>NC_141067.1:6831113-7143613 GCF_041138505.1 Cibotium barometz | reverse complement strand
GCTCACTCGTAAAAACCCTCTGGAGGGAGTTTCAAAGCGCAGAAACGTGCACAATGGTAATCGAGGCTTGTTAGATCTTCTTGTGCATTTGTCTGTCTGTGTCGGGCATTTCGTCTGAGGGCCACCATGAGGCCTCTGCCAGCGGGTGTCATCCTCACCAACGAGCTCTTATGGTGGGAGTTCTTCCTGGATGCTTCGCAATGCTGGGGCAATCGGCTTAGGAAGGTGAGCATCATACCGTTTACAAAGGTTTTCTCAGTTAGGGTTTTCTGTGCTGTTTTCGCATTTTTTAAATGCGGTCTTAGGGTTTGATTTTGGCTCGAACTTTTGAGCTGTTTAGGGTTTTCGCTTGAACATTTGAGCATCGAAAATTTGAGTTGGTTTGTGATCTGTTTAGGGTTTTAGGTTCAACTCACCGTTTCCAGGTTCTGGGATTTTAAGGGTTATGTTTCGTGATGAGTAGGGGTTTCCGTCATGGTCTGAGCCGTTTAGGGTTTATCTGTTAGGTCTACGCTGTCCAAAAACTTGTATCAGCTTCCAGCCCAGATTTGATGATAAGATTGTGTATCAGCCTTCCCTGTCTTACAAATTCAATGCCACCACATGCTTTCAAGATGCTTGAATAAGTGACATAATTGGGCTGTATTCCTTCCAGCCCCATCTTCTCAAAAAGGTCAAGAGCCAACAGGGCGCTGGCATCATCTTGTGCATATCCGGCGATCATTGTATTCCATGACACTATGTCCTTCTGGGAGAGTTCATCAAACACTCTATGCCCCTCTTCCAAGCATTCACACTTAGCATACATATCAATAAGACTGTTACCGACCACCAAATCTGATTCAAAACCAAGAGCTTTGATCCGATCATGTATCAGCCTAGCCTGCTCAATATCTCCTATGCTACCACACACTTTTGAAATGCACGAGCAAAGAACCTTATGTGGCTTTATGCCCTCTTCTAGCATTCTCTCAAACAACTCTAGGGCAAAATGGCCATTTCCATTATGGGCATGTCTTGCAATAATTGTGCTCCATGACACTACATTTCGTTTCGGAAAATTATCAAACACTCTTTGTGTCTCCTCTAGGCTCCCGTTGGCATACATGTCTATTAGTGTGTTTCCGATGATCACATCTGCTTCAAGTGCACTCTTGATGATTTGTTCATGCACACATCTACCTTGCTCAAAGGCTTCTAAGCTGTTGCACACTTTTAATATGGCAGAGTAAGTGATGGTATCTGCCTTTACACCTTGCTGTAGCATCTTTTCATAAAGTTCAAGAGCAAAAAGGCCTTAGTTATGTTGGGCATACCCAGTGATCATTGTGTTCCGTAACACCACACTCTGGTCCGGTAGTGCATCAAAGACTTTGCGCCTCTCCACACTTGGTATACATGTCAACAAGAGTGCTCCGAATGGTCACATCCGAGTCCAGCCCACTTCTCACTACCTGATTATGAAATGACATTACATCTAGCTGTTCCTCATGACACAACTTTCTTAATTCTTCAAGAGTAACAGTATGTGTGCTACTGCCAACCACCCTGGCAAGTAACATCCAATAACCAAGGTAACATTATGTTTGCATGACACATTTTATTGTTTAGAGATGAAGGTATAAATACATAAAAAAGTAAACCTCAAAGCAGCATGTAAGGTACCTGGCGATGTTCTCAGCCGAACTATCAGAAGGGTCTACATGGTGAACCGCACTGGCTTGAACCTGTCTACCAATCACTATGCCATTCTTCATTGGGCATATCATTGAGTCAAAAGAATCCCAAAATTTCTGCACAATGATATGCCCAATGAAGAATGGCATAGTGATTGGTAGACAGGTTCAAGCCAGTGCGGTTCACCATGTAGACCCTTCTGATGGGATTCTTTTGACTCAATGATATGCCCAATGAAGAATGGCATAGTGATTGGTAGACAGGTTCAAGCCAGTGCGGTTCACCATGTAGACCCTTCTGATAGTTCGGCTGAGAACATCGCCAGGTACCTTACATGCTGCTTTGAGGTTTACTTTTTCATGTATTTATGCCTTCATCTCTAAACAATAAAATGTGTCATGCAAACATAATGTTACCTTGGTTATTGGATGTTACTTGCCAGGGTGGTTGGCAGTAGCACACATACTGTTACTCTTGAAGAATTAAGAAAGTTGTGTCATGAGGAACAGCTAGATGTAATGTCATTTCATAATCAGGTAGTGAGAAGTGGGCTGGACTCGGATGTGACCATTCGGAGCACTCTTGTTTTGCCCTAGAGTTGTTTGAGAGAATGCTAGAAGAGGGCATAAAGCCACATAAGGTTCTTTGCTCGTGCATTTCAAAAGTGTGTGGTAGCAAGGAGATATTGAGCAGGCTAGGCTGGTACATGATCGGATCAAAGCTCTTGGTTTTGAATCAGATTTGGTGGTCGGTAAACAGTCTTATTGATATGTATGCTAAGTGTGAATGCTTGAAAGAGGGGCATAGAGTGTTTGATGAACTCTCCCAGAAGGACATAGTGTCATGGAATACAATGATCGCCGGATATGCACAAGATGATGCCAGCGCCCTGTTGGCTCTTGACCTTTTTGAGAAGATGGGGGTGGAAGGAATACAGCCCAATTATGTCACTTATTCAAGCATCTTGAAAGCATGTGGTGGCATTGGATCTGTAAGACAGGGAAGGCTGATACACAATCTTATCATCAAATCTGGGCTGGAAGCTGATACAAGTTTTTGGAGCACCCTAGTTGACATGTATGTGAAATGTGGGATTCTTGTTGATGCTCATGATGTTTTAAAGAGGGTAAAAAACAGAACTGCCGTGCAGCGGAATGCTTTGATAACTGGATATGCCCAGCAGGGCACTTGCAGGATGGTCGATCGATGCTTCAAGGATATGCAACAGGAAGGCTTGAAGCCAGATGATGGAACCTATACCAGCATTCTTGGAGGCCATGTGGAAGAAGGACGTCACTATTTTAAGTCTATGATAAAAGATAAAATCAAACCAAGCCCTGAGCATTTCAATGGTGTGGTGAGTCTTCTTGGTTCTGCAGGACGCATGAAAGAGGCTCGTGAAGTGCTCAGAATATTACCTATGCCAGCTAATGCCACCTTTTGGAGGTCGTTAATGACTTCCTCGGAGAAGCATGGCAACGAGGAGGTAGGAGAGCAGAGTCTGAACGAAGCTGTACAGTCGGCTCCAGATAATGCCGCTAGCTATGTCCTCATGTCGAATATATATGCTGATGGTGATAAGTGGGATGAAGTTAGGAGGATAAATGATATGAGGATTAAAGCTCGAGCATGGAAAAAGCCTGGTAAGGCCTATGTGGAGATCAAAAGCAAGGTGCATGAGTTCATTGTGGGAGACAAAACCCATCAAGAATCTACTAACATCTATGACAAGTTAAGGAAAATAAAAAGGCAAATGAATGAAACAGGATATGTGCCAAATGTGGAATTGATTTTGGAGAATCGGAGCTTCTCGGATCCTTTCAAGCCAAAGTGAGTGATTGGCCCTTGCTGTCTGGTTTCTTTGCACAGCTTGCAGGGACAGATTCAGGCAACAAACGTGCAGTTTCAAAACCTTGAAAGACCTGGGTTAGAACCTCTAATCAATGACTTGAGTATGAGTAGATGCTTTTGCTGGAACAATTATGTCATTCGTGATTTTCTATAATATATGTAGTGTCTGTTGCACATCTACACATGAGTAGATGCTTTTGCTGGAACAATTATGTCATTCGTGATTTCTATAATATATGTAGTGTCTGTTGCACATCTACACATAGTCAACAGAGAGTGGAATTTGGTGAAAACAAGCTCTCCAAGGCAAGCTGAAATTAGTGCAAAGTAAACAGTAACCGGTGATTTAGGAAGCCTAGAAACATGAATTCTTTCTATATAAGAATAGGTAACGGCCTCTGAATATCTATGGTTCAATTAACCTATATGCTTAGCCATAGGTCAAATTGGCCTAAATACCAGCGCATTAAGGATAGTGTATGCCATATATATTGCTAGCATATATACAAGCAAATTTAGTATGTTTTTTTTATCTCACATTTGTATTTGGATTTCTTCATGAAAAAGGTTAATAGGAATGCGTGCAACCATAAATATGGGAAGGATTTTAAAAATTTTAGTGCAAGATGGATTTACATAGCTATGCAAAGTGCATCAAAAAAGAAGGTATACAATGTTAGTAGGATAGAGAAAATATTGGTTTAGTATCCCAACCTTTCAAAAACACTTACATGACCTTGGATATGAAGTGTGCTCCTTGTTTTGATAAAATAAATTCTCTTAGAAAACGCTCAAGTAAAACCACAACTTGGTCACATACATAAGTGGATCTATCCGCATGGCATAAGTGGACTTATTTGCATGACACAATCGTTATTAACACAAATCGTGCAATCTCAAATTAGTTCAAGTAGCTAATGGGGCAAAGATGGATTGCATATTGGTATGCAAAGATGTGAGTTTAATACTCACAAATGATTATACTTGCAAGGTTGATTGACTTGTCTTGGATATGGGTTTCGTTGACATTGTTTTAGGATGTGATTGGTTGGCAACTCTTGGGTTGTTTCACATGAATTTACAACTAGGGTATATAAGCTTCATACATAGAAATTATGAGGTTACATTGACTATAATTCATGGATTGCATATTGGTATGCAAAGATGTGAGTTTAATACTCACAAATGATTATACTTGTAAGGTTGATTGACTTGTCTTGGATATGGGTTCCATTGACATTGTTTTAGGATGTGATTGGTTGGCAACTCTTGGGTTGTTCCACATGAATTTATAACTAGAGTATATAAGCTTCATATGTAGAAATTATGAGGTTACATTGACTGGAACTCATGTGTCAAGTATCAAGATAATCAATGCAACATGACTCAAGAGGGAGCTGAAGAAAATAGGATGCATATATGTTTTGCAGCTTTGTAAGGAAGAATGCAATGAAGAAAAGGATGAAGTTATGCATAAAGGTATGAAGGAATTATTAAAGGAGTATAAAGAGCGTTCCAAATGTCAAAGTGCTTGTTGCTAAAACGGGAGGTGGATCATGGGATAGAGATTAAGCCACACACCAAGCTCATTACAAAAACCACCTTATAGATTGTCAAAAGTGGAGAAGGATGAAGTGGCGAAGCAAGTGCAAGAGCTTATGGACATGGAATGGGTTACTCTTGGCCAATTATCTTTTGCATCACCCGTACTCTTGGTCAAGAAGAATGACCCCACTTTTTGCATGTGTGTGGACTATAGGGATTTCAATAAATCTACAATCAAGAATAGATTTCCTATTCCAAGAATTGATGACTTGCTTGATGGGTGAAAGCTGCATGTTTTTTTCTCTAAGATTGATTTGAGATCGGGTTATTACCATAAAAGAATCAAGGAAGATGATGAGTACAAGACGACATTTCGGATCAGGAGAGGTCTCTATCACTATTTGCTTATGCCGTTTGGGTTGTGCAATGTGCTTGAATTCCCAAGACAAGATATAGTACTCTCAAGGGCAACATGAATACCAAGTTAGCTTATCGTTACTATAGGCCATACAAGGTGGCGAGGCATGTTGGTGAAGTTGCTTACTAATTTGCATTTCCATCAACCTCAAAGATTCATGATGTGTTCCATGTGTCGTATCTAAAAGCTTACCTTGGGCCAGAGATATTTGTGCAACACATGATTGAGTATGTGCCAGAAGCAATTTTAGAGAGAAAGAGTTCTTCACAGCCATACATTAGTGGAGCATTTGGTCAAATGGCAAGAACTACCTAAGGAAGAAGCTTCTTGGCAACCCGCCTCTACTTTGAAAGGGTTTGAAGGGTTGTTGGATGCAATTTGGAATTCTAACGAGGGTAAAAAATAGTGAATTGGCTTACTAGAAATTCCTGTAAATTCACTGTGGATAGCCCTATACCCTTGGGTTTTGGATACATAGTGTTTGGGAGCTACACAAGGCTCTTATGCCATTATGGGGTAGATGCTATGGCTTGTTTTGAAGGCTTTTTGGGTAGTTTACAGCCACACACATGCAATTTTAGCGTCCTATACATGGTGTGAGCATGAGCTTGAAGCTTGACATAGTCCATTATCATACTCCATCCATGTGGATTGTGGTTGCATATATCAATGGTTTCGAGGATGAAACCTCTTGGGTGGGGATGGTTTGTAACAAAGTGTGGTCTCATATAAAAATGGGCCCAAGGCCAATGGACCATGCACATGGACAACATTAATGATAGTGTGAAAGGGGTGGTCATGTATATATACCAAAATAAGCTATTATTGAGGCTAACCACTTGAATATAATAAATTACCCTTCTTTCTCTCTAGACCTAAGCTAATCTTCTTAATGTAAGCTAATTCAAGGTTAATCTAGATGTTGCTTTCTTTCACACTCAAAGTAGATTGGTGAGAATGAATGAAATACAAGTGAAGTGACATGATAAGGTCACACACACACACACAAGAGTACGTACGTATGCTCGGGAAAAAAAACCTTCTAAAGAGGGAAAAAGTGCCTTGGCTTAATATTAGCCTACATCCACACATCACTACCATATTAATGGTTACAATAATCACTTTTGTTTGTTCGTCCCCTCTCAATCAATGTCTTCTATTGTGAACTGAAAACTAGTATATTGAAATCTAATTGGCGAATTGAAACTTGAAAGGTGGAAAGAAACCATCTGTCAATAAGGTCGATTTTTCCAATTGCATCTAAGGAGAGATCCATGCTAGCAACACTAAAGATTATGGAAATACATGTAAGATTGTTGAAAAAATATCATGGATCTTGCAAGGTAATGCTATGTTTAATCCCATTCTTTAGTTCTTTAATCACAATGCAGATTTGTTTTTTTTGCTCATAACTATTTAAGGCTAGCAAGCAAGTCTTAATGTTAAGGCAATGTGAGCCATTTTCAGCACACACACACACACACACACACACACACTCTCTCTCTCTCTCTCTCTCTCTCTCTCTCTCTCTCCCCCCCCCCCAATTATAATCATAACATATTTTGGCCATAAGCTTGCTTGGATATTTTCAGTTTTCTCTCTCTCTCTCTCTCTCTCTCTCTCTCATTCTTTTTATTATTTGATTATATGTAATTGAGTAATGTAATTATTCTCATTTCTTTTGAGTGTTGGTGGCCTAGGCACAAGTTACAAATTAATGAGAATTTACAACTTGTTTCCTACCTTGGAACTTATCCAACAAATGGCAATCCATGTGATTGTTTATTGCAAGAAGGACATGAAAAAAGCCACACGTTTCTTATTGTGCTAACAATATTTTTACACGCACTACGTTACTTGGTATCTGAAACTTGGTGATAGAGTTCCTAATTGTGCTGATATTCGCACAATGAGGAATTCCTCACAGAACTTGGCCAGAATGTCATCCTAACGATTTTACTACATGGTGAGAAGGAAAAGAAAATCCCGAAATATAAATGTGCGAATTTCCCTCAAGGTTGTAAGTGACTTCATATGCTTTCAACCCTTTAAGTGAGACACAAGAATTTCGATACACTCCTCTGCTTGGGTTCGATTTTACCACTAGCAAGTTTCCTTTAGTTCTCACTAACGACACCCATGACTAGAGACCAAATTGATGAAACTCTAAAACCCAATAAGACAACCTTTTAGCACATCAACAGAGATTGGCCGTCCGGATAATGTGAACTTAAAGCCATAGGCCGCCGACACATTTTTTGGAGGGAGAAATCAAAACCATCAGAGCTGTGATAGCTTCTGGCTATGGCGATGGAGTCTCCTCCCGTCGAGCCCAAAGCGCGAACGGATGTACAGTCTCTCGAGGGCCTCATGAGCATTTTCAACAGCAGGATCTCGCTGCTCCAGCAAGTGCTGGTTATCCGCAGCGGTAAGTCAACTTACTGCTGGCTCGATTTTCTGCAGAAAAATGCTAGGCACCTCAACTCTCTCTGCAAAAATCTACGGTTTTAATTGCTCAATGCAGAAAATCTAGGATTTTCTCCCTTCAGAAAAGCCAGGGCTTTCTCGCATTTGCAAGATAGTTTTTACCGCTCTCTGCAGAGAATCTACGGTTTCGAACGCTCTCTGCTGCTAAACTAGGGATTTCACCGCTCTATGCAGAAATTGTAGCGTTTCAATGATGGTCGAAAAATAACCCGGTTTCCTTTTTCCATTTTCAAAGCTCTCTCCGCTAAATGCAAGGTTTACGAGGTTCCATCTCCAGATGAACAAGAGCTGGGGTAAGCCTGCGTCTTTCATTTTTCCTGTTGGTTCATTCAGAGTTTGTGTGTGGATGGTTTTGCAGCAACTTCGTCCAGCTCGTCATCTGATCTGGCATCTCTGGACATAGCTGTGCGGGCTATGGAACACCAGTTGGCGGCAGTGAAAGCTCGCTTGAAAGACGAGGCGGAAGCCCTTCCCAAGGCCAAGGTAACCTCTTCCATTCTCAACATCAGAGAAAAAAGGGATTCTTGCGTTTCATCCCCTGAAAAAACATTGAAACCGATCTGTTGGTAAGTCGCCATTTTTGGGGATTTATTAGCCTTTAGAAGGTGAAAATGTGGTGTTTTGGGAGACTTCTTGTCGGTAGGCTAGAGCTTTGTTTAGATCGTGTATCTCCCCAAAGTTTGCCTTCTATGGTGTGAGAGGCCAGGAATTATGCTCGATTATCTTAACACTTCTTTAATAGCAAGGCATTCTCATTGCAATGCACTAAGTTCTTGGTCCTTAATGCAGGCTGTGATTGAACTTTCCTTACAACAAGAACGAAGGTTAAAGCAAATTTCTGGCAATTTGCCTGCACATCTGCCTTGTACAGATCATGCCTCATTCCTGAAGCCAGCAGCGAACAGGTATTCTAAGCTTCACAAATCACTCTTTTGGCTGGAAAACATTTTAACTACTTTCATGGATCATGATAAAAGCATAACCATGAGGTTAGTGGGGATGTCGTAGTATCCAGTCCATACTATGCATGATGGAGTTGATTGTTTATTGTCTTGTGGATGACCACCACCATGAGGTTATAAATTGTACATTCTTAAAAGGTGAATTTGGGCATGTTCCTGGATTCATCTAGGTATATATAAAAGCATAACCATTTAAAGTATTCGATCCGTTTAATCATCTCTTTCTTGTCTTCCTTTTTGTTATCTTCCAGCAGTTCCGATCCGTTTAATCATCTCTTTTTTGTCTTCCTGTTTGTTATCTTCCAGCAGTTCCGATCTAGAACCAAAATCCATTGATAATGTGCCTCAAAAGGTGAGGCACCCATTTGAAGTGTTAGTTACCAATGGGAAGCCTTAAATAGATCTAAAATTCTACGGCCAAAAGGGAAAGTAATATCAGTATCAGCAACATATGATATAGCAATGCTGTTTAGGTGGTGCAGTCTATGCTCTGGTTAAGAGTAGCTTTCACATAAGAAGTAGTGTAGCATTGCATTTTGCTCTCTCTTTGCAGGAGAAAAAGGGACGAAGTCCACCCCCTCGTTGGTATATCACTGTTGAGGAACTTAATTTGCTTTCCAGGTAGGTTTGGCAACAGTGTGGGTCTGCTCGGGTTGGCCATACTTCAAAGTTGAGCATTCTTGTGGCTGTTTCAACCTTACAACTGTTTGTGGTCATGAATTTCAGTTATATGCGAGGACGACTCACCTTGGAGAAGATAAATACAGCAGTGGATGAGATGGCTACCTATGCAGAAGCCAATGCACGTCTTCTGGCAGCCCCTAGGAAGAAGGTGAGTTTCTTTGAAGCTCAGTTGCCTTCATTGTCAATTATGTTGAAAAGCGAGCCTCATTTGACCTACAGAGCTTAGGGTTCAGTTTCGATTGCTGTGCTTGTATATAGCATGACAGATATGAATTCTAAAGATACCTATAAGTTTGGTGTATCGATAGATTTTCCATGTGTGTTCTTATGTGCTTAGGATAAAGATAGAGTTACTCACCCTTTTTTGAAGGCAGCAGTTTACCCAGTATATCATAGAAGCGCAAAGCTTGCTGGCATAGATAAACACCTCTGCAGACGCTCTTTTCCTTGTCTTGCTTTGATCTAGCGCCCACTGTTTGAAGGCTCTTTTCTTTGGCAAGGCACGTTCTGGCTTGGTCGTGCTACATTGAGCTTTCTGATGATTGATACTCATAGTATTTGGTGGCATTGATTTTCAGTTGGGGGAAGACCTGCTGGAAAAGGCCCTGGTATGTGCTCTTGTTAGATGCACAGGATGTACTGGTAATTTTCCTTGTTGGTACTTGCCCTAAGATATAGTGCCATCTGCAGGAGCTTCGTGACTTTGCTGCTTCTGAAGCTGTCAAGGGGAAACACTTTTTCTTTGAGTCCGATATGCGTGGTCCTGTTTTGAAGATGGACAACACAGGAAAAGCCATTTTGACGGTAAGATGAGGTGGTGCCCCAATTCACATGGTGTGGCAGGCCGCAATTCCATTATCGTGCACGTTTTGATCATTTGGTCTTCTATCTCACTACACTTGTATCGTTAACAGCTACCCATATTTGGCATCTTAGGCTATTGCGAGGTCCTGATTTGCTATTTAAACTGTCCAGGTTCTCCGCCACCTCGGTCGGATTTCAGATGTACGGGCAGGCGGCCACCATGCTTTTGTTCTTTCAAAACCATAGCTCAGCAAGGAAAACATTGATTTATGCAGCACCTATGAGAGAATTTGTAAAGCCATTCACAAAGGGTATACGTATGTCATTGTGTACATAACTATCTTCAACTTTGAGGGCATTGCAGCTCAATTGGAAAGTTTTTTGGATTGTTGACCTTTAAAACATACCGTGACTATTTAATACCTGAAGTCAAAGCCACAATTGCCTTTGATGTTCATGGATGTGGCTATTCTTCACCTCTCTATGTCAGCAATCGACGAGCTTCGGATACTTGGCTCTGTTTGAGGGTATGGTGGTCTGTATAGTTGCACCAGCCCCCTTTTTTTTAAAAATAATGAAGGCTTGATATTGGTGTAAATCTGCAAGATTATGCACAAGAAACATCTGGAAAAGCTATGGGTTGACATTGCTCAAATGAGAGAAGTGGCGGCACATGGGGGAGAAACATGGCAGGTGTCATTTAACCTCTGCTTCACAGCAGTGAAGATAACCATGAACTGCCTGGCCCACCTTACTAGTAAACAAACCCCCAAACAATACTATTTATGGCCTAATGCCAAGCCAGCATTTAGGCCAACGAGGAGGATACATTCTTGCTCAATGGCACTCAGGATGGCTTGAGGCTTCGAGCCTTGTATATATGGTATCTTGGACCTCACATTTGTTTTGCAAAGCATGGGCTTATTGACTAGTTGATTGAATCTACGCACTTGGGTTCACTAAACGAGTTTGCCTTGTATCTGTATCTTCGGAGCTTTGACAGAAACTCAGTACATTGACCTTTGTATGAATGTATGCTCTTATGTGTGTGTGGGAGGAGATTGTGTGTGGAAGCATATATTGATACCAAGTCCTACATCCATTATTAGGCATTGATGACGTTAGTGGGAATGTCGTAGTATCTAGTCCATACCATACATGATGGAGTCGATGGTTTATTGTCTTGTGGATGACTACCATGAGGTTATAAATTACACTTTCTTATAAGGTGAATTTGGATATGTTCTTGGATTTATTTAGGTATATCTTTATGTTGTATTAGCGGACATGTAAATTTCACATTGTGAAGTTTTCGTCCAAGTTGGAGCCAATTGATATTGTGTTAAGTTTTTCTATCTTTATGTCAAGATATCGAGCTCATCTAGTGAGGCGGTGGACACTGATGATTCGTTTGGGGGATAGGTCTTACACTTACACTACTGGTATGGTTGGTGAGATCATGGGTGATATGCAGTCAGTGGGATGACAGACTCGCTTGGGAAATAGGTCCCACACTTACACCACTGATATGGTTGGTGAGATCATGGGTGATATGCGGTCAATGGGATGATAGGCTATGTGAAAGCTATTTTAGAGACTGGCATAGTTATAGCGTCAGCTCATTTAGTTGGGTTCACACTATAGAGAATCCTAGTATGTATGTGGTTAAGTGCTTTTTTTTATATCGTGTGTACTCTTATCTTTGTATATGGTGTGTTGAGTGTTGTGTGAAGAAGAAGAAGAATTTCAGTCTCTCATCTTGTGTGTTCTCTTTTAGGGTTTTGTGAGTGTGCTTGTAAGAGCTCAAGCTCTCTTTTCCTTTGTATCTTTTCATGGTATCAGAGCTTGGTTCATGTTAAGGGTTGAGTTGCAAGCAAGAGGAGTACATGAAGCGGTACGAGGGTAAGAGCTTCATCTACTCTACTCTATTTGTGTTGGCGACTATACTCTTGTCGGGAGCTTTACAGGAGGCATTGGCAAACAATCTCTGATTGAGGAATTTTCTTTGCGGGAGTAAAGCTATGGGTCAACAATATTGTTTAATCGGACAATTATTTTTCGGATCGAAAAACGCATTTTGGGTGCGTTAAGATCTTCGTTTTTAAAAAAAAAAGACGATTTCGAGCACTGCGGGTAAGTCATTGATTCTATGCAGAACTCTGTTTCAAGAATTGTAGGAAGACAGATTGGTTGTGCAGACATTGTGTGTGCTGCAAAGAGGTCAACAGTTGTCATTGGGTGTATGTATGCATATTGAGGTCACTGGTTGTGATATTTGAGTGTAGTATAGTATCGTTGTAGAAAATACAGCAGTTTGTGCAGGACAAAATCAGAGTGTTGTTTTTGGTAAATTTGTGTCTGGCAAGATGTCAAATGATGGCATAAACTAGATTGTTGCTGAGAAGCTTGATAAGAACAACTTCCATGCTTGGAGGTTTAGGTTGACAAATTTTCTGATGGGAAAGGGTTACTGGGACTATATAAAAGGTGAGCATGAAGAGGCACCGGAGATACTGGAGATCAATTCGACTGCTGCAGATGTGAAAGACTTCAAGGATTGGAACCAAGAAGTCAGAAAAGTTATGTATTGGCTCTCTATCAATATATAGGACACCATGATTGGGCATATACAGGATGCCAAGTCTCCCAAGGAGGCGTGGGATACTTTGGTAAAATTTTATGAAACGAATACCAAGGCACGAAAGATACAGTTGAAGAATGAACTTCATATTATGGAGAAAAAGAGTGTCTGTGAATGACTATGCATTGAAGATCAAGGGTATTATGGAATCTCTTGCATCTATTGGTGTTTCAGTAGATGATGATGATAAGGTGGAAGTTTGTCTATGTGGTCTCGAGCCACAATACAAGGTGTTCAAGACGTCTATTCAGACTCGGAAAAATATTTTCAAATTCACAAATTTGGTGTCTGTTGATTATAGAAGAGAAGAGCTTGGGTGAAGACCAACAATCTTCACAAAACAAAAACAATTCAGAGCAACAGGCCTTCTACACAAGTTCAAGAAGAGGACGAGATAGAGGAGGTTGTGGACGCGGTCAAGGAGGTGGTCGAACAAGTAATCAAAATTATAGTCAATAGCAACAACAATAACAGTCCCAGAATTCACAACAACACGCAGGTGGAAGAGGCCAATTCAGAGGCAGGGGGAGTCAAAGGTCGTGGAAATTGACAAAGGTAATATAATGATACACGTGGATGCTTTTATTGTGGTAAGTCTAGACATGTGCAGGCAGATTGTTATAAGAAATAGGTTCACATGCAAAATGAAAAATTACAACAAAATAACTTTGCATTCTCGAGCAAAAACAATGAGGATAATGAAAGGTTGTTTGTTATGCAGCATGTTGTTAATGCCATGTCTGAAAATGTTGAAGTAGCACATAAAGATGATGTATGGTACGTTGATTTCAGGTGCTTCGAACCATAAGACAAGTCATGGGAGAGTGGTTCAAAGAGATAAAAAACCTTGAAAGACCAGGTTTTATGGAAACAGGAGATGACACTGCTCATCCAATTGCCCATGTTGGAGATGTGTCATTGTCTATGCAGGATGGCAAAGTGAAGTACCTTGTTGATGTACTTCATGTTCCGAACATAACAAAGAATCTGGTTTTAGCTGGGCCAGATGATTGGGCAGGGTTTGCAGGTTCGGTTTAATCCTGATGGTTGTTATGTTGAAGACTTTAAAGACAAGTGTAGGTTGGTTGCAAAAGGTAACAGAGTGGGCAGAATGTTTACATTGAATGTAAACATGCTTGAAGTGAGTGTTGCGATGTTTGTAAATGGTTCAGAAATTGTTGTAGACGCAGTCATTTGGCATAAAAGAATTGGACATGTGAATGTGTAGAGAATAAAGTCTATGCAGATTAAAGAAATTGTGACAGGGCTGCCAAAGTTTAAAGTTGAAGGTATGCAGAAAATATGTACAGCATGCCAATTTGGAAAGCAAACAAAGCATGTATTTTCACGTGACAGAAATGTGAGCAGAAATGTACTAGATGTTGTGCATTCAGATGTATGGGGTCCTACGAAGACCATGTCTATGGGAGATTGTAGGTATTATGTGACATTTATTGATGATCACACAAGGAAAGTGGGTATACTTCATGAAGGAAAAGGATGAGGTGTTCACTCACTTTCAGAATTTTAGAGTTATGGTTGAAAAGCAAACAGGGAAATATGTAAAGGGCCTAAGGTCAGATGGAGGAGGAGAGTACTTCTCCAATGAGTTCTCTGAATTTTTGAAGAAGAATGGTATTCGGAGACAGTTTACATGCAGATACACTTCGCAACAAAATGGAGTTGCTGAGCAGAAAAACAAGCACATTGCTGAGATTGTGCGAGCATTGATGGAAGAGAAGAACATGTCGCATAGCTATTGGGTTGAGGCTGTTTCTACAGCAGTTTACATCACGAACAGGACTCCAATTGCAGTCATACATGATGTAACTCTAGAGAAGAGGTTTACTGGCAGAAAACTTGATTTGTCTCATTTAAAAGTCTTTGGATGCATTGCATATGTGCATGTGTCAGATGAGATGAGAACTAAGCTGGATCCAAAAGCTGAAAAATGTGTGTTTATTGGGTATTTCCTTGAGCAAAAGGGATACAGGTGTTATAACCCTGCTACTACACGTGAGTTGAGGGTAAGCAGGGATGTTTTTGATGAGATGAGCAGCTAGTATGCTATTGAAAAAGAAGCTGTTGGGACTGATGTGAGTGGAAATACGGTTGCATAGAATGCAAGTCAGCAATCACGGTCTTTGAGTGGATCAGGAGAGTCCTCATCTAGTGGTTCAGTGATAGACCATGGAGTGGCAGGTTGCGTCATAATACCAGTCCTGCAAATGTGATTAGTACATCACATAAAGGCAAAGAGAAAGTGATTGAGCCCCTAGTATGCCTGACATTTCTGCAAGGCATTATCATGTTGATGGAGAGTCTAGTGGCTCAGAGATGAGCCTTGATGAGGATCTTGGGATACTAGCTACTATGAGAACACCTGGTGTAAAGAAGGCTATGGAAGCCATGAATGCAAAGCTGCGAAGATCTGAACGAGTGAAGAATCCTGTGCAGAGGTTTACCTATGATGGTTATGTGGCACATCACTATGCATACATGGCAAAAGTTGTACAGGTTGTAGAGCCCACATGCATTGATGAGGCTGTTGAAAATGTGTGTTGGGAGAAAGCTATGGATGAGGAGATGGATGCACTATATGGAAATGAGACTTGGGATTTAGTACAATTGCTTGAAGGCAAGAAAGCCATTGGATGCAAGTGGGTGTACAAAGTAAAACATAACAGTGATGGAAACATAAGCAGGTACAAGGCTAGATTGGTAGCCAAAGGATATGCGCAGACATATGGCATTGATTATGAGGAAACTTTCAGCCCAGTTGCCAAGATATGCGCAGACATATGGCATTGATTATGAGGAAACTTTCAGCCCAGTTGCCAAGATGGCAACAGTGAGAGTTGTGATAGCAGTGGCTGCGTCAAAGCAATGGTCTTTACATCAGATGCATATAAAGAATGCATTCTTGCATGGGGATTTGCAGAAAGAGGTATATGTTGCAGTCGCCTAGTTATGAGGATGTGAGTCACCCCGAGCATGTTTGTAGGTTGAAGAAAGTCTTGTATGGCTTAAAACAAGCATGTTTGTAGATTGAAGAAAGTCTTGTATGGCTTAAAACAAGCACCAAGAGCATGGTCTGACAAGATTTCTGAATATCTTATTACTATTGGCTTTCATGTAGCTAATGCAAATTTCTCGCTGTATATGAGACAGTGATAGAGGGGTTGTGCTTGTTGTCATCTATGTAGATGACGTGATCATTACGGGGGACTATGATGCAGAGATCTTTGATGTAAAGATCTTGCTTAGACAGAAGTTTGAGATGAAGGATCTGGGAAGCTCAGATATTTCTTTGGCATTGAGGTGATTAGGTCACCACATGGTATTGGATTACTGTAGAGACAGTATGGCTTGGACATGTTGTCCAAGTATGGTATGACAGGCTGTAAGCATATCTCAGTGCCATTGGATCAAAATGGCAAGTTGAGTGCAAATTCAGGAGAGATTTTGGAGGATCCTACTATGTATAAGCGTATAGTAGGAAGCTTGATCTACATGATGATCACCAAGCCACATTTGAGCTATGCTGTTGGGTTGGTGAGTCAATTTATGCAGGTTCCTCGTCGGAAGCCGTATTTGGATGCATTGAGACGCATACTGAGGTATGTGAGGTCTACTTTGTATTGTGGACTATTTTATGAAACTGGGACAGAGATACGTGTACATGGGTACACAGATGTTGATTGGGCTGGTAGTATCTCAGATAGAAGATCTACTAGTGGCTTCATGTTTTCTCTGGGGAGTGCTGCTGTGACTTGGAGCAGCAAGAAGCAGCCTACGGTTGCTCTATCTAGTACAGAGGTGCTGCTATGGCAGCATGTGAGGTAGCTTGGTTGAGAAAGCTACTTGCAGATTTGGGTTTATCAGTGGATAGACAAGTTGTCATTTTCTGTGACAACATTAGCAGTATACAGTTAGCCAAGAACCCAGTTTTTCATGCTCGCACGAAGCATATAGAGGTCCACTATCATTTTGTTAGAGAGAAGGTTTTAGCAGGAGATGTTGACCTTGTTTATGTGAGCACACAAGGATCAGGTCGTTGACATCTTCACCAAAGCATTGGGTACAGAGAAGCATCGCAGATTCAGGGCTTCGCTTGGTGTACATGAGATGGAGTTGAGCTCGAGGGGGAGTGTTGAGATATCGAGCTCATCTAGTGAGGCGGTGGACACTGATGACCCGCCTGGGGGATAGGCCCCACACTTACACCACTGGCATGGTTGGTGAGATCATGGGTGATATGCGGCCAGTGGGATGACAGGCTGTGTGACAGCCATTCTAGAGACTGGCATAGTTATAGCGCCAGCTCATTTAGTTGGGTTCACACTATAGAGAATCCTAGTATGTATCTAGTTGAGTACCTTTTTTCATATCGTGTGTACTCTTATCTTTGTATATGGTGTGTTGAGTGTTGTGAAGAAGAAGATTTTCAGCCTCTCACCTTGTGTGTTCTCTTTTAGGGTTTTGTGAGTGTGTGTGTGCTTGCAAGAGCTCAAGCTCTCTTATCCCCTGCATCTTTTCACTTTAGTGGTGCATATGCTCTATCAACTATCTTTTTATTGTAATAATTCTTTCTATTTGTTATGATCCTTAGTGCTTGGATTTATTATGGTTGAGTCAACCTTGTATCTTCGGAGCTCTGATAGAAACACAGAACATAGATCTTTGTATGAATGTATGCTCTTATGTGTGTGTGTGTGTGTGTGTGGGAGCATATATTGATACCAAGTTCTACACCCACTATTGGGCATCGATGATGGTGGGGGTGTCGTAGTATCTAGTCCATACTATGCATGATGGGGTTGATGGTTTATTGTCTTGTGGATGATTACCATGAGGTTATAAATTGCACTTTCTTATAAGGTCAATTTGGGCATGTTCTTGGATTCATCTAGGTATATATTCATTAACGTGTCTTATTGTTTGATAAGAAATGCACCCACCACGTTTCTCTCTTTAGCCTAAAAATGAGAGGAAGAAATAGAGGGTCTCACTCATGAAAAATGTAAGTTGTCTAATTAGCATGAGGTGGCAGTGCATTCAGCTTGTGAGTTACATGAATCCCATTTTGATCTTGAATTGCTAATGGTTAACATTAGATGTCTTCTATAGTGAAATTTTAGGCAATTTCAATAACTAACCAAAAAGCACTAAACCATTTAGACTTTCGAACATGATTGAAATTTGATTCCTTTTTTTGGACAATAATATATATTAATATTAATACCCACAAACTTACACCTTGTAATAGAGCACTTCCAACCACTTACCTTTTCCTTCTAGTCCTACTCTCTATTAAGCAGATCACAAATCAAATCCCATTTCCCATCTTCCTAGAGAAAAAAGGACATCCCCCAAGAGATACAAAGTCCTAGTTGCATACAAGCAATCAATAGCACATCAAAGGTAAACCCCTTGGGAGTCTTGTTCTTCAAAATACTCTCCCTTTTTCACAACAGGTCTTCTCCCTACCATTAGGATGGTACTTTCTCTCCTCTCTCCTTTACTATCAAAAATGTTATGCTCTTGAATAGCCATTATTGATAAGTCCCAATCTTTTACCATCTAATCATATTACCTTTTATCATTCTAAGGTAGTAGGTGGGACCATATCTACCTCCAGTCCTTCCTCCTCCCTTGTCTCTATCATAGATTCCCTAGCTCTTGATTGAAGCTCCCTCCAAGTAGTGTCCACTTGTTAGTTAGATCTCCCCATGGAGGAGGTTTCACTATCCTCCTCGAGAGGGCTAAAAGGATAAGAGTAAATGGGTGGACTCAAACTCTTCGAGGATTTGTTTGCTCCCATTCCTTTCTTCCTAACTTTGGATAGTTTATTCTTGGCTTCACTCTTAATTTGTTTGAGGTTGTTTCTCCCCTTGACTATGTCCTTAACTTTGGTCCATCCTTGCTCTTAAGTATCATTTCCCTCCATCCTCATCTTCCCTTTTCCTTTTTCTTCTTTATTATCTTGTATCATCGGGGTATCCACTTTGTTATCCCCCATTGAGTCTTCTTCTTTCTTCCCTTCTTCATCCATATTGTTTCTCAGACCATAGATCCTAGCAATATGCCCAAAATTCCCACATTTGAAACATGCGCTCGGAAAACTCCCAAACTGTAGCTTCAGTTCCATTTTCCCAAGTTCTTCTAAATCCATTTCAAGAGATTTCGGTGTTTTGTCAAACATGTTTCAAGAAACACAAACCTTGTTTAACTGATGGCTATTATCTTCATCGCTAGGCACAAATAGCACCAGGCATAAGGCGCTCAACAATTCCTTTAAAGCCGGCCTCAACCAGGGGCAGGAGGCCAATACTATTAACCCATACTGAGCACGACTCCTTGAGACTCCGATTCATGTCAAATGTAGGATTAAATGACATGGCATGAATCAAGTTTGGATCTATAAATAGCGAGGATTTACAAACAGATCGGCCATTGTCTTGCCTTTAACAAATAGGACATTGAAGAACCCTTTCTCGAAATAGAAGATTTGAGAAACAACTCTTTCGTGAAACACTTCTTGCAACCATCAACCTATCTCCACCTTACTAGGCAGTTTCCTCGGATAAAATAAAATCGCGTTGCAAATTGAACACATATCAACTTGCCTTCTGACTAACTTTGGTGAAATGTTAATACATACCTTCCTTGACTGAAGATTTTCTTGGCGCTATTGAGCATTTAGTCGAGAGTAAATCCAATCTTGTTGGCATCTCTTCACGACCCCTTCATCTCCTTGTTCTTCTCTTCCTCTCTTCATCTCATCATTAGACTCCCAATCGCCCCATCCATCCTTCTCCAATTCTTCCAGTTGGTCCCAATCACTAGCCATCCCACTACTTGCATGTGCCAACCACACGCTCGGTGCACCACCACGTGTGAATAGTAACACCCTTGAAATTGGATTCTTACATTGACTACACAATACTACTAGAGTGAATATTGAGAGCAAAAGGGCCCCTCAGCTTATTAACTTTTGTTTGTGTCATGTAACAAAAGTTGCTCCCATATGTGAAAAAAAAAACAAAGCTAGCGTGAGAAGAACCCAAGCATTGTGTTGCTTGCCCCACAAGTGACAATGTTGCTTTTGTCCCTAAACATATTCTTTCACCCAATTTGATGGAAAGCTTGGCTTTAAAAACTAGGCACCCTCATGTGGAAGCAAGCCATCCTCGACAACACTAAGAAGATGAACCCAATGTTGGTGGGACAAGCCCCATAGCTCCACTAACTCTTATGTGCAACATATCTAAGCTTAGTGAAGATTGTACCACCAATCCAAGCCATATTCCATTGACTCCTACATGCAACAAATGTGTTGTGGAAGATCTCTTCATGGATTGTCCATCGTAGGTAACTAACGCAAGCCTTCAAGGTCAACCATGCAAACCTTGAATAATATGGCACTAGTATCCACATATTAAGTGTGTAAAATGGAAAGGTTACCTTTGTATGCTCTCATTCATTTGCAAAGAAGCAAACAAAAATGGGGGCTCTAATCCAATGCCAAATCGATTGGTGGTTCAATCTTCACTAGGGATTATGTAACTCTATGTGGTCCTTTGACAATGATAGCATTGTAGAGGAGTATTATTTGCTACAATATTGGTATTTTACCCAAGGTATTGTATCTTTTCTTAGGAAGATGAAATTGGTGTTTCCTTTTGGTCCCAATAGTAGGAAATGATTTAGGGGGTTCTTTCATGTAACAAAGATTTGTCATATCATTTATATTATGTATTAGTTCCTTGATCATCACTTAATTGTCATGAGTGGCTCTTGGTGCTAGAGGTGGAGGTAAGGGTACATGAGGTGCCTTATATGTTCACCTTTGGGTGTTTATGGTCCCAACAACAAGTGTTTGAGTGGATTCACAATTGTCGCTGGTCTTAGAGGTATGGTAAGGCAAGTGGGGGTCTTTGGTGTTGTTATTAAGAGTATTAGCAGCATGAGGATAAAGATATGGATTAGTATCATTGCACATCTGTAAACATACACAACAATAAAGTGTTGGCCTTTGCCTTGATTGAGGACACCATATGGATTTGGTGCTGTATAGCATACCACATTAGATTCCCTTGAGAATGCAAATGTGCATACTCCATGGCACCACATCTAATATGGTGTATAACACACCACATCTAATATGGTGTATAACACATCAAATGTGCATACTCCATGGCTAATATGGTGTATAACACACCACATTAGATCCTTTGCCTTGATTGAGGACACCATATAGATTTGGTGGTGTATAGCACCACATAAGATCCCCTTGAGAATGCAAATGTGCATACCCTATGGTATTTTGAGGTTTGTCAATTTTCATCTTGGGTAAGTCATTTCAATATAGCTTCACTAAACTCATCAACATACATTGAGCAATTGGTTATGGCACAAGTGTGCATAGAACATGTGGATGAGAGCTCTATGAGAGCTACATATGGATGTTTCAAAATCATTCTCATAATGCAAAAATGCGATGTTTTGATTAGTCTTGCTCATACCTTAAATCACCTTTATTAGTGGTGATATCATGCTTTAATGATGTCTTCTTTCATTTTTTATCCACCATAGCTCTCTCTTGTGACTCACACACACTCCATAGACATCTCAAATTATATACTTTCTAAACTGTAAGGGGGAGGGAGATATGGAATGTTCCATCTCAACTACAATACTTGGAAAAGGAGAGGGGGAAGGAGAGGAGAGTAAGAAATATTCACTCTAAACACTTACACTTAGTCCACAAGCTAACAAGCATCAAAGAAGCAAGCATGGTATCACCACAAGAGCACAAAAACTAGACTCAATTGTGATAATGGGATTATGTGATTTCTTATTAGTAAAAAATGACCTATATATTATGCCTCATATGTATAATGTTTGATGCCCCCCACCAACCATCCACCATGGAATGTTTGGTAGCATACTCCCTCCCTAATCATGGTTTTGTCCTCTTTGTTGAGGAACAAGGATGTTGTAGTTATGCCATAGGGCCAAGAACTTATGGTTGCCATTAAGAGCACATGAGGTCCAAAAATGATTATCGAAACATGTCTTCAAAGTCGATGACCACTGCACTTGTTGGTAGTATCTAAAGATATATTGTAAAGTTGGGCCTTGATGTCAAAAACCAGTCCATGGATGGGAATGGGTTGTCCACTCTAGAAAGGCATGGATAAGGTCCTTGGTGAGCCTAAGGGACCTAATGGTGGTGATGATGGTGGGATCCACTCTAGAAAGGCATGGAGAAGGTAAGTACTTGGTGAGCCTAAGGGACCTAGAATGGGTTGTCCACTCTAGAAAGGCATGGATAAGGTCCTTTGGTGAGCTTAAGGGACCTAATGGAGGTGATGATGGGGGGATCCAAAACTTGATTAACATGTCATCCGTAGAATTGGTCCAAGGTTTGGATCATCCAACCTTTGGTGATTAGCTCTTTCTCTCTTGGGGGAGGAATAAATGGGAAGTTGTAGAGAATTCCCCCCCCATCTCCTTCTTTACCTTAAGGAAATATTCCCAAGACCATCGGTTTACCTTAAGGAAAATTTCCCAAGACCATTGGCACCACTTGTGTGGGGAAGTAGAGGCTGAGAATCCATTAGTAATTGGGTGCTCTATAGTATACCTCCCAGTGCTTCTTCTGGAGCTATGTGTGCCACTTAGGTTGGCCACATAGCTCCTTGCATGTTGTGGGTTGTACAGAATAGAGGATATGCATGCCCTCTACCACCAATGGGTGTTCTTTTATGTATATTTAAGCATCTAGATGGTTATAAGTGTTTGGATAGTGATCTGATTGTACATAGTAGAGGATAAGGATGCCCTCTACTACTACGAATGGGTAATCTTCTTTGCACAAATAAGCATCCAGGTGGTTATAGGTGTTGCTCACCAACAACTTGTAGCCTTCTCTTGTATAACACCATATAACATAGGGTGCTAGATGTCTGTATGTTCCTTTGGAAGTAGAGCATAGCTAGTGTGGGCATGACTGATTTTGGGAACTTGTTCAGGATCTTGAAAACAATTACCATTGGTGGCAAGAGCCAATCCATGGACATGCCAAACCATTACTGACTAAATGTGAAAACCTTTGTTTCTAAAGTGCCCACATGAGTGTCCACTTGTTGGGCTATAGGGGTGTTTGGGACATCATAGCATAGCGGAGGCTACACTCCAACCCACACACTTTGTCAATCCGTGAATGCAACCCGGTTAGCGCGCATAGAGGCTATCCCGAATGGGAGAAGATTAGTTAACCACACACTAATGACTTTTAATCCTACTCAATCCTTCTTCAACAATCAAGCAATCAATCGTTGATTCCTTCTCAATCTAACATAATCAATGCATCAAGATTAGGTTACACTTAAGCATAAAAAAATGCAACTTTTGCAAAGAATCTAACATGCAAAGAGCTATCACACAAGCCTCAACTACACATCATTTCATGCACAAGCTTCATCACATGCACTCTACAATTCACAAATCAGATTTTAGCATCAAAACATCATTAAGAAATCTAGATTAGCAAGTGTGTAGACCGCAACCTCAAATCATTGAATACGTAGAGAATAGAGAGTACAAGATTGAAGCTAGAATGGAGATGGAGAGCCTTGGGAGAGCACATGAGAAGGAGCTATGGAGCAAGCTCTCTCTATGAGCCTCTCAACCAAATGACCAAAGAGTGCCCTTAGCTCTCAAATGAGCCACTTTTTATACAAAAACTCTAAAACTCCCAAAAGTTCCCATGTGGGATTATTGTCAAGCCCTCTCCCACATTCATCTACAACTTGGAACTCTTTACAAGAGCCCTAAGTGTCTTTTTTGTTGCATCCTTGCATTGATCTTCATTCGTCATGCAACACTCTCCCCTTCCTATTTTGCGCACGTCCTCGAGCGCGATAGGAGCACGAGCTGCAAAAAACAATGAATACAAGTAAAGCCTTTTATTGAGAAAACGAAAAGAAAAGAAAAGAAAAAAAACCAGCAATGATAATTTCACACGTGAGCATACAAGTGCAAGGCTGATTAAAGTTTTAAAGAGTACTAAAATAGGTGAGTAAAGACTAGTCAAAGTGAGACTTAAGTGGTAGATAGTGCTATGCAAAGGCAAGTGTGCTTGTACACCGCCGGTGATGATCGCAGTCTCAATGTCCTACAAGTATTTAAGTTATTCTTAAGTGGCAAACCTACTCCTAAATATGAGCAAAGGTGATTGGAACTCTTTTTTTTTTTTTGATGTGTGTGTAGAAGGTGATAAAGATTAAGGTTTCATCCCAATGAGACCCAAGCAATGGCCAAGAGACCTCCGCCAAGAGAATCTAAAAGCCGCTAAGTATCTCAAGGGCGACAGACCCTTTTTCTTTCTTTTATGACATAAGGAGTACCCCATGAAGATGAGGGCATCGGTCTCGAGGGTCCATAGTGTACCCCAGAGTCCTACCAACATCTATCAAGGCGATAGATTCCTCGAAGGTCTTTTGTAAAGCTTTTAGACGTCAGTGTTCACCCCATGGAAACCAAGGCATCGGCCCCAAGGTGCTAAGACAACCCCAGGTCCTACCAAGCATTCCTCATGGCTGTAGACACGTCATGTCTCAATTCACTTTGTATATATATATATATTTTTAGGGTATATTTTCATTAATTTTTTTTATTAATCCTAGCACCTAGCTCATACCTAAGAGGTAGCTACCACTAGGGATAACTAATATACCTTGAAAGCATAAGAACTTGGCATACTCCCTTGGTATATATCCTACACTGTCTTTAGATAGAAATATCTTTTGCTAAGTCCTCTAAGAATCTAGAATTCACTCACCATATTTTAACAACTAATAAAAAACGTAAACCAGCCAACATTGTGTGAACATGCAAACCATATATCCAAAAGATAAAAGCACATAAAGAACAAAAGATTAAGATTTGAATACACCTGTTGTAGTGCCCTGTTGATGTTGTTCGTTTGCATTGATGCATTGCTGATTTTGTGCAGATTGCTCTTTCTTGGTCTTTGTAGGCGTAGCATGTCTCCCCCCTTCCTAATTTGTGGGCACGGTAGGTGGACTGTTGGGGCGTGTTAGATGCTCTTGTTTAGCTGAGATCTCTGCAAAATGGTTATTAACAAACAAGAAAAGAAAAGAAAAGAATAAAATTTGCTATTGGTGCCAATCACCGAATATAGCCGAGGGGAAAAACCCAGTGGGAGAAAAGTGCCCTGGCTTGTCGATCTTATTGTGGAGTCGCTGAGCTTACCCTTGCGCTGGTGGTGGATCCGTGTCCACGTCTGCTGGAAAGATGGTATCAATTTCCTCAGGATGCAGGGACAACCCCTCACAAAAATCGGCCTCTGGAGAAGGTGGTAGAGGAAGGAGTGCTTCCTCACTAAAATATGGCATTGGTTCTATGGGAAGGTTAAGCAGACAATTTCGATTTTGGAACTGCGCAATACAGGTACTCATATTGATCCAATATTGACATGTTGAGGCTTGGGGAAGGAGGGCTTGCAAGATCGGTGGTTGCAAGTCATTTAAGCTTGTATCCCTCCATTGTTGTGCTTGAACCTCCTCAGGTAATCTACGTTGATTTGGTCCTCTCTCTGGTATTCTCACATTAAGAAGATTATGGCATTGGGGTGTAATTCCCACAATTTGTTTCATTAAGCCTGTGCCATATCGTCTAAAGTAAGAGCGGCATATCCAATAAATATGTGAAGCTTCTCCTAATACGAGTCGTGCACAATGTGGAAATGGGTGATACTGTTGATAGAATAATGTGACAAAGTGCTGCCCACAGTAATTTTCACCTAAGGGAGCATAGAAGTACCTAGAATGAGTTTGAAACGGAGGAGCACTATAACCCCCGCGATGATCAGGTCGAGTACTATCAGGGTCAATGCATGGTGGACATGTATCTCGCCAAATATCCATCAGGAGTTATCTGGACGTAGAACAATGAAATTTAGAACACTCATATCCATCATTACAATTCCAATTAAAAATAAGATTATCTCAAAAAGAGCACAATCCTCTAAAGGCATAAGGAACCACATTATTCAAACATTGATCTACCAAAGAGCTTCAATTGTAGTGTTAATGCCTTATCTTTGGTTTTAGGTATATCCTTTTTAAGAGGTGGGAATTTTAGCAATTGTCTTGGAATTTGAGCAAGATAAGAGGATTTAGGTATTGAAATGCTAGAATCTATGCTCAAATGAGACTCATTTAGACTTGTCTTAGGTACACAAGTTGATGGTGGAATTGTGTAACAAGGAGAAATTGGGACAACCGGTGTTTCAATACATGTTTTAGGAAGATCAACACAAGTAGATTTGTAGGTGCTATCACAGCCACCTATCCTATCTTGAAGAGTTTGTGTTGATTTCTTTTGCACCCACTGATATGGAAAATCAAGGGTGGCTTTTGGAATCTTTCTGAAACACTCTTTTACCCCTAGCAAACCATGGCATTTTGGAAGCCAAATTGATGTTGCCCCCTCATAATAGCCTTGTGCTTTAAGAACATGTTTTGGGACCCAATGAGTAACAATTTGAGGTTTAGGCTTGGAAAAGATGTGCTTCTTAGGAGGCTTAGCAACTGGGCTAGATGGTGCAAGTTTGTACGCATCTTTGGGTAACCAAATTGATAATTCCTTCTTGCATGGCCTTCTTTGAGCAGCAACTAGAGTAGTTGGAACATGCCAGCCATGGCCCTCACTTGAGTACTCATCAATTATCCACATCATTTGTTTTGGAGCTTCAAGAGCAGATTTGAGAGTGGGTTGTGTAAGGTAGAAACATTACCCTTTTGACACGATACAGCTCGTGGAGTAGCAGATCCCAAGATGCAATCAGAATCAATTTGCAACTTGTATTGTCTATTCTTCCAATCTAATGAGCAATTGGTAGCACTTAACCACGATCGACCGAGAACAGCCTCTACTACTGCCTTGGACTTACTTGCCACATAAAAGGGCACTGACATTTGGTGATCCTGAATGGACATCATAATGACACATTTTCCCTCTATAGGGTTATCTTCCCCTGAGAAGCTTCGTAAGTCAACAGGAATTTGCACAAGTGGTGGTTGTCCCAAGGCTTTCCATGTGTCAAACGAGAGAACATTATAATCTGCACCAGAGTCAATTAAGGCAGAGACAAAGTAGGTAGTCTCATGAAGATGAAGGCACACTTGAATATTGAATGGATCGACATATGGTTCATCAGTAGCTAACTGTAGGGCCAACATAGAAGCTTTGCAATGCTCCTTGGCTTTTGCAACTCTAGCTTTAGCCTCTTCTTGAGCCTGACGTTTAAGTAGGTCAAGTGCTTCTTTCCGTGTTTGTGCGGCATGCATCTGTTGAAGCATGGCGTTGTATCTGCCCACTTGTCAAAATTTCTAAAATGAACTCAGACAATCTAGGAGCTGTCTCTACAAGGAAAAGTGTTGAATCTAACATATCATCATCCACACCCACAGGAGCTTCGCCAGAGGTGATTCGAGACAAATGATCTGCCCTAAGATGAGTTGTTCCTTTTCGAACTGCCACTTCAAAATCAAACTCAAGAAGGATGATAAACCACCTCACAATCCTTCCAGTTGCATAAGGCTTATTTACCAAATATAGCAATGCTTGATGGTCCACAAAAAATATGAATTTGTTTGCCAAAAGGTAATGGCGAAACTTTTTCACTGCATATATCATGGACAATCCTTCTCTTTCTGTTGTGGTATAATTCTTCTCAGCATTGTTCAACTGTCGACTAGCATATGAGATTGGGAAATCCTTATTATGTTCTCCCGATTGAGCCAAAATACATCCAATTGCAAAGTTTGAAGCATCAATATGGACATGAAAGATTTGGTTCCAATCTGGTGCCCGTAAGATGGGTGCAGTCACTAATGCTTGCTTCAACTTTTCAAAGGATTCCTCACACTCATCAGTCCAATTAAACTTTACAAGAAGAGCATATAATGGTCTGGCTAGGACAGCGTACATGTAGATGAATCTACGGTAATAGCCACAATGTCCCATGAATGTTTGTACCCCTTTAGGGTTGATAGGCCGAGGTAATGAAACAATGACATCAATTTTATCCATATCTGTTGAAATCCCATTGCGAGAAACAATATGGCCCAAAATTTTCCCTTGTCTTACCATGAATTTGCACTTGTCAGGATTCAAGCATATACGATAAAGTTGACACTTTTGAAACACAAGTCTGAGGTGTTCTATATGATCATCACGCTCTTGTGAGTGAACACATAAATCATCCATGAAGATCTCAAGAAATTGCCTAAGGTACTCCTTGAATACATGACTCATTAACCGCTGAAAGGTTGCTGGTGCATTTGTTAGACCAAATGGCATAACACGATAGGCAAAGATGCCATCTTCAGTAGCAAAGGCTGTCTTGTGTTGATCCTTTGGATCAATTGACACTTGATTGTAACCGGAGAATCCATCCAAGAAACTATATGCCTTCTTCCCTGCAACTCGTTCCAGAACATGATCCGTGATTGGAAGTAGGTAATGATCACGCACAGTAGCTGCATTTACCTTCTTGAGGTTTACACATACTCGAAGTTTTCCATTTTTCTTGGGCACCACTACAATAGGGGAGACCCATTCAGTGTGTTCAATCTCATAGATAAATTCTGCCTCTAAGAGCTTGTCTATTTCTTCCTTTATCTTCCGTGCAAAATTTTCATTATAAGTATAAGGACGTTGCTTGGAGGGCTTTGCATCCTCTCGCAATGGAATTGTATGCTGACATATGCTTGGATCAACTCCTTTTAGGTCTTTATAACTCCAAGCAAAAACATCGCGATACTCCTTTATTGTTTATATTAATAACTTCTCCTCATCTAAGGACAAGTCTGTGGCAATCCACACATAGCAAGGCTCTTCTCCTGGCTTAACAATATCAATCTTTTTTGCATCTTCTGGACCATCGTATGAAACCCCTGGCATGCTTGGTTTTTGTCGCATGGGCTGTTGAAGAACAATCTTCCGATCTTGAAGAGTGTACTGTGTGAAATTGGGAGGAACATTGAGACCTTGTTCTTGTCCACTTGAGTCTTCACTCATTGAAGACCATGCGGTTTTGAGCTCTCCTTTGCCATCTTGCATCGGATTTTTTTGTTCAACCGTTGTCTTTGCACTTCTGACACTCTCTTTTGAATCGGTTTTAGACTTGAGTTTTGGTTTTTGTTTCTTCGTTTTTTTACGATTTTTGCTAACAGTTGTTAGCTTTTCTCCTGCTTGGAATCCATCTAATCGTTTTACTTGGTCTTTGATACTATCTTGTGCTTGGACATAGTATTTTGATATCCGTTCTTTCCTGAGAAGTGAGGTGGTGGTCGAGAGTGTTCATTCTTAGACTCCTCCTTTTCTTTTTGTAGTCTTTCACGTCGTTCCCTCTCATCTTGTTTACGGATTCTTTTATGGCTCTTACAGCATTTACGTTTGGGTCGGCTTCGAGGGATCTCTACTTGAACCTTCCTTCCTCTCAAGAGTAAGCGTGCCTTTCCTAACTCATCCTCAGGGATTATCACATTATTATCAAAATCCGAGTCCCATCCATCTTCCTTATCAGCATCATTAGCAGATTCGAGTGTTAAATCCTCCACTGAGACTTCCTCGACATGCGTAGCTGTTGTGGATGTATCCCTATAGTACAAATCATCTAGAAGGGCACGTGGTTATACCATTCGTATAGGAATAATATCATATCCATCTGAGTCACAAAATTGAATTGGCTTCGGTAAAGCACATGTCGATAATGTTGCAAGGACATGACTCCATTCTAGTGGATCAATTAAATGCTCAGGGAAGGGTTGTGGAATGTATGCTTCATCTGATACACTTCGATTACCCTTAAGTCTCTCAGTGTTGAAATCCCTACATGAGGCTCCACACATCCACAGATCTTCTCGCCCGTCTGACAATGTAACTCTTGAGCCCTCAGATGAAGCAGAATCAAACTCATCTATTGGAGACCTTGTTACATCATGATATGAGTGATTCCTTAGGTTGACCCTTGTGATGACAGAATCATGTCGGAGGTACAAATAATTGTATCCCCAATCTTGAATCATTTGAAATTGTCGCATGAATGGTCTACCCAATATCACTTCATAGTTTGGATGTTTTCCAAAATCCACTACTGCAAAGTTGTGCTCATATTCAATCCCACATGTGGTGACCAATATGTTCTCAAGTAGCCCAAGGGGATGTTCTAAGCTTCCATCTGCTAGCTGCAAGCGCATCCTGGTACTCCTAATAGTAGCTGGTTTGCCCCACTTTTCCCAAATGGACCTTGTCACAATGCCCACTCCTGCATCACTATCAAGTATTGCAGTTGAAGCTACTTTTCACACTTCTAATGGGAGGGTAGCATTTCCCTGATCGTCCTCACAAAATTTTCCTACTTTGTTGATAGGAACTGGCATAACATGCTTTGTCTCGGGGTGTATAGTACACTCATGGTGACCCTTTTGTAGCAATACCTGCTCTGACAAACATGTGGCAATATCATTCCACAACTCAGGTTGAATTTTTATCAAATCAAGCAAAGGTAAGGTACAAGCCACTGGTGCTGACAAAATAGCTTGCACGATACTCATATCCTTCTCCTTTGTCAACCTTTTATGCATGGAGGGTATCCTCAAGGTTTGAGAAAAGTTCTCATATTCTCCCAGATATGATGGTAAGGTTTTCATTGTATGCTTACTTCTAGGAGAAACAATTGTTTGAACTTCCTCCTGGATGCTTGGGCGTCTAAAGTTGTTTTCCGTGCCCCTGGTAAAATCCACCTCAGAGAATGGAGGTGAACTAATAGAGGACATGTTCTCATTAACTTTTTCATGAACTGCAGCCCACATCTCATTTGCCATGTCCTCATTAGCATCAATAACTTCATCATTGCATGGGAAGACAAGGCTAGGTGGTGGCAGAATACCTCCTTTCAATTGGGTGTCAATTGGTGCAGACCTTTCGCTATGAGCTTGTGAAATGAGCTCACTTTTCATTTCCCAACTTGATGACAATTGTGGTTTGGTTTCTAATGTTGGCTTAAGAGAGGTTGGGCCCCGAGGAATAGGTGGTGGTGGTCCCTCAAGTATTGACTGAGCTTCCCTAATGAGTTGCTGATATACAGCTAGATTGATCTTCTCCTCACGAGGGTTTGGGTATTCTTGAAGCTTCTTGGGTAGCTCAGATAAAGCTGCAATGCGACTTCTATGAGCATCAATGATGGCATCTAGAGTCTCATTCACTTTATCCACAAAAACTGAACCCCCAGAACTATCCTCGGTCGTACTAGTCTCATCTTGTTTAGCACTAGGCCCAGGTTGAGGTTGATGTTCCTCATGCACTTCTTGGGATGTAAAAGTTTTATCCCTCATGTTTTGTTTAGAGGCATCTTGAGAACTAGTGGATGCACTTTTAGTTTGCTTGTTTCGGTTCTTCTTCCTCCTAGTGGTCTTTTTTCTATTGGACTGTAGATTTGCCTTTGCATCCCTAGTTCGAGGTGTCTCATCAGTCTGTATTTCGACATTTCGTGTCTGTGATCTAGTCATGACTCTAAGTGGCACGACATCCTCATTCTCAGATGAAGGTGGTGATGGAACTGCCCCTACAAGGTTGAGTGAGACCTTTGGTTGAGAGGTGCCTTCCTCATGTGGTTTCAGCAGACAATCTTTTGGGAAGTGTTCTACACAACACCCTAGACAATATCTTTCAATTGGTGGAAACTGTTGTACTGTTGTATTGGATCGAGATGCTTGCCTTGAGCGATGTGGACAATCACGAGCCCAATGGGGTTCTCCGCACTCATAACAGGGACCCATTAGTTTGGCTTCTACTTTCCTTTGCTGCCATTGACCTGAGGGGCCTGGAGTCCTAGGTTGGTAGCCGCCTAGCAACATTAAAGAGTTTTGTTCCCCTGGTTGAGTCTCCAGTGCTGGGCTTGGGTATGGGGGACTTTCAAAGAGATTTTCCTTGGATGAATATGATACATATTCCTCCTCCACATAGCCTGGGTTTACCAAGTCTCTACACATATTTGAATTGTCGTAGTCAACAACCCTCACAGGAGCAGTCCCAGGAGCAGGAGGTTGAGCACCAAGAACAGGTCGTGCTTGCTCTTGTGCCATCGGTGGCTTACGTTCAAAATTAGTATACTGTTGATACATTTGTGGAACCACTCCTCTCCTTGGCTGCTCACGTTCCTGTCTCATTCTTGCAATGCGAGTACATTCCTGTGTGGTATGGGTAAAGTTCCAAGCACAGGCTTGGCACCACTTTTTTGTGGGTTGGTTTGTGACTAGAGGAGAAAAGGTATTACATTCCTCTGTTTTATGGTTACCTCCACATGCTCCACAAAGATGAGGACCTGTAGGAAGTACACTCCTCATTCTCTGCTGCTGTTGTTGTGGCTGCATGGGTGGACGATAGGTCTGTCCCAATCTCCTTAGTACTAGGTTAGCTATCTGGTCTGGATTTACTAGCGCGCTAGACCCTGAACTTTGGTCATCACCCCACTGATCTCTAGGTTTCACCTCAGGGCCAGAACCATCTTGGAATTTGAAGTTATCGGTGAAATCCATAGCATCATGGCAACAATCATTGAAATTTGTATGCTTCTTCGCATAGAGATGTGTATGCAGTGTTGAATTTTTGAGTCCTTTTAAGAAGAGAGAAATTAATCGACTCTGGGCGGGCTTCTCATCTTCTGGGCAACGATTAATGTACTGCTTCATTCTATTTACACAGTCTCTAACACTCTCATTCTCACCTTGCTTGAAAGAGTAGATGTGTGCTACTGTGTCATGTTGAATTCCCATCAAGGAAAAAGCAGCAATGAATCTCTCTTCCAAAACTCGTAAAGAAGATTTGTCTGAAGCCTCTAATGCCTGAAACCAAGCAAGGGCCTTTCCCTCAAGAGTAAGCCCAAATCCTTCAATTTGAGCATGCTTGTCAGCCACTTGCTCACAGCTCGAACTGCTTGCCTAAATGCTGCTACATGGTCGTATGGATCTCCCGACCCTTCGTACTTCTTTACCGGTTTCTGAAGAGTTGATGGCCTTACTTGTCTTGAATACTCATCATAGGGCCTACGGCCTCTCACTCTCAGTGGGAATTGTTCCTCTCTTTGGTAAGATGGTCCACATGCATCCAAAATTGGTGTGGGTCCCCTATTACTAGCCTCACCAAACCCCTCCACAGATCTTGTCACCCGCATTTCAGGAGGTGCATTTATGGGAGGCCGAGTTGGCTCCCCTCTCCTCCGATTGTCATAGTGAGAAAGATGTTGTTGTGGTGTGACCGGTGGTCGCACATTTGGTGTAGGACTATATCTTGGTGCTAGAGTTGGGCTACTAGCAGTGGTCCACTTTGATGTTGAGGGTCCCTCTCTAGTGAACTTTCGTAGGGGAGGAGCAACAGTTTCTAGTGGTTTGGCTATATTTGTTGAGAACACTTCCATGAATAATGGTTGTCCTTTCCACGTGAGCTCCCAAATCTCTTTCCAATCTAAGGTTCGGTATTCATTGGCCCATTTATCAATTATTTGGTTCATGTGTCCTGCAAGCTTCTCAACTACCACCACCAGTGCTAGAGGAAGATCTAGCTCTGGCAATTTAGTTGTGGCATAATATCCCTCCAAAGAGTCCTTATAGACCTCTTGAAGTGGGTCATCCTGTAAGACCTTTGTCAACTGGAATTTGTCGTACAAACTCCCATTGGTTCTCAGTCCCCTGATCCATTTTGCTCTTGCCTTTCCTATCCCTTTCCAAATTTAGATCTATAAGAAGTAAATCATTTATGGATGGTTTTGAGGACTGGGCATTGGATGGTCCAGGCATGTCCGGCTCAATGAGCCAATCATCTCTAGACTCCCTTGCTCTGGAAAGTTTTGATAAGTCTAAGAACTCGGTTTTAGTGAGCTCCCCTAATTTGTCTACATTCTCTGGATGGTAGGTGACTTCGTAGCGAACACCATCTCCACCCATGTACATGTTACCCTGGTCATTGACTAGAGGTGCTCTATCAAGTTCTGAGAAAATGTCTGCGATCTTAACAAGATACCGTTGTTGTGGATCCCTAAAGATCTCAGCTCCTTGAGCATTCGTGTAGACATATTGGAGTCTCACATTGAGTGTTAACCCCATGGTGTCAGCTTCAAATGGATTAAAAGATCTTGTGGGTGTCCTATTTGGGGCTAAGGGATGACTATTTGTCGGCCCTAGATTGTCCATGGACAATGAGCTAGTTGTTCTGGAAAAGGTATCCGATTGGGATTCGGAAAAGGTTTCAGCAATATCTGCCAAATTTCCAACTGATTGGGTCCCACTTTCCTGCGTAGGTACTCTAGAAGGTGCCCTAGGCCCTATGGCAGAATCTATAAGACGTCCCGACCGCAAGTGCATAAGGTCAAATTTTTTTTGGTTTTTTATGTGTTTTTTTCTTTTTTTCTTTTTTGTTTTGTCTTTGTTTTTGTTTTTTTTGTTTTTGTTTTTGTTTTGTTTTTATTTTTTTTGTTTTTTTTTGTTTATATATATATATATATATATATATATATATATATATATATATATATATATATATATAAGGGGAAATGGCTAAGGTCAGGTAGCTTGGCTATTGCATCCATGAGCATGTCAAACTTGGTTATTGCATCCATGAGCATGTCAAACTTGGTTGTTGCACCCATGAGCACGTCGAATATCTTTATGGGTATTCGCCCAACTCATGAGACAATTGGGTCGTGTCTCCTTTGTTGCTTCAGGAGTATACTTAGACAATTTTTGTATCTTTATGGCAAAGGGGTTTCATTATGTGGATCTTGGATTGTTTGGATAAATCTTTGATGGCCTCCTTGAACTCCTTATCGAGCTAAGCGTACTTCTCCTTATCTTTGTAGTAGCTTTTCTGTGAGGTCTTTCTTCTACTCCTTGCTTTGCTTTAGAAGATCTTCCTTGGCCCATATCTTGTTGTTGTAGCCTTTTTGTGAGGTCTTTCTTCTGCTTCATTCCTTGCTTCAGTTGCCTTACTGTAGAAGATCATACTTCGCCTTCGATTGATCCTTTAGAGATGCCTTTTGTGCAATGGAAACTTTTAGGTGTTCATGGAGCTCATGTGTTGCACTTTTTCTATTTTCTGTATCTACTTTAAGATATTGAATCTACTATGATGCCTCTCTTGCTTTGGCCTATGCCTATACAATAAATCTCTCCCTATTAGCTACCTTCCTTGTATATGAAGCCAATAAATAGTTTCCAAGTAGTTGGTTATGTCATGGTGGGTGAAGGTGGATGCCATTTCTTCCAAGAGGCTCTTCTCCTTTTGTTGCGAGTGTGTTTCTAGATGTGTGGTACTTCTAGAAGGGGAAATGTGCCTTTAGGGTCAAGAGTAGTGGTGGATTCATCTCCTTTGTCATCCTATCCATAATGCATGAGGGAGACAAGTTTGATGTTATTATCTCGACCCACATTTGTATCCACACATCCATATCTAGAACATCATCAATGTTCTCTAGAGTCTCTTGGCTTTTTGTGTTTGTTGGTAGCACCTATGTGGTGAGTGAGTAATGGTTTGTTAGCCTTGGAAGTCCCTGGTGTGAACAACCCTACACACAGGTACTTTGTACCCTGTGCTCGTTGCTCGCAGGGTTTTTTTCCCTATGTGGACACATTCTTGTGTGTTAGCCACATCAGCCCTAGGGCTAACTCATTTCATATCATTATCATCAAGTACTTCCAGCTTATTGCGTCTTGTCCCTCTGTCTCTCTCTGAGCTCCTATGCAATCGTGTGTGCATGTGTCTCTATGTGAGTGCAGAGCATCTTCTCCCTCATTCAACATTGGTATCAAAGCCTACAATCACGGCCTTGGTTTTAGAGTCACCTATTAGAGCCTGGCTTCAGAGCTTGGTTGTAGTGCTATTAGCCCCTCACTGTCATTCTCTGTCCTGGTTCATTAATTTTCATTATATATCTCCTGGGTAAGCTTTTGTACTTCACAAATCTAGGGTTTCTACTTCATTATGTACATTGTTAGTGTCAACAGTCGTCACCATCGTACATTCTAGGTATGCCCCCGCACTTCACACTTTACAAAGCTTTAGGGTTTCTGATTCCATATGTACATTGGTGTATGCCGTATATTATGGGCATCCCCTCACACACTACACTCAGCTTTCAGAAGCTTTCGACATCAGATTTTAGTATCCACTGAGTTTAGCTGTCTCTGCTGTTGGTGTTGCTATTGTCTGAGTGTCGGCTTTCAACTTTCGACGTTGGAATTCTGAGTCTGTTGATTTTTCTCGGTTCGTCATTCAGCATTCCTTTCGACACATTAGACTTCTACGTCTGTCGAGTCTTCTTGGTCAACCATTTAGTTACGTCACTTAGCTTGGCCTAATTAGCAATTCAACCTTCGACTTTCCTCATTCAATATCCGGCTTCAACCTTCGACTTTCCTCATTCAATATCCGGCTTCACCACTCACATTCAACATTCAGCATTTAATTATGCTTGATCAGCCATTCAGTTGCATCCATCGATTTTGATCGGTCACAACGATTCAACCTTCAGCTTTTAGCTCTTAGCATTGGACTTCCACATCCATCGCTGCATTAGCTTGCTTTCCCTGATTAGCCGTTCAACATTTGGCTTTTTGCATTCAGCTATTCCGATTCAGGCATTTCGCATTCAACCATTTGTCTTCAGGGTTTCAGCATTTGGCGCTCACTTTCAACGTTTAGCTCTTTGTATTTAGATTTTTCAGTGCTTGGCTTTCTGCATTCAGCTTTTAGAGTCGGTGCTTCTGCATTTGATTGCAGCTTCCGCATATCAACAGCTCAGCTTTCAGCTTGCAGCTTTCGCTTGTGCAGTCAGCTTTCAGTTTTCAGATGTTTGCATTTAGAAGTTGGTTGGGTTTACTTCCTTGGCAAGGTTTAAAAAAAGCAAAGAAATCAGAAAAGCATAGATTAGAAATTAAAAAGTAGAGTTTTTAACTTACATGGAGTTTTGTGAGCTTTCCTTTGGCTTGAGGGATTGAGGGTTCTACTCTTGTTTGGATTAAGAGTGGCCACCAATTCTTTTGAAGAGGATTTAGTAAAAAACAATTGAATTATCAAGTGAATTCAATATATTTGACTCTGGTGAGGAGTAGAGTAACAGTGCATAAACACTATTGAGCTTTTACAAAGGGAGAGGCTTCTATTTATAGGAAAAAGTGAGCCTCAAACTAAGTAAACTGATTCTAGAATTTTCCAGATCAGTTTAGTCCATTTTAGACCATTTTTGGGTCAGTTCAGCTTACTTTTTGGAACTAGACTTGAAATAGGAGAGATGAAATATCTCATTTTATTGATTTAAAATATAAAGCAATGATGAGAAAAAAGGCGTCTCCTTCATGAGGGAGAATCTCCTATGAGGTGTTAAAAATTTATTTTTTTAATATTTCCTTTGGTCCTTAGTCGTCTTATGTGAGTATTTACTCATTTTTGGAGAGTTTTTCTTTATTTTTTCAATTCATCTCCTCTCTACATTTGGATTAATCTTATTGGTCCCTCAGAACCTTAATCCAAAATTTTCAGAAAATCTGGACCCTTAGGCTAAGGTCTTTTGAGCAGATTATAATTTATTTCTGATGCACCTTAGGAAATTCTTTTTAAACTTCTATTTCGAGAAATTTATTTTAATAAGAAAAGATATTTTTTCATCCAAAGATATCTAAAAACTAAGTTATCTCTCTCTAGAATATTTTCTCTCTCTAGGCCAAAACAGGTAGAAACAAGATTTTTTATTATTCTGAAAAGAGAATTGATTACAAGGGAAGAAACTGGACATCTTGAGGGGCTGGGGAGGAATCTCCCACTTGAAAAACGTGAGATGTCCTCATCTCGCAAACTGGGGGTAATCCCGCATCATCAGATCAGCTTCTTTCTCCCAGGTGACATCTTCAAAAGGATAGAACTTTCATTTGACTAATAATTCTCTTAGAATTCTGTTCCTAAGAACCTTTTCTCGAACATCAAGGATTTCTTCAGGTTGGAGTTCCATCAGCCCTTGGGTTGAAGAAGTTAAGAGTTCATCATTAAGCACATGATTCGGGCTCGGTACATACTTTTTAAGAAGGTTGACATGAAATACATTATGTACTTTGAGATGAGGAGGCAGAAGAAGTTCATAGGCTAAGTCACCTACTTTCTTTGTAATCAGATATGGCCCACAGTATCTGGGAGATAACTTTTTGTACTTTCCAAGAGATAGAGAACTTCTTTTGGGACGTACTCGAATGAAGACCATATTTGCATCTTTTAACTTTCTGTCTGCCCTCTTCTTATCTGCATATTGCTTTTGTCTATCCTGGGTAGCTCTTAAATCTTTGCAAAATGCCAGAGAAAGTGCATTTGCTCTTTTTTGTAAAGAGTTGGTGCTTCCTTAGAATCTCAAGAACTTTTCGGACGTGAGCTTCATGGTCAGTTGCATTCTTTGAGTAAATCAGAATATCATCAAAGAAAACAAGAACAAAATCATCCAAGTATTCTCTGAGAATATCCTGCACATTAGGCGATTGAATGTAGCTGGGGCATTTGTCAATCCAAACGGCATGACTGTAAATTCATAGCGTCCATATCGAGTATTGATGGCTGTCTTCGGGATATCTTGCTCATTAATTTTGATCTGGTAATACCCTGATTTGAGATCTATCTTTGTGAAGATCTGGGCTCCACTTAGCTTGTCCAAAAGCTCATCAATTCTGGGAATAGGATACTTATTCTTAACTATCAGTTGATTGAGACCTCTGTAATCCACACAGAGTCTTAGCGTTCCATCTTTCTTTTTCTGAAAGAGAACTGGTGCTCCCTAAGGTGAAACACTGGGTCTTACAAACCCTTGTTTTAATAACTGCCTAAGTTGTTTCTTGAGTTCAATGGCTTTAGAGATTGGCATTCTGTAACGTGCATTGGGCTGAGTTCCGGGGGTCAATTCTATCACATGATCTACTTTTCGAATTGGAGAGGCATCTCTGTTAGCTTTGCTGGGAATAAATCATCATACTCACTTAACCATTCTGGTTCTTTAGCCTTTAACTTTGTGTCTACTGGATTCATTTTGACAATGTAAATGAGCTACTTCTTTCTAAGTCCTTTTAGTAATTTAGAAGCTTTTACTAATTGTAAAACTGGGGATCCTGAAATTCCAATTCCTTGAACTTTGTTTTCGTGAAGGTCACGGAAGGAAATAGTTCCATTATGACAGTGAATGTCGGCTTGATTTTTGTGGAGCCAATCCATTCCAAGGATCCCGTCGAAAACTCCCAAAGGTAGGACTCTGAACTGATAGTAGTCAGTTATATTCTCATCTAGATTAAAGTAAATACGATTTGTCTCATGGTGAGTGAAAAGGATCTTCCCACTGGCCAATTCAACTTGCATAGGTTTCCCTGATTTCTGTTCTTGGACTAGCTTACGCAAGCATCCAAGGGAATGAATGAGTACTTCTTGAATCAATCAAAAGTTTGAATGACTTACCCTTCTACTCAGCTGGAGTATGGATGAATAGAGAATTGACGATTTGGCCCTTGGTTTTCAATTGCGGCATAAATCTGACCTCTTTCCTCTTCCATTACTGCTATTGTGAGATCCCTGTCCCTACCGTGCAACGAATTCAGGGGTGCTAGCAGCGGAAGTAGTACTTCTTGCACGGGGCAGGGTCCCTCACTCAAGGCCTCGCCCCCGGATATCCGGACACAGAGACTAGTCCATCGGTTCTTCCAAAACAAAACCCGGAAAAACTTCCCTTGCTCGGAAAGCACGGACGATTCCTCCAGGATAACTTTTCTCTAACATAGTCAAAAGCCTTAACTAACAAAACTGATCTGACCGAACTCATAAGTCCCATAGTCAGATCAAGGATAAGATTGCACTTGGATCATAGAGACCAACGCTTTTTTCCTCATTAAGAGGCACAGCCGTTGATTCTTTTCCATAGAACAATTTTTGTCCGGGATTTACTTCATCTATCGTACCACAACAGAATTGAGTCTCAATTTAGGGATCCATCAGTCCAGCCTAACCCCAATCCAGTCCCGTGGGTTAGCCAACCGCCCAACCACTGTAGTGATGGGATCCAATTAGGAATTTGATTAGGTTTGTCCTGGGTAGTACCTGGGGAAAGAGTTCCCAGGCCCCCTAGCCGGATATTCATGCAAACTTAAAACTAGTCACACCACTTACACACCCAATATGAAATTGCCTTTTCACTGAATCGGCTATCTTTAAAAACAATCATTTAATAAAACCATTGAGTCACTGATCATAATCCTCGAAATCTCCGGTTAAATCCTTATTTCCAATCATTCCTTCATCGGTGTACCTATGGCATCATTGGCAACCAGAACGCTCACCACTTGTCCACTAATGCTTCCCCAACATTCTTGACATAAAACATTCATTTAAAAACAGGTTATAAATACATTTCAATCACATCATTTTTCATCTCATCACATCTTTCCTTAAATATTCCCATTAGATCTCATCCACTCGCATTTACCCATATCCACATCTCATCACATCACATTCATTCATATCTCATCCATTCATATTTCGCATCAAATCACATCACATTCATTCACATATTCCGATTCACATGACATCACATCCATTCTCATCCCATATCATTCATTCACATCTCGATTCACATGACATCACATCCATTCACATCCCAATTCACATGACATCACATCCATTCACATCCCGATTCACATGACATCACATTCCTTCACATCCCATATCATTCATTCACATCTCAATTCACATGACATCACATCCATTCACATCCCGTATCATTCATTCACATCTATTCCGATTCACATCCCATCACATCACATTCATTCATATCCATCACATTCACATTCATTCATATCCATCACATTCATTCTCATCACCATTATATCACATCACTTCTATCCATATCATATCTCATTCATACACATCTCATCTCATTCATCCACATCCATCTAATCGTTCACATGTACGACTACTCGCATCTATCCATACATTCATATCTATCACTTCACATCCACATATATTCATGTCACATCTCATCTCTTTACATCACATCACATTCTTTCACACACACATCTATATCCATTCTTTCACATACATCCACATCCATTCTTTCACATACTCATTCACATCTATTCTTTCACATACTCATTCACATCCATTCTTCGCATACACATTCACATCCATTCTTCGCATACACATTCACATTCATTATCATCACATACATTCACTCACATCTCATCACCTCTATTCACAGAATTTAAACATAGAATTTAAGAGGATTTTAATTTTTGATATAAAGATTCTTTACGCATCTATTTATGCATAATTCAAATTTAAGGAAAATAACACTTTTGAAATAAAATTAAATCCTTTATGCATCTTTTGAAATAAAATTAAATCCTTTATGCATCTTTCTATGTATAAATTCAATTTTAATGAGAATAACACTTTTGAAATAAAAATAAATTCCTTTATGCATCTTTCTATGCATAAAATTAAAATTAATGAGAATAACTCTTTTGAAATAAAAATAAATTCCTTTATGCATCTTTCTATATGCATAAAATCAAAATTAATGAGAATAACTCTTTTGAAATAAAAATAAATTCCTTTATGCATCTTTCTATGCATAAAATCAAAATTATGAGAATAACTATTTTGAAATAAAAATAAATTCCTTTATGCATCTTTCTATGCATAAAATCAAAATTAATGAGAATAAAAAAAATAAATTTTTATGCATCTTTCTATGCATAATTTTAAGTAACAGTGCATAAACACTATTAACCTTTTACAAAGGGGGAGGCTTCTATTTATAGGATCAAGTGAGCCTCTAACCAAGCAAATTGATTCTAGAATTTTTCAGATCAGTTTGGTCACTTTTTGACCATTTTTAGGTCAGTTTAGCTTACTTTTTGGATCTAGTTGAAACAGGAGAGAGGAGAGATGAAAATATCTCATTATTTGTGAGTTTAAAACTCATCCACACATGTGAAATAGGCGCCTCTTTCATGAGGAAAATTTTCCACACTGAGGTGTAAAAAATGCATCATTTCTTCTAAATATCTCTTCTTTTTTAACTAATAAACCTTGTCCTTAGTCAACTCTTCATCTTATGTGAGTATTTACTCATTTTTGGGAGATTTTTCTTTTATTCTTCAATTTATATCCTCCCTACATTTGGATTAATCTTATTGGTCCATAGGAACCTTAATCCAAAATTTTTAGAAAATCTGGACCCTCAGGCGGTTAAGGTCCTTTTTACCTATTTTCAATTTATTCCAAAATGATTGCACACTGGAAAGTTCTTTTTGAATTTCTGTTTCAAGGAAAATCATTTTAATAAGAAGGGATATTTTTTCATCCAAAGATATCTAAAAATTGAATTATCTCTCTCTAGAATATTTTCTCTCTCTAGGCCCAGATAGAAACAAGATCTGTTATTATTCTAAAAAGGGGATTGATTACAGGGAGAGAAACTGGACATCTTGAGGGGTTGGGGGAGGAATCTTATAGCTATTATAACTGCTTTGGTTGCTGTAGACTAGGACGAAACTCTTTCTCTTTGATTACCCCAGTTCTGGGAGGGAGTTCTGAGATTACTCTGTACAGAGGCAGATGGTTGAGTTGGATTCCTCCTGGGATTGCCTTGATTTTGATGAGACGGACCCTGATTTGACTAATAGGAAGGGGCTGGTCTCTGCATTCCGGGTCCTTGACTTCCCTCTCCTCTTGACATTGCAGGAGTCGGGCAGTCTTTAAGCTGGTGATCAAAACCTTGACATCCAAAACATTTGTTCGCACTTCTAAGCTCATCCCTCTGAGTCCTTGAAAAAGGTGGGGCTCATGAGAAAGTGTTTTGAGGGAAGGGTCTTTCTTCACTTCTGAATCTACCAGCATCTTGATTCTGATTTGGGCCGCCTTGCTGCCTCTTTGGGGGAGGAAAGCTTGAAGCACTTCCTAGGGTTTGGAACCTTTTAAAGTTTGAGGGTGTAGGCTGGTGGAACCTTGACAACAAATGCCTTGGCAAAGTCCTTTGCCATTCTAACAGCTTCTGCTACCATTGAGACTGGTTTGGCATTTTTCACTAAGGTGTCCAATGGCTCGTTCATCCCTTGAATGAATCTGGCCATCAACTGCTCTTCATCCAAAAGTGGAGAATATTTGAGGAGAAGGGCAAATGCCTGATGGTATTCTTCAATTGTCCAGCTATCCTGCTTCAATTCCAAGAACTTATTCATTTTGGTTTCCAGGAAGCCCGAAGGGAGAGAACCTCTTCATGAGGTAAGCTTTAGGATCTAACCAGGTCTAGGTATTTCGGTCGAGACGGCTTGTCTCGCAATGGTTTCTCCATGATGCGACCCTAGCTGTTTTCATAATTTTTAATCTGGCGAGAGCCATCTTGTTCCTCTCATTATAATCGGTTATATCAAAGTACTCTTCCATTACCTTAATCCAATTTTTCACTGTTTCTCCTAACTGTTCCCCTTCACCCTTAAATGGACCAGGTTGGGATCAGTGCAGGACTTTACGAACGTCCGGATCTAACTCTTCATCACGATAAGAGGATCCGGTTGCCTAGCATGGGTCGCGCGTCCCATGGTTCTGACAAAACGAGATTTTTGTCAACTTAACTTTGGTATCAGATTTATGATTATTTAATTTTTGAGATTTATTTCTTAAACAGATAAATATTCCATCATAGTTCTTGAAAACAAGATTCACTCTGATAATTTTGCTAATCAATATTCACAACCACAAAATCAATTTGGAATCTTTTGCAAAACGTCATTTATTATCAAAAGTTTTTGATATATACATAGAGCGTCTCGGCTCCAAAAGTCACTGCCTCAATCACGTACACATAAAAAGGCGATACTGCGATGGAGACATGCTATGATATACACAATCCATCACTGATAAAGGTGCTGTAATTCTACTTCTAGGAATAAAGCGACTGAGAAGTCTAAAAATACGGTAAGAATTTCTAAAATTTCGGGGCGAATAATTAAAGAGTTGGACATAATGAACAACTCCTAGCCTTATCAAGATCATGGCTAGTGAGATATTCTGCCTGAGTCTTTGAAGCTAATTGGTATTGATGTTAATACATCGCCCTCCCCAGAGAACCACATGTGCTGACATCGCTCTGCTGGATCAGGGAAGTATAGATCCTCAAAGTGACGAGCGAGCCTCACTCTGCTTTCTCGGGTTGTAGCAGAGTTGATGAGATGTTCGAAGGCAAAGGCAATCATATCCTGACTCTGGGAAAGTCCAGGAATGCTAGACAAATTTGGGGTATCCATCTAAAAATCTAGTTCAATTTATGAGTTTTCAATTTATGAATTTACTCCAAACATAATCTTAGCAAGTGAAAACATTTTTTTCACAGATTTATTTTAAAATTATAGGCAATTTCTGCTGCTGTTTCATAAGTTTAAAACATCGCTCTGATACTAACTGTGAGATCCCACTGCCCCCTCCGTGCACTGGATTCCCGGTTGCTAGCAACGGAAGTCTTGAGGGGGGGCTGGGGAGGAATCTTACATTCCCAACCACGGAATTATTTTTGATGGAAACGTTAACACTTAAAAATCCCTCTGCTTTCATAGTTATCAACAAGTGCACATTGCGTACTTGTGCATCAGTGGGTTGAAGGTATGGTCTATCTAAGGCTACCCATGTCTCATATGAGATCAAGTTATGACTTGATCCTATATCTATTAGTGCAATGCTTGTTGCATGGCCTTTACCTGTAGTATAGTGAGTTCCACCTTGAGTTGTGCTGGCTTAATGTTCAGTTCCTCTTCGTTCGAGAGAGTCTAGGAAGCCATGTTCACATGTAACATTCTCTTATGGAGTAATTGTTTAGCGTTGGCCTCCCTTGCCTTAGCCTCTTCTTAAGCTTGTTGGATTTTTTCCTTTGCAAGCTGTTTTTATTGTTTTAAGAGATGTTCTTGCAAGAGTATCTCTTGGGTCAGTGGTCCAAAATATTTTTTGAGTTTTCTTCCATATTGACATAACCCTCCATTTGTATGTTGTCAATTTTCTCATTTCTAACCGACCCCTGAGATGTGATCTTAGACACTTGGAAGGGTACCAGGTCTCTATATTTGAGTTTCTTTTTTCTGGTGCTTCTTACACTATACATGAGGACAAGGTCCCCCGTTTCCAGTTCTTTTTGTTTCAAAATTTTATCAAACCAATGCTTCCTGCATGGTTTCTTGACCATGAGTCCATGCGATACTATTAGCCTGGTCTCATCAAGCTTCTCTAAATCGATTAGCCTTTTAGCTAATGCATTCTCCGTCAAACGTTCTTACACTACAATCCTTAAGCTCAGAACTAGGTATTCCATAGGCATTACTGCCTCAACACCATAAGCTAGACGGAAGGGACTGTATCCTGTTGCTACCTTATATGATGTTTGGTATGCCCATAGGGCCGCTGTCAGCTTATGTTCCCAGTTCGTTCAACTTGCTTCCAAGTTTTTTGTCAAGATAGTACACGAAATTTTGTTTGTACTCTTTGCTTCTTTGCTTAACCATTAGCCTATGTATTGAGATATCGAGCTCAACTAGTGCTACGGCGGACATTGAAAACCCGCCTGGGTGATAGCTTCCGCATCTACAACACTGGCATGGTTGGTGAGATTATGGGTGATATGCGGCTAGTGGGATGATAGGCTGTCTGCTGACAGCCATTTTGGATTACTAGAGATTGGCGTAGTTATAGGGCCGGCTCATTTAGTCGGGTTCACATTATGGACCAACCCTTGTATGTTGTAGTAATAGAGTACTAACCCATATAGTGTGTACTCTTATCTTTATGTTATGTTGGTTGAGTAGAGAAGAAGAAGATAGAAGAAAATTCAGCCATCCATCTCTCTCTTGTGTGTGTGTGTGTGTGTGTTTGCTTGCTAGGATTTGAAGCTCTCCCTCTCTCCCACATTCTCTTTATGGTATCAGAGCCTGGTTTACATTGTCAGAGCTAAGGAGGCAAGCAAGAGGCAAGAACAAGCAAGGAAGGAAGCGGTACTACATGGGTAAGAGCACCATCATCTCTTTCTACTTCTTGGTTTAGGTACAACACCCCCCCAGTAGCTCTGGGAGCTACACATCTTTGATGATTGAGGAGCTGTCTTCGCGGGAGCGAAGCTACAAGGAAGGTATACTGTACTATCGAATAACCTTTTTTGGGGACAAATTCGCGTTTTGGGTGCAACAAGGTATTTTCGACAATTTCTGGAAGTTCTGGTAGAGAGCTGTTTTTGCTCGAAATCTAATTATTGCAGTCCAACAGTGCATTTTGGAAGTGCAGACAGGGTTTGCACATGTATTGTTGATATTGGGTGTATGTATATGTACTCTAGTCACATTTGGTGATACACAGGTTGCGCTGATGTATCGTTGCTTGTAGCAGTTATTACAGGAGATATTGTTGTATTACAGGTTGCATACAGAAGTTGTTTGTTTACAAGTTATTTGATTGCTGGTGGAAAACATGTCTGATGCAATTAATTAGATTTTTAGTGAGAAGCTGGATAAGAATAACTTTCATGCCTGGAAGTTTAGAATGACCAATTTCCTAATGTGGATAAAGGATTTTGGGATTATGTAGAAGGAGACAATGAGGAGCCTCCAGAGTTATCTGAGGAGAATGCCACTCCTACAGATATAAAGCCATTCAAAGATTGGAACCAGGGTGCAAGAAAAGTCATGTACTGGCTTTCAATTAGTGTCACACAGACACTATGATAGGACACATACAGGATGCAAACACTCCAGCAGTTGCATGCCAAAATCTGGTTCAGATGTTCCAGACTAACACAATGGCAAGGAAGTTGTAGTTAAAGCAAGAGTTGCATACTGTGGAAAAGAAAAGCATGTCCATCAATGAATATTCCTTAAAGATCAAGGGCATTGTTGAATCCCTTGGGTCTATCAATGTATCAATGGAGGATGATGATTTGGTGAGTGTCTATCTGAATGGGCTGATGGAATTAATCAGATTGTTAGTGAGAAGCTGGATAAGAATAACTTCCATGTCTAGAAGTTTAGAATGACCAATTTCCTAATGGGTAAATGATTTTGGGATTATGTAGAAGGAGACAATGAGGAGCCTCTAGAGTTATCTAAGGAGAATGCCACTCTTGCAGATATAAAGGCATTCAAGGATTGGAACCAGGGTGCAAGAAAAGTCATGTACTGGCTTTTAATTAGTGTCACAGACACTATGATAGGACACATACAGGATGCAAACACTCCAGCAGTTGCATGCCAGAATCTGGTTCAGATGTTCCAGACTAACACAAAGGCAAGGAAGTTGTAGTTAAAGCAAGATTTGCATACTGTGGAAAAGAAAAGCATGTCCATCAATGAATATTCCTTAAAGATCAAGGGCATTGTTGAATCCCTTGGGTCTATCAATGTATCAATGGAGGATGATGATTTGGTGAGTGTCTATCTGAATGGGCTTGGCAAAGAGTACAAGCCATTCAAGACCTCCATTGCAATTAGGGAGAATATTCCCAACTTTCAGGACTTGATATCTATGCTGATCATAGAAGAAAAGACTTTAGGTGAGGATTTTTCTTCACAAAGCAAGAACACATCGAAACAGGCCTTCTACTCTAATTCAGGTAGTAGAGGTAGAGGTAGAGGTAGAGGTAGAGGCCGTGGTCGAGGCCAAGGTGGTGGCCGACAAGGAAATCAGAATTTTTGACAACAGCAGTCCATTGATTCACAATAGCAATCATACACAGGTGGAAAAGGCCAGTCTAGAGGCAAGGGGAGCCAAAGAGGTAGAGGTGGTTGGCAAAGAAATCAAAATGCAAATAGCATAAAGTGCTATTTGCAAAGAAATCAAAATGCAAATAGCATAAAGTGCTATTACTGTGGAAAACTAGGACACACATTAAAAGTGGGAAGTTGCAGCAAGGCAACTATGCATCATCTAGCAAACATGGAGGTGATGATGACAGAAGTGAGCAGCTGTTTTATGATGCAGCACATGCTTAGTTCCATAACAGGGTATGTTTCAAGATCTCAAAATATATGGTATGTGGATTGTGGCACCTCTAACCACATGACCAGTCATGCTCAGTGGTTTAGAGATATGCAGAAAATGAAAAAACCAGGTTATGTAGAAACAGGTGATGATACTATGCATCCCATTGCGCATGTTGGCAAAGTGCCACTATCTATGCAGGAGGATGGTAAAATGAAGTACTTGGCTAATGTACTTCATGTTCCGAATATTTGAAAGAACCTGGTTTCTGTTGGTGGACAGACGGTTGAGCACGGTCTGCAAGTGAGGTTTAATCCTCTAGAATGTTTTGTGGAAGACTTCAAAAATAAGTGTTGCTTGGTTGCAAAGGGTAACAGAAATGGCAAGATGTTTACTTTGGATGTGAACATGCCTGAGATAAAGGCAACCATGTTTGCACATGGAACAGGTGTCATTGTAGATATTGACATATGGCACAAGCGCATTGGTCATGTGAATGTACAACGACTGAAGTCTATGCAGGCCCAAAAGATTGTTGCAGGTTTGCCAAAGTTTAAGGTTGGTGGTATGCATAAGGTATGTGAAGCATGCTAACTTGTTTAGCAGGCCGCCAAACATGCTTTCCCACATGAAAAGCATGTCAGTGCAAGCCCATTGGATGTCATACATTCAGATGTATGGGGACTGACCAAGACTACAACAATTGCAGGTTGCAGGTACTATGTTACGTTCATTGATGACCACACTAGGAAAGTGTGGGTTTATTTCATGAAGGAGAAAAGTGAGGTGTTTGCTCACTTTCAGAGATTTAAAGCCTTGGTGGGAAGGAAAAAGGCATGCAAATAAAATGCCTAAGATCAGATGGTACGAGAGAATATTTCTCCAATGAGTTCAGCAATTTTCTAAGAAAGCAGGGAATCAAGAGGTAGTTTACATGTAGGTACACTCTGCAATAGAATGGTGTTGCAGAAAGGAAAAGCAAGCACATTGCAGAAGTGGCACGTGCCTTGACCGTTCAAAAGAATATGCCACATTATTTTTGGGCAGAAGCAGTAGCAATTGTTGTATACATTATGAACAGGACACCCACTACAGCTGTTCATGGTATGACTCTTGAATAGAAGTTTACATGCATAAGATCAGATGTGTCTCACTTGAAAGTGTTTGGTGGGCGTATTGAATATGTACATCTTCCTAATGAAGTGAGAACAAAGTTGGATCCAAAGGCAGAGAAATACATCCAAAGTTGGATCCAAAGGCCCCGTTTCGTCACTCCTGCAAGGTATTTTCGGCAGTTTGTGGAAGTTCTGGTAGATAATTATTTTTGCTCAAAATCTGATTATTGCAATCTAGTAGTGCATTTTGGAAGTGCAGACAGGGTTTGCACATGCAGACAGGGTTTGCACATGCAGACAGGGTTTGCACATGTATTGTTGATATTGGGTGTGTGTATATATACTCTAGTCACATTTGGTGATACATAGGTTGTGCTGATGTACCGTTGCTTGTAGCAGTTATTACAGGAGATATTGCTGTATTACAGGTTGCATACAGAAGTTGTCTGTTTACAGGTTATTTGATTGGCTGGTGGAAAACATGTCTAACGAAATTAATGAGATTATTAGTGAGAAGCTGGATAAGAATAACTTCCATGCCTAGAAGTTTAGAATGACCAATTTCCTAATGTGGGTAAAGGATTTTGGGATTATGTAGAAGGAGACAATGAGGAGCCTCCAAAGTTATCTGAGGAGAATGCCACTCCTGCATATATAAAGGCATTCAAGGATTGGAACCGGGGTGCAAGAAAAAACATGTACTGGCTTTCAATTAATGTCACACAGAGACTATGATTTAACACATACAGGATGCAAACACTCCAACAGTTGCATGCCAAAATCTGGTTCAGATGTTCCAGACTAACACAAAGGCAAGGAAGTTGTAGTTAAAGCAAGAAATGCATACTGTGGAAAAGAAAAGCATGTCCACCATCAATGAATATTCGTTAAAGATCAAGGGCATTGTTGAATCCCTTGGGTCTATCAATGTATCAATGGAGGATGATGATTTGGTGAGTGTCTATCTGAATGGGCTGACGGAATTAATCAGATTGTTAGTGAGAAGTTGGATAAGAATAGCTTCCATTCCTCGAAGTTTAGAATGACCAATTTTCTAATGGGTAAATGATTTTGGGATTATGTAGAAGGAGACAATGAGGAGCCTCTAGAGTTATCTAAGGAGAATGCCACTCCTGCAGATATAAAGGCATTCAAGGATTGGAACCAGGGTGCAAGAAAAGTCATGTATTGGCTTTCAATTAGTGTCACAGACACTATGATAGGACACATACAGGATGCAAACACTCCAGCAGTTGCATGCCAGAATCTGGTTCAGATGTTCCAGACTAACACAAAGGCAAGGAAGTTGTAGTTAAAGCAAGAGTTGCATACTGTGGAAAAGAAAAGCATGTCCATCAATGATGAGTTAAGCGATTTTCTAAGAAAGCAGGGAATCAAGAGGTAGTTTACATGTGTAGGTACACTCTGCAATAGAATGGTGTTGCAAAAAGGAAAAGCAAGCACATTGCAGAAGTGGCACGTGCCTTGATGGCTCAAAAGAATATGCCACATTATTTTTGGGTAGAAGCAGTAGCAACTATTGTGTACATTATGAACAGGACACCCACTGTAGCTGTTCATGGTATGACTCTTGAATAGAAGTTTACATGCATAAGATCAGATGTGTTTCACTTGAAAGTGTTTGGGTATATTGAATATGTACATCTTCCTAATGAAGTAAGAACAAAGTTGGATCCAAAGGCAGAGAAATACATCTTCATTGGTTATGCTATGGAGTAAAAAGGTAATAGATGCTATAACCCTACCACTCGTGAGATGTGAGTAAGCAAAGATGTTGTCTTTGATGAGATGAGTAGCTGGTATGCACCAGTAGTGAAGGCAACAAAAGATGCAGATGTAAGAAGTGCTGATGTTGCACCACATGTAGAGCAGCAATCATAGGTGCTGAGTGGACCTGGGGAGTCCTCAAGCAGTGGATCCAATGTTAGTCCATGGTCAAGCAGGTTGAGGAATGATGCAGGTACACATGTATCACGAAAAGGAAAGGAAAAGGTAGATCAATCTTTTGTGCCTGATTTGTCAGCAGGTCACTCATATGTGGATGGTGACTCTAGTGACTCTGAGCAGATCCTTGATAAGGAGCTTGGCATTTTGTTTGTAGTTACTCCTAGTGTTAGGAGAACTAGGGCTGTTTTGAGGACACCTGGCAGTGATCCAGGTGTACGCAGGTCTATGAGGGTTAGATACCCTGTTGACAGGTTGAGATATGATGAATATACAGCCCATCATTATGCTTACATGGTAAAAGCAATACAGGAGGTTGAGCCCACTTGCTTTGAGCAGGAAATTGGAAATAAGAAATGGGCCCACTTGCTTTGAGCAGGCAATTGGAAATAAGAAATGGGAAGATGCCATGGATGAGGAGATGGAAGCATTGGATGCAAATGCAACATGGGAGTTAGTGCCTTTGCCTCAGGAAAAGAAAGCAATTGGATGTAAGTGGGTGTATAAAGTCAAGCACAATGCTGATGGTTCAATGAGAGCAGGTACAAGGCAAGATTGGTTGCCAAGGGCTATGCGCAAACTTATGGACAGGCATAGACTATGAGGAGACATTCAGCCCGATTGCAAGAATGGCAATCGTGAGAGCTGTCATTGTGCTATGGCTGCGAAGGGTTGGTCTTTACATCAAATGGATGTAAAGAATGCTTTCTTGAATGGTGATTTGCAAGAAGAAGTGTACATGATGCAACCACTAGGTTATGAGAGTGATGTAACCACTAGGTTATGAGAGTGATGCACATCCACATTTTGTGTGTAGGTTACGCAAAGCCTTGTATGGCTTGAAGTAGGCACCCAGAGCATGGTCAAACAAGATCGGGGAGTATCTTGTTACCATTGGATTTTAGATATCCAATGCAGATTTTTTTCACTATATGTGAAAAAGACAGATAGAGGGATCATGCTATTAGTCATCTATGTGAATGACTTGATTATCACTAGTGATAGTGATGCAGACATACGTGATGTCAGGATGCTTTTGAAGCAGAAGTTTGAGATGAAGGATTTGGGTGAGCTGTGGTATTTCTTGGGCATAGAGGTGGTGAGATCACCTCATGGCATTTTGCTATTGCAGAGGCAGTATGGCTTGGACATGTTGTCCAAGTATGGTATGACCGGCTGTAAGCCTATTTAAGTGCCATTGGAGCAGAGGCACAAAGCTGTCCGCAGATACAGGTGAGCTTTTGGAGGACCCCACTACATATAGGCGCATAGTGGGTAGTTTGATCTACATGACCATTACGAGGCCACACTTGAGGTATGCTGTTGGACTTGTGAGTCAGTTCATGCAGGCCCCTAGGAAGCCACACTTGGATGCGACTAGATGGATCCTCAGGTACATAAAGTCCATAGTTGATTATGGACTTTTCTATGAGGTTGGTAGTACAGAGATACAGTTGCATGGGTACACAGATGCTGATTTGGGCTGGTATAGTACTACAGACAGGAGATCTACCAGTGTTTTATGTTCTCATTTGGGAGTGCTACTATGAGTTGGAGCAATAAGAAGCAGCCAACAATTGCCTTGTTGAGTATAAAGGCAGAGTACATGGGTGCTGCTATGGCAGCGTGTGAGGTAGCTTGGTTTCAGAAGCTACTTGGTGACATGGGAGAGCCCGTGGATAGGGCAATTGTCATATATTGTGACAACATGAGCAGCATACAATTGGCCAGTAACCCAGTATATCATGCTAGAACGAGGCACATTGAGGTGCATTATCACTTTGTGAGGGAGAAGGTTCTAGCAAGAGATGTAGATCTAGTATATTTCAGCACAGAGGATTAGGTGGCTGACATCTTTACGAACACATTGGGCACAGAGAAGCTCCACAGGTTTAGGAGCTTACTTGGAGTGCAATGTGTGGAGTTGAGCTCGAGGGGGAGTGTTGAGATATCGAGCTCAACTAGTGCTACAGTGGACATTGATGATCCGCCTGGGTGATAGCTTCCGCATCTACACCACTGGCATGGTTGGTGAGATTATGGGTGATATGCGGCCGGTGGGATGACAGGCTGTGTGATAGCCATTTTGGGTTACTAAAGACTAGCATAGTTATAACGCCAGCTTATTTAGTCGGGTTCACATTATGGACCGACCCTTGTATGTTGTAGTAGTAGGTTGTAGTAGTAGAGTAATAACCCATATAATGTGTACTCTTATCTTTATGTTATGTTGGTTGAGTACAGAAGAAGAAGATAGAAGAAAATTCAGCCATCCATCTCTCTCTTGTGTCTTGCTCTCTCTTGTGTGTGTGTGTGTGTTTGCTTGCTAGGGTTTGAAGCTCTCCCTCTCCCCTATATTCTCTTTAATGTGGATAATAAGGTGATGATTTCTGATGGACCACTAAGAATCCAGCAAGTAAATGATCAATCACCTTATTAATAAAATGTGAGCCGTGATCACTTAAACTAATTCTAATTGGTAGCCAAAGCTCGAGATAATTTGCTCATATAAGAATTTTGCTGTTGTTCGTGCATTAGCTCGCTTTGAGGCTCTGGCTTCTACCCATGTGGTGAAATAGTCCGTGGCCCATGATCACATATCGGGCTTGTGATGTATGTGCTATTGGACTAATAGGTCCAATAAAATCTACTCTCCATTTTTCGAAGGGTTGTCTTACAATAATAGGAGTGAGCGGCATCTTGTCCCTTTGTTGTGGGATAGCAAAATGCTGGCATTCTTCACATCTTTTGACAAATTATATGGCGTCTCCGAACAACGTGGGCCACTGTAATCCTGCTTGAAGTACCTTGTGAGACATGATTTCCCCAGCAAAATGCCCTCCTGCTATCCTTGAATGAGCTTCATCCAATATTGTGACGAACTCATCTTCTCTCACACATCTTCTTAGAACATTATCTTTACCTAGCTTTACCTAGCTTATATAGTTCTCTCGCAAACAATTAATTGATAAGGTGCAGCAAGCTTGATTAGCCACCACATTTTATCTTTGTTCAAGGGTGTTTTTATAGTGGAAAACCGTGAGCTAGATAATTAGATATCTCCTTGCTCCATTCGGGTACCATGTCCAGTTTGAATAAACAAGCATCAGGGAGATCATCTTCAGTGCCCGTTGTTGGTTTCCCATTTGGAATTCTTGATATATGATCGGCTAACACATGCTATTTCCCTTTTCTTACCATAACTATAAAGTTGAATTCCAATAGTAATAGCAACCATTGTGTGATTCTTCTTGTTGTGAGATCCGTGTCCCCACCGTGCAACGAATTCAGGGGTGCTAGCAGCACGGATATCCGGACAAGACACTAATCCATCGGTTCTTCCAAAACCGAGCCCGGAAAAACTTCCCTTGCCTGGAAAGCACGGGAGATTCCTCTAAGATAATTTTTCTCTAACGTAGTCAAAAGCCTTAACTAACTGAACTGATCTGACTAAACCCGTAAGTCAAAAGCCTTAACTAACTGAACTGATCTGACTGAACCCGTAAGTCCCATAGTCAGATTAGGGAAAAGATTGCACTTGGATCATAGAGACCAACACTTTTTTCCTCATTGAGAGGCATAGCTGTTGATTCTTTTCAATAGAACAATTTTTGTCCGCGATTTACTTCATCTATCGTACCATAACAGAATTGAGTCTCAATTTAGGAATCCATCAGTCCAGCCTACCCTATCCAGTCCCGTGGGTTAGCCAACCGCCCAACCACTGTAGTGATGGGATCCAATTAAGAATTTGGCTAGGTTTTGTCCCGGGTACCAGGGAAAAGAGTTCCTAGCCCCCCTAGTCAGGTATTCATGCAAACTTAAAATTAGTCACACCACTTATACACCCAATATAAAATTGCCTTTTTCTCAGAAGCAGCTGTCTTTAAAACAATCATTTAATGAAATCATAGTCACTGATCATAATCCTCAAAATTTTCGGTTGAATCCTTAATTCCAATCATTCCTTCATCGGTGTACCTATGGCATCATTGGCAACCAGAACGCTCACCACCTGTCCACTCTCAGGGGGCCTTTTCGATAGTTCCTAGCTCATAGTAACTGGTAATATATTCACATAACAAAATGGAATCTCCGTTGTTGAAGATCAGCAAGGTCAACCAACGGATCCATATAAAAGAGCCATGGACTCATCCATTGAGGACCAGCAAGGTCAATCAACCAGATCCATGCCTGAATTCAGAAAACAACTCTTACTCCTTGTTCCAACATCTTTCTCGATGCACGCGTCGGTATCATCGGTGACCCCCAGAGCCCAAGCACCGTATGGTCAGCACCCTATAGAATTCTTCGCAGGTGACCTAGAGCTTCACTCATAGGCCGCTTCCTTGATCCCTCATCCGCCGTACCGGAAGCTCACCATTTTAATCGAACCAAGGCTAGTCAAGACCTCGATCGACCTTGCTATGCGAGACATCCTCCATTGACTCTCCGTCAGCTGTTGCAACTTTATCAGACTAGGTCTCCACAACCTCATTCACAAGACGATCAAAATGCTTCCCCAGCATTCTTGACATAAAATAGCCATTTAAAAATAGGTCATAAATACAGTTTCTGTAATGAACTCTCGTCTTTCCACATTGTTCCACATCAATTCTCATTTATTTCATGTGTATTCCCATTCTTATCACATCATTTTCCATTTCATCACATCTTTTCTCATTTATCCGCATCAGATCTCATCTCGCATCTACCCATATCCACATCTCATCACATCACATTCATTCACATCTCATCCATTCAGACCACATCACATTCACTCACATTATATCTCATTCATTTTACCTCACATCTCATTCATTCACATCTATCCCAATTCACATCCCATCACATCACATTCATTCATATCCATCATATTCACATTCATTCATATCCATCACATTCACATTCATATCCATCACATTCATTCATATCCATCACATTCACGTTCATTCATATCCATCACATTCACATCCACATATATTTATGACACATCACATCTCTTTCCATCACATCACATTCTTTCACATACACATCTATATCCATTCTTTCACATACTCATTCACATCAATTCTTTCACATATACATTCACATCCATTCTTCACTTATACATTCACATCAATTCTTTCACATATACATTCACATCCATTCTTCACTTATACATTTACATCCATTTTCATCACATATCATCTGCTCATATCCCATATCATTCATTTACATCCTGATTCACATGACATCATATCTCATCCTGATTCACATCAATTCTTTCACATATACATTCACATCCATTCTTCACTTATACATTTACATTCATTTTCATCACATATCATCTGCTCATATCCCATATCATTCATTTACATCCTGATTCACATGACATCATATCTCATCCATTTATTCACATCTATCTGATTCACATCACATCTTACCTACTCACCTCACATCTCATCACCTCTATTCACATCACAACCACCTATCCATTCATTCACACTTATCTGATTCTCATCACATCTCGTTACATCTATTCACCTCACATCTCATCACCTCTATTCACATCATATCCATCCATCCATTCACATTTATCTGATTCACATCACATCTCATCATATCTATTCACCTCACATCTCATCACCTCTATTCACATCACATCCATCCATTCACATCTATCTGATTCACATCACATCTCATCACATCTATTCACCTCACATCTCATCACCTCTATTCACATCACATCCATCCATTCACATCACATCTCATCACATCTATTCACCTCACATCTCATCACCTCTATTTACATCACATCCATCCATCCATTCACATCTATCTGATTCACATCACATCTCATCACATCTATTCATCTCACATATCATCACCTCTACTCACATCACATCCATCCATCCATTCACATCTATCTGATTCACATCACATCTCATCACATCTATTCACCTCACATCTCATCACCTTTATTCACATCACAACCACCCATCCATTCATTCACACTTATCTGATTCTCATCACATCTCGTTACATCTATTCATAGAATTTAAACATAGAATTTAAGAGAATTCTAATTTTTGATATAAAGATTCTTTACCCATCTATTTATGCATAAAAATCAACTTCAGTGGGAATAACACTTTTATAAAAATCCTTTTATGCATCTATTTATGCATAAGTTCAATTTTAAGAAAAATAACACTTTTGAAATAAAATTAAATCCTTTATGCATCTTTCTAGGCATAAAATCAATTTTAATGAGAATAACACTTTTGAAAGAAAAATAAATCCTTCATGCATCTTATCTATGCATAAAATCAATTTCAATGAGAATAATACTTTTGAAAGAAAAATAAATCCTTTATGCATCTTTCTATGCATAAAGGATTTTAATACTTTTGAAAGAAAAATAAATCCTTTCTATGCATAAAATCAATTTTAATGAGAATAACACTTTTGAAAGAAAAATAAATCTTTTATGCATCTTTCTATGCATAAAATCAATTTTAATAAAAATAATACTTTTATAATAAAAATTTCCATTATGCATCTTTCTATGCATAGAAATTAAATTCAATGAAAATAACACTTTTATAATAAAAATTTCCATTATGCATCTTTCTATGCATAGAAATTAAATTCAATGAAAATAACACTTTTATAATAAAAAATTTCCATTATGCATCTTTCTAGGCATAAAATTAATTTTCATGAAAATAACACTTTTGAAATAAAAGTAAATTCTTTATGCATCTTTCTATGCATAAAATCAATTTTAATGAGAATAACACTTTTGAAAGAAATATAAATCCTTTATGCATCTTTCTATGCATAAAATCAATTTTAATGAGAATAACACTTTTGAAATAAAAATAAATCTTTTATGCATCTTTCTATGCATAAAATCAATTTTAATGAGAATAACAGTTTTGAAATAAAAATAAATCTTTCATGCCTCTTTCTATGCATAAAATCAATTTCAATGAAAACAATACTTTTATAATAAAAATTTCCATTATGCATCTTTCTATGCATAGAAATTAAATTCAATGAAAATAACACTTTTATAATAAAAAAATTTCCATTACACATCTTTCTAGGCATAAAATCAATTTTAATGAGAGTAACACTTTTGAAAGAAAAATAAATCCTTTATGCATCTTTCTAGGCATAAAATCAATTTTAATGAGAATAACACTTTTGAAAGAAAAATAAATCCTTTATGCATCTTTCTATGCATAAAATAAATTTTAATGAGAATAACACTTTTGAAAGAAAAATAAATCTTTTATGCATCTTTCTATGCATAAAATCAATTTTAATGAAAACAATACTTTTATAATAAAAATTTCTATTATGCATCTTTCTATGCATAGAAATTAAATTCAATGAAAAAAACACTTTAATAATAAAAATTTCCATTATGCATCTTTCTATGCATAGAAATTAAATTCAATGAAAATAACACTTTTATAATAAAAAAATTTTCATTACACATCTTTCTAGGCATAAAATCAATTTTAATGAAAATAACACTTTTGAAATAAAAATAAATCCTTTATGCATCTTTCTATGCTGCATAAAATCAATTTTAATGAGAATAACACTTTTGAAAGAAAAATAAATCCTTTATGCATCTTTCTATGCATAAAATCAATTTTAATGAGAATAACACTTTTGAAAGAAAAATAAATCCTTTATGCATCTTTCTATGCATAAAATCAATTTTAATGAGAATAACACTTTTGAAATTAAAATAAATCTTTTTATGCATAAAATCAATTTTAATGAAAATAATACTTTTATAATAAAAATTTCCATTATGCATCTTTCCATGCATAGAAATTAAATTCAATGAAAACAACACTTTTATAAAAAAAATTCCATTATGCATCTTTCTATGCATAGAAATTAAATTCAATGAAAATAACACTTTTATGATAAAAAAATTTCTATTACGCATCTTTCTAGGCATAAAATCAATTTTAATGAAAATAATACTAAAAAAAAATCCTTTATGCATGTTTCTATGCATAAAATTAATTTTAATTAGAATAACACTTTTGAAAGAAAAATAAATCCTTTATGCATCTTTCTATGCATAAAATTAATTTTAATGAGAATAACACTTTTGAAAGAAAAATAAATCTTTTATGCATCTTTCTATACATAAAATCAATTTTAATGAGAATAACACTTTTGAAATTAAAATAAATCTTTTATGCATATTTCTATGCATGAAATTAATTTTAATGAAAATAATACTTTTATAATAAAAATTTCCATTATGCATCTTTCTATGCATAGAAATTAAATTCAATGAAAACAACACTTTTATAATAAAAATTTTCATTATGTATCTTTCTATGCATAGAAATTAAATTCAATAAAAATAACTTTTTTATAATAAGAAAATTTCCATTATGCATCTTTCTATGCATAGAAATTAAATTCAATGAAAATAACACTTTTATAATAAAAATTTTCATTATGCATCTTTCTATTCATAGAAATTAAATTCAATGAAAACAACACTTTTATAATAAAAATTTCCATTATGCTACTTTTTGCATAGAAATTAAATTCAATGAAAATAACAAAAATTTCTAATATGCATCTTTATATGCATAGAAATTAAATTTAATGAAAATAATACTTTTATAATAAAATTTTTTCCAATATGCATCTTTCTATGCGTAGAATTTAAATTCAATGAAAACAACACTTTTATAATAAAAAGCTTTTCAATATGCATCTTTCTATGCATAGAAATTAATTTTAATAATTAATATCAATGATATCCATGTATATTCATAGGTGAATATGTACATGGAGTAAATAAAAATATTTCTATTAGAATGCACAAACAATGGAAATTACTCTTTTAGAATAACATAAAAATAAACTTTATTTTTCACAAAATTTAAGAAAATTTTACCATAACCTCCTTTGTATGGCTGACCATTTCTCAATTTTTAACATTCTATTTTTAATTTGAAATTAATCCCAATTTGAAGTAAAGTACTCTAATCTACTCAATTTTCACCTTCTAGTGGAGTAAAAAATAGGAAAAGTTTAATCAATTTATTTGTTACTCATTTTAGGATAAAGAAAGGCTGAATTCTTAAGGAAGAAAAGGGGGTAGCCTTTTCATCAAGGCATAACATCAGGATTCACTTTAATCAACTATTAAAAAAATAAGAAAATGAGAAAACAATATATTTGAAATTAAAAAGTAGAAATTTTAGCTTACATGGAGTTTTGTATGCTTTCCTTTGGATTGAGGGATTGAGGGTTCTACTCTTGTTTGGATCAAGAGTGGCCACCAATTTCTTTGGAGAGGATTTAGTAAAAAATAATTGAATTATCAAGAGAATTCAATGTGATTGGCTCTGGGTAAGAGTAGAGTAACAGTGCATAAACACTATTAACCTTTTACAAAGGGAGAGGCTTCTATTTATAGGAGAAAATGAGCCTCTAACCAAGTAAACTGATTCTAGAATTTTTCAGATCAATTTGGTCAATTTTTGACCATTTTTGGGTCAGTTTAGCTTACTTTTTGGATCTAGTTGAAACAGGAGAGAGGAGAGATGAAAATATCTCATTATTTATGAGTTTAAAACTCCTCCACACATGTGAAATAGAAACCTCCTTCATGAGGGGAGATCCCCACACTGAGGTGTCAAAAATGCATCATTTCCTTTAAATATCTCTTCCTTTTTGACTAATAAACGTTGTCCTTAGTCAACTCTTCATCTTATGTGAGCATTTACTCATTTTTGGGAGATTTTCTTTTATTCTTCAATTTATCTCCTCCCTAAATTTGGATTAATCTTATTGGTCCATAGGAACCTTAATTGGAGCATAATTCAAATTTTTTTAAAAATCTGGACCCTTAGGCTAAGGTCCTTTATACCTATTTTTAATTAATTCCAATTGCACATTGGAAAGCTCTTTTTGAATTTCTATTTCAGGGGAAACCATTTTAGACACTAGGAGGATTTTTATATCAAAAAATATCTCAATTTTGAATTACCTCCCTCTAGATATTTTCTCTCTCTAGGCCAAAACAGGGTAAAACACGATCTTTCTTTTATTTCAGAGAGGGGAATAATTATAAGATCAGAAGGGGAGGTTCTTACACCTGCACACCTCAAAAGTCAGAGGGAGGAATCTTACACCCATGGTGCAAGGCTTATTCAATAGGTACAATAAAGCTTGATGGTCCACGAAGAATACGAATTTGTTGGCTAATAGGTAGTGTCGATACCTCTTGACAGCGTAAACCATGACCAATCCTTCTCTTTTTGTGGTGGTGTAGTTCGTCTCTCCAATCGCAATGTTTCTAGGGCATTGGTGAGATCAAATGTAAGATTCCTCCCTCCAGCCTTTGAGGTGTACATGTGTAAGAACCTCCCCTTCTGATCTTGTAATTATTACCCTCTTTGAAATAAAAGAAAGATTATGTTTTACCCTGTTTTGGTCTAGAGAGAGAAAATATTTAGAGAGAGATAATCCAAAATTGAGATATTTTTAGATATAAAAATCCTCTTAGTGTCTAAAATGGTTTCCCTTGAAATAGAAATTCAAAAAGAAATTTCCAATGTGCAATTGGAAATAATTAAAAATAGGTATAAAGGACCTTAGCCTAAGGGTCTAGATTTTTAAATTTTTTTGAATTATGCTCCAATTAAGATTCCTATGGACCAATAAGATTAATCCAAATGTAGGAAGGAGATAAATTGAAGAATAAAAGAAAATCTCCCAAAAATGAGTAAATGCTTACATAAGATGAAGAGTTGACTAAGGATAAGGTTTATTAGTAAAAAAACTATGAGTATTACTAAAAAAAAGAGATATTTTGGCTATAATGATTCAATTTTGACATCTTGGTAAGGAGAAGGGGGCTCTTCAAGGAGGCACCTATTTCACATGTGTGGTGGAGTTTTAAACTCAAAAATATTGTGATATTTTTATCTCTCCTCTCTCCTAGATCAAACCAAATCAAAAGGGAACCAAACTAGGTCCAAATCTTGTCCAAATTCAGCCAAACTAAACCTGGAAAATTCTAGAAACTAGTTCGACTTGGCTAGAGGCCTCCCTCACCTATAAATAGATCCTTAGCCCTTTGTAAAAAAAAAATGAGAACTATACCATGCCAGTATTATACTAAAATAATGATATTTTCTATTATCCTCTAAAAATCTTCTACAAATTGAAGAGATTGGAGCTTCTCTCTCTCTTAAATCTTCCTTGGAGACTTCATCGGAGACTTCATCAACATACCAAACCAATTGATTGGTTGGAGGCCTCTACTTTGATCAAAGAATCAAGCAATCTAGGAGGTAAAATATGGTTTATGGTCTTATTTCTTTAATCTCCAAATGTTTCTCTCTTCTCAACTCCTCTCAAGCTTGAGAAGCATTCAATTGAATGGCTTTTTAATACAATTGAAGTTCTTTAATGAATTGTGGTGATAAAACACATAAATTTTCATTTATGCTTAAATTAAATATTTTTTTTAAAGCATATCTCTCTCTCCCCCAAAGAATGGTCATTCCTATGACCTATTCTATATTCAAATGAAGCTTCTCATGAAGCAATTCTCTAATCTAAAAGTAATTTCTATGCTTATCAAATTGGAGGCCAAATAAGTGGCTTTTTAATGCTTTTATGCTATTTAATTTTATAGAAAAATTAGGAATCAATTCCATAATTGGATAGTGATCCAGTTAATGGTTATTCTATCATAGGATATTACTAAACTTTATGCTTTTAAAATTACTGAGATTTATCAGTAATAATAGCGGAGCTATGGCAAAATTTTTAAAAAATTAACATATAAATCATTTTCATTCATAATATGAAAAGAGGATTTCCTACCATATTCTAGGATTAATCATCCTAGATTAATTGAATGATTCTCATTATAATCATGAAAAAATTGATTTTTATGTTTATGCATAAATAGTAATTAGCAAAAGAGAAATTTCTAAGTAATTCATTTAAACGTTAAAAGAGGAAATCCTATGACATTTGGAATTCCATCATTTAGATGAGAAAAGAGAAATTCCTAGCATATTGGAATTAATGAGTATTTTAATTAAATCCAAAGATGAGTTTTAGATAAATTTATTTTATCTATGAGAAATATTTAAATGTTAAAAGGAGAATTCCTATGACATTTGGAATTCCATCATTTAGATGGTAAGAGAGAAACTCCTAGCATATTGGAATTATTGGATAATTCATTTAAATTCAAAGATGAATCTTAGATAAATTTATTTTATCTATGAGAAATATTTAAATGTTAAAAGAGGAATTCCTACGACATTTGGAATTCCATCATTTAGATGGGAAAAGAGAAATTCCTAGCATATTGGAATTATTGGATAATTTATTTAAATTTAAAGATAAATTTTAGATAATTTTTTTATCTATGAGAAATATTTAAATGTTAAAAGAGGAATTACTATGACATTTGGAATTCCATCATTTAGATGGGAAAAGAGAAATTCCTAGCATATTGGAATTATTGGATAATTCATTTAAATTCAAAGATAAATTTTAGATAAATTTATTTTATCTATGAGAAATATTTAAATATTAAAAGAGAAATTCCTATGACATTTGGAATTCCATCATTTAGATGGAAAAAGAGAATTTCCTAGCATACTGGAATTATTGGATAATTCATTTAAATTCAAAGATGAATTTTAGATAAATTTATTTTATCTATGAGAAATATTCAAATGTTAAAAGAGGAATTCCTATGACATTTGGAATTCCATCATTTAGATGGGAAAAGAGAAATTCCTAGCATATTGAAATTATTAGATAATTCATTTAAATTCAAAGATATATTTTAGATAAATTTATTTTATCTATGAAAAATATTTAAATGTTAAAAGAGGAATTTCTATGACATTTGGAATTCCATCATTTAGATGGAAAAAGAGAAATTCCTAGCATATTGAAATAATGGATATTTTATTTTAGATGAATTTATTTTATGAGAAATAATTGATGGAAAAAGAGGAATTCCCATGACATTGGAATGCAAATAATTAAATGCAAAAAGAGGAATTCCCATGGTATTTGAGATCCTAGAAATTAAATGGGAAGAAGAGAAAATTTTAGTATAATTCAATTTATGATTATTTACCAAAAGTGAAAATATGGGTTCTACAAATCCCATGAATTCTTTTATTCAAAAGAGGAATATTGAATATAATTCAATTGAGGAATTGAGAAGGAATATGGAAATAGTCATCGAGAAAAAGAACCTTTGATTAGGCTAAACAATTGGTTGAAATTTAGAAAAAGTCCCATTATCGGTATCAAACTAGAAAAAGCTATTAAATGGGAATAGCATGTGAATGGATGTGTATGGGATGTGAATGGATGTGATAAGATGTGTATGGGATGTGATAGGATGTGAATGGATGTGATAAGATGTGTATGGGATGTGATAGGATGTGATAAGATGTGTATGGGATGCGATAGGATGTGAATGAATGTGATAAGATGTGATGTAATGAAATGGATGTGGATATGAATAATGAGATGAGAGGATATGTGAAAGGGTGAGATGGGAAGTACATGGATGTGGAAGTGGATGTGTATGTGGAAGAATGGATGTGGATGTGCATGTGGGAGAATGGATGTGGATGTATGGATGTGGATGTGTATGTGGATGTGGATGTGTATGTGGATGTATGTATGTGGATGTGGATGTGTATGTGGATGTATGTATGTGGATGTGTATGTGAAAGAATGGATGTGGATGTATGGATGTGGAAGAATGAATGTGGATGTGTATGTGGAAGAATGGATGTGGATGTGTATGTGGAAGAATGAATGTGGATGTGTATGTGGAAGAATGGATGTGGATATATGGATGTGGATGTGTATGTGGATGTATGGATGTGGATGTGTATGTAGAAGAATGGATGTGGATGTGTATGTGGAAGAATGGATGTGGATGTGATATATATGTGGAAGAATGGATGTGGATGTGTATGTGAAAGAATGGATGTGGATGTGCATATGAGAAGATGTGATGTCGATGTGAGTAAATGGATGAGATGTAATGTGATGTCAATCAGGATGTAAATGGATGAGATGTGATGTTATGTGAATTGGGATGTGAATGAATGATATGTGATGTGAATGGATGAGATGTGATGTCATGTGAATCGGGATGTGAATGAATGAGATGTGATGTGAAATGGATGTGATGAGATGTGATTTAAATTGGATAGATGTGAATGGATGATATGTGATGTGATGGGGGATGTGAATCGTGGATAGATGTGTATGAATGGATAAGATGTGAATGAATGTGATGTGAATATGGGTAGATGCGAGTGGATGAGATCTGATGAGGATAAATGAGGAAAGATGCGATGAGATGGGTAGATGCGAGTGGATGAGATCTGATGAGGATAAATGAGGAAAGATGCGATGAGATGGAAAATGATTGGATGAGAATGGGAATACATATGAAATGGATGTGGATTAAGTAATGTGGATTGATGTGGAACAATGTGGAAAGACGAGAGTTCGTTATAGAAACTGTATTTATGACCTATTTTTAAATGACTGTTTTATGTCAAGAATGTGGGGAAGCATTTTGACCGTCTTGTGATTAAGGTCGTGGACCTAATTGATAAAGTTGCAACAGCTGACGGAGAGTCAACGGAGGACGTCTCGCGTAGCAAGGTCGGGCGAGGTCTTGACCAGTCTCGGTTCGATTTAAATGGTGAGCTTCCGGTACGGTGGATGAGGGGCCAAGGAAGCGGCCTATGAGTGAAGCGCTAGGTTACCTGCGAAGGATCCTAGAGGGTGTTGACCATACGGTGCTCGGGCTCTGGGTCGCCGAAGATACCCACACGTACGTCGGGGAAGATATTGGAACAAGGAGTAAGAGTTGTTTTCTGAAACCGGGCATGGATCTGGTTGATTGACCTTGTTGGTCCTCAACGGATGAGTCCATGGCCTTTTTATATGGATCTGTTGGTTGATCTTGCTGATCTTCAACACATATTCCATCTTGATTTTTAAAAGAGAATATATTACTGGGTACTATGAGCTAGGAACTATCGAAAAGGCCCCTGAGTGGACAGGTGGTGAGCGTTCTGGTTGCCAATGATGCCATAGACACTCCGATGAAGGAATGATTGGAAATTAGGATTCAACCAGATATTTTGGAGGATTATGATCAGTGACACTATGGTTTCATTAAATGATTGTTTTAAAGATAGCTGAATCTGTGAAGAAGGCAATTTCATATTGGGTGTGACTGGCATTAAATTTGCATGAATGGCTAGGGGGACTGGGAACTCTTTTCCCCTGGTACCCGGGACAAAACCTAACCAAATTCTTAATTAGATCCCATCACTACAGTGGTTGGGTGGTTGGCTAACCCATGGGATTGGACTGATGGATCCGTAAAATGAGACGCAATTCTGTTATAGTACGATAGATGAAGTAAATCTCGGATGGAAAAAGAATCAACGGCTGTGCCTCTCGATGGGGAAAAAAGCGTTGGTTTCTATGATCCAAGTGCAAGTTTCTTCCTTGATCTGACCAAGAGACTCACATGTTCGGTCGGATCAGTTTGGTCAGTAATGACCCTGACTACGTTAGAGTAAAAATATCCTGGAGGAATCGCTCGTGCTTTTTGGGCCAGCAAAGTTTTTTCGGGTTCGGTTTTTGAAGAACCGAGGGATTAGTTTCTTGTCCGGATATCCGTGGGCAAGGCCCCGAGTGAGGGATCCTGCCCTATGCAAGGAGTGCTACTTCCGCAGCAGCTAGCACCCCCGAATCTGTTGCGCGGAGGGGGCAGGGATCTTTCACCAAAGGGCATGACTTTGTATGCAAATGTCCCCCACATTGTATTGAAAGCTATCTTATGCTGGTCTTCTGCTATGGACATCTGATTGTAGCCAGAGAATCCATCCAAGAAGTTGTAAGCTTCTTCACCAGCCACACTCTCTAAAACATGTTCCATATAGGGTAATGAGTAATGGTCTTTCCTAGTCGCTGCGTTGACCTTTTTAAGATCAACACATACCCTAAGTTTCCCATTCTTTTTTGGCACTATACGATTGGTGTGACAACCAATCTGTGTGCTCTATCTCATAGATGAAATCCGCAGCAACAATGAGCTTGTCTATTTTCTCCTTACAATCGTTGCATACTTAGGATTCATCTGGTATTGTTTCTGCCTGGTTGGCCTTGATCCTTCCATGATTGGAATCGTATGCTGCATTACCTTAGGTGGTACACCCTTCATCTGCTTGTTATTCCAGGCGAAACAGTCCTTAAATTTCTTAAGGAGGGCAACAAGCTCCTCTTCTTAAGCCAAAGTCAAGTCCTTAGCGCAATGAATATGTGTTTGGATTCCTCCCCTGGTCTCGCAATATCAACATCCTTGACTTCCGTCGGGCCATTGTATGATGTGGATAGCCCATCCTCCTTAACCCTTGTTGCCATCAGTCTCGACGGACCACTTTTTGTACGTTAACAATGTAGGTTTTGAAGTGGTCTGGTATTGAGAGCAAGTTTGGTTTATCCTCATTCTCACTTTTTGTTTTAGCCATGACTTTTTTGGCCTCACGTTTGGCTTTTGCCAAAGCTTTATTCCATTTTGGTCGCCCAACTTTTGTAAGCTTAGGTGTTTCCGGCTCTTGAAGGGTGACTGTCTCCTTGTGTTTTCCTTCCAGCGATATCTTACTCAATTCCTCACCCCAATCCTTGGGAAAACTTATCATGTACCTTAGTGGCCTCAAGGTGTCTTAGCCACTCGGCATCCATGGGTTTTCTTTGTAGGGCATTTTGTCGGGCAATATATCGTTTCTATACATTTTCGTTTCCTCTTCTTCCTTGGAATTTTCCACTGTGGTTTGGCATATTTGTATAGATGCGGTCCGCTCCATTGTGATCGAATCATTACCGAACAATTTCCCTTCCATGGGGTGTGCTTTCCATGTTCTCAGATCTATTTTTAAAATTTGTGAATCCCTATGCACATACAGGTGATCTAATGCCCAATCATGCACCAATTTAGATTCCCTCATGAAGGGTCTCCCCAATATTATGTCATATGAGTCAGGTTGGCGAGTCAGGTTGGCGCAGGAAGTCCATTACCACAAATGTATGATGGCAGCAAAATGTAAAGAGTTTGAGTTTCACATTCTCCAAAAGTCTAATGGGCCTTGAAGATGTTCCGTCAGCCATTTTAATGATTAGATTTGCCCTTTTAAGATCGGGTTTTCCCCAGTTTATGCTAACCCCACCCCACCCCACCATCTAGGATAGCCAGTGCTTGGTACCTACCATGATGAATTGGGATTGTAGCATTTGTATTGTTGCTTTTGTTAATAACGTCCCAGTTGATTAACTGGTATCTTAATGACTCGGGTTTTCCTTGTGTGTCTGAGGGTTCTTTCTGCCAAAGGTGGCAGAATCTCCTCTATAGTATCGGCTAGATTTAGCCCACCTTCTACCCATTCCTTTATGTCTGTCCATAGGGTTGGTGAATTGCGTAACAGTTGCCCCAATGGCATTTGTATAGGCGTGGACAGTATAGCGTGAGACTTCCTATGTCTCTGGGTTCTCTGGTGATGATTGAGGGTTCTCCCCAGGTGTGTGTCTTGTATTCATCCATAGGGAAGGAATGGATGGACTCACGTAATGCATTTTCCTCAAACATTATGGACATTGTGTTTGCTTGAGATCCCTCTTCTGTTTCTTCTAGAATTGGAGTAGGTACGTCCTATCCCTTTCCCTTGTTGGCTCGTTTTGTGGATACATTGTATCCCTAACTCGGTTAGCCCTTAGCTTGGCTTCATGAAGCCATTGACATTCTTCTACTAAGGCCCTGGTGTCTTTGAGCTTTCTTATCTCCTCATCGGCATTGGGGTACTCACCGACTCCTTTAGGAGTTGATGGTCGCTCCCTTTGCTCCTCTAGGTCCGGCCCTTTGTGATTGATCCTTTGATACCCATCTTCTCTCGATTGGGTGGATCCGGTGTCGATCGTATCTTCTTTGGATCCATCTTGGATTGTGACCCTTGTGTCACCCTTACCCACTTTTTTCACTCTTCTACTTACGGCCAGCTCTGAAAATAGTCGCATATCTGCTTGGTTCTTCCCCTTGTCTCCCAATTGGGCTTGGGCTCGTGTTAGGACATTGAGTGGTGTGATATTTCCAAGATGCACACTAATGGTTCGAATGGTGGCCTGATTAGAAGTGGAAGCTGAACCACTTGTGTCGTGATATGGACAATCCTTGATCAAATGATCAATACCACATTTAGTATAAGTACTGGCATGTCATTGGGCAAAGCAGTCACTTGTTGGGGTTGGTGCGTATGAACCACATTCTTGTTTGGGCACTCAACGATTCGATGCGGCCCTTCATAGCCAAAACATTGTAGCGGTCCTCTCCTAATGTTTGAGTTCATATCCTTACCCACGTGGTTTGAAACACAGGTACTGGCGTGTTATTCTGTAGGACATAGAATTCTGGTGTGACCTTTGCAGCTTCTTCACAGTACTCTCCGCTAAGTTCTACTTCATGCACCATATCAATATCTTTAGATGGCTCTTCAATCAATACTTGGTTGATCTTATCCTGTGGTGGTTGTGGTGGTGGTAGAACAGGTGGTGGTAGAGGTGAAGTGTCCTATACTCGGAACATCCCCCTAGGTAAATAGGAAGAGTTGGGTAGTCCTGTAGCTATAGTGATTTGTCTAGGTGGTGTGAGTAAAGCCAACGGAGTTTTAGGTGCTGGCAGCTATGCAACAATTTGGAACCTTGGATATCTGTGCATTGAAGTGTCATGATTCCCTAATTTTACACAATGTGCACAATAGAGTAATGGCCTTGCTCTTAATTGCAGACATTCGTTGGTGGTAGTGTGATTCAATCTGCACATAGAGCACCACACCAATTCCTTGAGGGGGTAAAGATGGTTATGCCCATGCCCAGATGTTTCTCTCCCCTCCTTTACCTTTAATTTATCTAGTATTGCATTACTGAGCTCGTCTAGTCATGTTTTCGACTTGCTTGCTTTGAGTTCCAATCTCTTGGTGACTCAAAACACGCAAAGTCGTTGTTGCTCCATTTTTTTATTTGGGTGTGAACCTTTTTTTGTTCACGACATGAACCCATTATTTTTCATGACATGAAACCTTATATTTTCACGACATGAACTTTTTCTTGCAATCTCACATCTTAATCAAATCCAACTCACGAGATTGGTATAGTCAGGTTAAGGCTAAGGAAGTCTTGAAAAGATTGACACCCATAACAAGGTAACAAGAAGTTCTGGTTCCAAGAACAAAAAAATTTTAAACACATGAAAGTGCAAAAAATCGTTCATGACATGAATTGTTTTTTGACACTTCATGTCGTGAACTGTTCTCTGCAATCTCACGGTCTCAGAAACAGATTGATAGAATTTGATCAAAACTTAATTGGGACATCAAATTAGCTTATTAAATCATACATACATGCACTTAAGATCTGGAAAGCTCATCGAAGATGATCTTACACCTGATGATAGTGCATCAAATCACCCAGGATCTTCCTATCAAAAAAGTGTGGGTTCAGGTCACTCAGTGAGCACTCACTTGAGTGTCTTAAGGAACCTGACCACTGTTGAAACTAGTAGTAGTGAAGAGTCCATGGAAGAAGGGCTGAGGTACTCTAGGTTTGGGGAAGAGGAGAAACCACCCTCCCCAATAGCTATGAGAGTTGAGCTTAAGGAGATAAGAGCACGATACTCAAAGGGCGAGAGCTGTACAAAAGAAGATGGGAGGTTTAAACCTACTCCAATCATAGGGTAAGGAGCTGGAGATAGTCATGGGAAGAAGTGAGGGAGAAAATCCAAACTTAGAACCCATAAATGAAGAGCCTAGAGCTGAGGAAGGGTTTGTAACCCTAGAAGAAGAGGATAATCTAGCAAGAGCAGCGGGTGAAGTGGAGGACCATCTGTACACCAAAAAAGATATTGAGCAGATGATCAATCATCCTACATTCCTATAGGACATGGAGCTTTTGATTTTGCAAAGGCGTGCAGAGGCAGCTAATGAGGAGTGACTCCATGGTGCGGTGGCAGGACCATCCACGGACCAGATATACCTTGAAGATCCAACACAAGAAGAGGATGAGGTTTAGGTAGGGGGAGCAATTCCTCACAGACCAAGGGTGGATCCAACCATTGACCTTAATGTAGCCAAAAGGATGGATCTGTTGAATATGGCTACAAAGATGGGCCGAGGAATGGTCAGGGAACTAAGCATTGCTCTAGAATCCCAACCCTCCCAGATGAAGCCCTGTGACATAGTTGCACAATATCAAACAAAAGGAAATGGAGTCGATGAGAGACTGTGTCTCGACTTAAGCACTTAAATTCAAGGTATAAACTATGGGAGAGGTTAACTGATGATGCAATCAATTGTTGCCTTGCTTTTGGAGAGGGGTTAGAGACCACAAGATGCATGATTATCTGGTACTAGCCCGACCAACCACTCTAGATGCATGTTGCAAACTGGCAATTGAATATGAAGATAATATGCTAGAATTGCCGCAGCCAGAAGATGCCAGAATATCGCAAGATGTATGGTTAAAAGCAAGGATTTTCATTCCACATTTTGGCTTGAAGCACTCATGTGCATTAAACCGTTGTCCGATTAAAGCTTTGAAATCCAAGATAGCTTATGAGGCTTGGAATGGCAGAATCCCTGTAGTCACTCATATGTGTGTTTTTGGATTTTCGGCTTACGTGCATGTACCAGCACAACATAGATATAATCTTGAAGCAAAGGCAATGAAATGTATTTTTGTGGGATATAGTAGTGAAAGCAAGGGATACAGGTTGTATCTTCCATCCACTTGAAATCTTATCGTATCCAAAGATGTCATCTTTGATGAATATGCCTCTCAACCTATGCTTTCATGTCGGCTATAGCCATCAATTGATGCCCCATATGTTTTTGATACATTGCTGCCATTATTGGTTAAAGGTGTTGAATTAGTCGAGTCTACTTGCCAGTCTTTGAATCAATCTTTTGTTGCTCTGCTGAGATAGTTAGCGAATTCAACAATCTAACATTCCCCATATTTCTCAAGATCTTGATGCCTTTGGCATACCACGTATACACCCAATATGAAATTGCCGTTTATAACAGATTCGACTGTCTTTAAAACAATCTTTCAATGAAAATCATAATATTACTGATCATCATTATCATAAATTCTTACAAAATATGTCATCTGGACTCTCCGTTGAAGACCAGTTGGCCAACCAACGAGATCCAATATCAAAATTTGATTCACAAAAGTCATTCTTTTTAGTCCATCCCAATCTTCCTCGACGCACACATGGGTGTCCTGGCGACCGCAAGCCCGTGCATCACCTGGTTCAGAACCCTCTAGGATTCTACTTAAGTGTCCTAGCACTTCACTCATCAGGGACCGCTTTGTCGGTCCTCACCCATCGTACCGAAAGCGACCATTTTAACCGTATCGAGGCTGGTCAAGACCTCGGCAGGCTTTGCCCGCGAGCGATGTCCCTCCCCGCCCCAGCTGTTGCAACGAGCCTCTTCTTAGATTAAACACATACCAAATGCTTCCTCCAACATTCTGGTGTAAAACAGTCCTTTAAAAGAAAACAGAGGTTCTATGTAAGTAAACTTCCCAGTTTGAGATTGGTTCCACAAAACCTTTTTTCCTTAATCCACAATTTCATAATGAGAATCCTTGATCTCTCATCAAGGTAATCTACCCATCATTTGACTGCTGACTGTCCGCCGACTAGATTCTTGGTGATTTTGGTAAAGGGAAAATTAGTTAATTCAACGGTAGTCTATTCTTTGTATTAATACTTGGAATTGGTCACGAGGTTTTTGCTTATTGAGAGATGGACAAGTAGTTTACATGACTGTCCCTCTCATAGTCGTGGTCTAACCAAAATCATTCGGTTTAGTTCTAGCTTTGATTCCAAGGATTTTCTTCAAATAAACATCTACTAAACTTCTAACCGTAAGGAAATTCCAACTTTGTGAATTTCATTTCTTCTTAACCATAATAGATTAAGAAATGGTTTTATATGAGAATATCGGATTTTAATGAAAATACTCTTCTTCCATTTAATCTAATTTTGGGTAAATACTAATTTAGTGATTTAACCACATAAAATATCTAAAGATATTCTTTCTACCAACTTAATTTATCAAACCTAATTCTCTAGGTGGAGTTATGGTGAAAATTCCTCTTTTGTCACTAAAAATTAATTCAATTCTTTCTCTACTTAAATACCATAAAAATTCTTCTTTTAACTAAATACAAATATCCATTTTTTTTTGAATAAGCTTAAAATTCCTCTTCTTCTCATTTAATGATTGGATTCCAATTGTCATGGGAATTTCTCTTTTATCATAAAATAAATTTATCTAAAATTTCTCTTTAATTTTAAATAAAAATATCCATTAATTCAGTTATGCCAAGAATTTCACTTTTACCATTTAAATGATTGAATTCCAAATGTCATGGGAATTCCTCTTTTATCATTTAAATTTTCTCATGCATAAAAATAAATTTATCTAAAATTTCTCTTAAAATTAAATAAAAATATCCATTAATTCAGTTATGCCAAGAATTCCACTTTTACCATTTAAATGATTGAATTCTAAATGCCATGGAAATTTCTCTTTTATCATTTAAATTTTCTCAAGCATAAAAATAATTTTATTTAAAATTTCTCTTAAAATTAAATAAAAATATCCATTAATTCAATTATACAAAGAATTCCACTTTTACCATTTAAATGATTGAATTCCAAATGCCATGGGAATTTCTCTTTTATCATTTAAATTTTCTCAAGCATAAAAATAAATTGATCTAAAATTTCTTTATAATTTTAAATAAAAATAATCATTATTTTAATATATCAAATTTTCTCTTTTTTTATTTAATTACATGGATCTCGATTATCATGGGAATTCCTCTTTTTGCATAAAAATGAAATTACCAAATTTTCTCTTTTCTTTAATTAATTATTTATGCATAAACACTAAAAATTAATTTTTCATAGATGTGATGAAAATTATTCTTTTAGCATAGGATGACTAATCCTAGAATATGGTAGGAAGCCCTCTTTTTACATTATGCATAAAAATGAGTTATGTATTAATTTCTAAAAATTTTACCATAGCTCCGCCTATTACTGATAATTTTTAATATTTTTAGAAAGAATAAGACTTTGTAGTATAATTATGATAGAATAACTATCATTAGACCTTAATCCAATTTATGGAATTAAATCATAAGTTTACTATAATTTTATTAGCATAAAAGCATAAAAAAGTCATTTTCTAACCTCTAGCTTAACTAGCATAGAGGTTGATTTTTGAATTCAGAATTTATCAATGAGAAGCATCCATTTGAATAAGAATTAGTCATAGGAATGACGATTCTTTTGGGGAGAGAGAGATATACATAAAAAGCATCCTAATTAAGCATAAATATAAACTTTTTGTGATTAATCATTAGAATTCTTATAGAAAGCTTAATTTGAATTGAAAAGTAATTCATTTGAAACTTCTCAAGCTTGAGAGGGGTTGAGAAGTGAAATCATTGAGAATATTAAAGAAAACCATGAAATTACATCGTACCTCTTGATTTTGCTTGCTTCTTTATCTTAGAAGGAAGCCCCCAACCAAAATCAGTTGGTTTAGTGTGTTGAGAGGAAAGCTCCAAGGATTGTTGGAGAGAGAGAGAAGCTCCAATCTCTCCAAAAGTAGAGGATTTTTAAGGGATAATAGAAAATATGCTTATTTTAATGTAATACTGACATGGTATAGTTCACAGATGAAAAGAATGAGGGTATATTTATAGGTGAGGGAGGCCACTAATTGAGTCCAACTAAGTTCTAGAATTTTTTAGCTTCAGTTTTTTTGGCTGAATTTGGACAAGATTTGGACCAGTTTAGCTCTCATTTTGATCCATTTTGATCCATGAGAGATTTGCCGAACTCATGATGATAGAAGTTCCGACGTGATTGAAGCTTTTTCAGGGTTCTTCTGAATGCAGAGTGTGATCTCCAGAACCCAGTGTCAACCATATCTTCAAATGTTACATGCATTATGCAAGTAGACACCTTAGGTGATGATAATATAACATCATGCCTCTATCAATAGGGCCTTGATTCATGTCAAATTGTAGCTAATCAACATTATATCCATCATATCCATCATATCTCTCTTTAGGTTGATCTATGAGGACCACGATCAATTTCATAAATTGGACACTAGTGACAATTGGTAGGGTCCGGATGTGACGCTATGCATGTATCCAAGTTACCAATTGCTTCCTCTGCTATCCTATATCTATAAATGTTGCTGGCAAGAATAAAGGAAAGTTGTAGCAGACATGTGAATGCCTTTGTTAGCCTCTTCTTAGCCTCTTGGAATTCCAATGGTGTCCATCTTCTTTTCATTGGCATATACAAAGGGTCCACTCTCTGTGTTGGCGAGGCACACATATACTGATGACTATATTCTAGAATAGCCAGATACTCCTTCCTCCATGCTGGCTGTATACCAAAATCTTCTAGTTTGGTGTTGGCATCATCTGTGACAATCGTTGTATATCCTTCTCTTGTGAATGGATAGGATTTGCCTTTCTCAACCTGGCATAAGTAGTAATTGATCATCATGAATGTAACAATTCTGATGTCAAGCATATCTGCAGGTATGGGTTTGCCATCTTTGTATGTCGTACCACATTTGACCATAATGTGCCCTCTCCAGCCAAGGGCAATAATTCTTCTAATTCTAGCTTTGGTGCTCGAAGAGGGTATGGTACATATGGCTGCTTCGTTGGAGTAACATCAAAATATGCCTCTGGCAAGATCCACCGGGTAGGTTCAAAAGGTGTTATTTGCATTAACACTTTAAAAACATTAACTTTGGCTTGAGTAGAGGATTCCCTACTCTGATTAATCCCTCATATTCTGTAGTAGACAAAGACTCAAGAATAGTATTATCAGTAAACGGCTCCAAGAGTATCTTGGGGTAGAGTGTGACTAACCTCTTGAGTTGGTTGTGGTGGAGAGACGGGTGCTGGCAACTCCTTGGGGGCGAGAGTGTTAGTGGAAAATTCTAAGGGACGAGCAAGAATTTTCAAAAATTTATTATCGTCTTGAGATTTGTCAGTAGGAGGAACACTTGGGTATGGATTAAGTAATTTACTTACGACATTTGAAAATACATATGGACTCTTGTTGAAGATCAGCTAGATCAACCAACAAGATCCATTGATCAAAAAGGCGCCATGGACTCATCCGTTAAAGTCCAGCAAGGCCAACCAACTAGATCCATGCCCGCGTTCAAAAAACAACTCCAACTCAATGTTCCATTTTCATCCTCGATGCATGCATGGGTATCCTGGGCGACCCAGAGCAGCCCGAGTACCGTATGGTCAACACCCTTTAGGCTCCTTCACAGGTGACCTAGCGCTTCACTCATAGGCCACTTCCTTGGCCCCTCATCCACCATACCGGAAGCTCACCATTTTAACCAAACCGAGGCTAGTGAAGACCTCGACCGACCTTGCCATGCGAGACGTCCTTCTTTGACTCTCCGTCAGCTGTTGCAACATTTTACACTTAGGTCCCCATGACCTCATTCCATAAGATAATCAAAATGCTTCCCTAGCATTTTTAACGTAAAACAATCTTTTAAAAAGCAGGTTTCACATGCAAAAGTTTTCAAATAAAATTCTTATCTTTTCATATCATTCCTCATCATTTCTCTTTGGATGCTCTCTTAACGATCCGCTAGGGTGAGCCATCCCATATTCCATATCATTTCACATCATTCCTCATTATTTCTCATCATCCCACATTATTTCACATCATTCCACACATCACCTCACATTATTCCACACATCAATCCACATCAATCCACATCATCCACATCAACCACATTGATCCACATCAATCCTCATCAATCCACATCACTCCACATCATTCCACATCATTCACATCATTCCACATCAATCCACCATCAATCAACATCAACCACATTAATCTTCATCAATCCACTTCACTCCACATCATGCCACATCATGCCACATCATTCACATCATTCCACATCATTCACATCATTCCACATCAATCCACCATCAATCAACATCAACCACATTAATCTTCATCAATCCACTTCACTCCACATCATGCCACATCATTCACATCATTCCACACATCAATCCACATAATTCCACACATCAATCCACATCAACCACATCAATCCACATCAATCCACACATCATCCACATCACTCCGCGCATCAATCCACACATCAATCTAATTCCTACAAACAAGATGGTCTCTTTTCGCTTTAAGCGAATCAGGTTTGATTATCAACTTTCCTTGATCTAGTTATCAGAATTTTTATTCCACAATCAACCAGGTTAAGAGTACAGTTATTCTACTTTTTATACTGACAAAACTTTCTAAGTCTCAGCCATTACTTGGCTTAGTTAAAGATAACTTTTTCTCGACTCAATTCATTTAAGTCTAAATTTCCATTCACCTTTGGATCCTCGATCCTTTCAAGAATTCCAAAATCCTTTTCCAGGGAATCTCGGAATAAGTCAGTCATCACAAGTATTTACATTCATCCAACTAAGCATGTTCTGATCTTTTTTTGGAAATCCTTTTCCCGTTCAGAATATATTTAAGATTCTACTTTTCGAGAATCTAGATGTATACTTCATAATTCCAAAAGTTAAATATGTTCGTGATTCCTCTTTTTTTGATTAAAATTTATCCATGTTTTCCCGATGCATTCCCATGAATATTTTCACATTCTTTTCCCTATTTTTCTAAAATAAAATATCATGAAAATCCCTCTTTTAGCATAAAATACTTATGCACACATTCTAATTCATTTTTATCTAAATAAATTATATTCATAATCCCATTTGAAAATTAGAGAATAATTGTACATAACCTTCTCGTAATTTCTAAAATGAATAATGCTCAAAACTCCACTTTTGGCATAAAATTTATTATGCATAAATTTAAATTTATTTTCTAATAATAAAAAATTTACCATAGTTTCCCTGCATTTTCTATGGAATGAGAATGCTCAAAATTCCACTTTCAGCATAAATTTAATTATGCATAAATTCATTTTCTAATGATAAATTTTTTACCATAGTTTCCTCGCATTTTCTATGAAATGAGAATGCTCAAAATTCCACTTTTAGCATAAAATTTATTTTATGCATAAACCTAAGCATAGATATAAGCATAATTGCATCTAAGCATCTTGTTATTTAAAAAAAATATCCAATTATAATTTCCAAATGAAAATAAATATATGAATGTTATCATAAGCTCTCTTTCATCATAAAATGAATAAATATAAGATTTCTTATCATAAAATAAGCTTAAATGAATTAACCTCATTCTAAGTAGGTTAATAATCATAAAAATGTTTAATCTTCATCTCTACCTTGTTAGGCTTAGAGTTTTGGTAAGAAAATGAGATTAGAACTAAGATTTATCCTTCCAAGAAGGATTTAACCATAAAAGTGAGTATTCTTTCAAAAAGAGAGATTACAAATAAAAAACAATACATTTAATTACTTCATTTAAACAACATAAATCAATAAGGGCATGGTTCTAAGAAGAAACCATGAAATAGAATGCTTCCCAAGCATGTAGAGAGGTTGGGAATAAGATTACCATCCAAAGAAGCGAGTAAACATCATTGTTTAGGCTTACCCTTGGTTTTTGTCTTGATTCTTTAAGGAGATGTGTAGCCCTCAAAGAAGAGGCTTGGCCACCAAGAGAAAAGGGTAATCTCCAAGAGAAGAAGAGGTTTAGTGAAGCACCTAAGCTTCACAATGGAGAGGCAAGGTAGAGGGATAATGGAACTACACTAAAATGAAAATTACACTAGCATGTAAATACACTACTAAGATGAAAATACAAAGGAATGGGGCTCTATTTATAGGTGAGGGAGGCCACCAACCAAGTCCAACTGGTATCTAGAGGCTTCTAGCTTCAGTTTGATCTAATTTGGACAAGTTTTAGACTAATTATGCCCACTTTTTGATCTAGTTTGAAAGAGGAGAGATGAGAGATGAAATATCTAGCCACTTTATGATTTTTTTTGAATAAAAAATGACCTCCTTGATGTGATTTCTAGGTGCCTCCTTGATGTGGGAATCTCTCTCTCCTAAGGTGTCAAAATTCACATTTTTATACTACTTAAATACCAGTACTAGTCAACTCTTCATCTTATGTGAAAATTTATTCATTTTTGGTGGATTGTCTTTTCTTCTTGCATTTTTTTTTTGGTTCAAACACTTGGATTAATTCACATTTTCTCTCCTAAGGTGTCAAAATTCACATTTTTATACTACTTAAATACCAGTACTAGTCAACTCTTCATCTTATGTGAAAATTTATTCATTTTTGGTGGATTATCTTTTCTTCTTGCATTTTTTTTGTTCAAACACTTGGATTAATCCTATAGGCCCATTAGAACACTCTTTGGACCTTAATCCATAATTTTCTAAAAATAGGTATCCCTAGGCTAAGGTGTCTAGTGCACATGTTCAATTAATTTCAATTGCACATTGGAAAACTCTTTTTAAACTTTTGTTTCAGGGGAATTCATCTTAAAATAAAAGGGTAACTTTGTATCCAAAAATATCTCAAAACTGTATTATCTCTTTCTAGAATATTTCTCTCTGTAGACCAAAACAGGGTCAAACAAGACCTTTTTCCATTCTGAAGGGGGGGGGATGATTACAAGAGATTGAAGGGGAGGTTCTTACATCTTTACATCATCAAAAGCTGGATGAGGGAGGAATCTTAAATACTACCCCACTTAAAAAACGGGAGATGTCCTCTCACCTCGCACAGTTGGAGGATAATCTCTTACATCTCTTTCTTCTTCTATTACTTCCAGCGTCACTGCTTTGGAAGTAGATGGCTGGTTTGGGAACCTCTCTCTTTGACTTCCCCAATTCTGATGCTGAGGTCTTGCATTACTTTGCATCGAAGCTGAGGGTTGGTTAGGGAATCTACCTCTGGGGTTTCCCTGATTTTGACGGGAGAGGGACCTTGATTGCTTTGAAAGGAAGGAGCTAGAATATGGAATCTTGGTCCTTGACTTCCTTGTCCTGAAAAAACCAAAAGGATTTGGGGATTTCATGCTACGATGACTGTATCCTTAGCAGTTAAAGCATCTATTTCCTTTGTTCAAGGGTGGAACTTTTGAAGTTGAGTTCCAGGGAATTGTGTTCTGAGGAAAAGGCCTTCCTTCCATTTTTAAACTTCCTATATCCTGGGTTTTATTAGGACCTTGCTGTCTCTTAGGAGACGGAAAGTTGGAATCACTTTTTGGGGTTTGGAATCTTTTGAAGGACGAGGGTGTTGGCTTCGGGGCGCGGGACCTTGAGGCCTTAGCGAAATCCTTCGCCATTTGCACTGCTTTAGCCATAGAAACTGACTTAGCATTCTTCACCAAGGTATCCAAGGGTCATTCATTCCCCAAATGAACCTGGCCACATCAGTTGTTCTTCATCCTACAGTGGGCGAGTATTTGAGGAGGAGAGCGAATGCCTGGTGATATTCCTCCATAGTTCAGCTCCCCTGGGTTAGCTCCAGGAACTCGTTCATCTTTGTCTCCAAGAAGCCTGGAGGACAAAATCTTTTTCTGAGGTATCCTTTAAGATCATCCCACGTTTGGGTGTTTCGATCCTAGCGGTTTGTCTCACAGTGGTTCCTCCATGCTACTCTGGCTATCTCTACGATCTTCAGCCTGGCAAGAGCCACCTTACTTTTTTCGTTGTACCTGGTGATATCAAAGTACTCTTCCATAGCTTCGATCCACTTTTCTACAGTCTCACCTAAGTGTTCCCCTTCACCCTTAAAGGGACCTTGCTTAGATCTGTGTAGAGCTTTACGAACGTCAGGGTCAAGCTCATCCTCATCCACTTGAGGATCTGGCTGTCTACCACAATGCGCATGTCTCATGATTCTGCCAAAACGATTCATCGTTAAATTTTCTATTCGACTTCGTTCCAAAATTCTAAGACTTAAGAAGTTCAAAAATAATTCCTTCAAACAAGTAATCGTTTTACTATAGATCCAACTGATTCTGGGGTTCCTTAAAGTTTGGTCAACCCTCACAGAATCCCAAGATAAAAATCCCTTCTATAGGAAGAAATATACATAACTCATCATCAAAAAACAAATCATTCATATCCTTAACACAATAATGGTCCATCAGACCAGTAATTTTTAATTAACATCTGAACATTCCCCACGAGAATTTCAATTATACAAGTTCTTGATTCGTCATTCCACCATTGGGTCCACTAGGCCCAAGGTCAATCTGTCAGCACGATCCACTAATCTTATCTGTTGAAAGTCTTGATCATCTACCAAGTCACTAACATCATTACCGAAATTCTCTCCATTCATCATCATCATGACTTATTCAACTCATCTACTTTCAACCAGAATTCAAAAAAAATCACCATCCTTCAGTTAGAATCCAAATCAATTAATTAATTTTCAACCAAAATTCTAAAATCATATCAACCAGCATTCGAAATCATCATCTAGGATAGCATTTTTGCTTATAACTTCAACCAAATTGCTTTGATACCAGCCGTGAGACCCTTGCCCTCTCTGCACATCAAACTCTGGAGTGATGGCAATGGAATTAAGTAGTAACCTCACGCACAGGGCAGAGCTTCCCACTCGGGCCTCACCCCTAATGTCCGGGTAAGGGACTAGTCCGAGGGCTCTTCCAAAACTGAACCCGAAAAACTTTCCTTGCCCAGAAAGCATAGGTGATTCTTCTAGGAATTCTAACATATCCTTTGTATTCTGACCGAACCTGTGGGTCACATGGCCGGATCAAAGGAGGAACTTGCACTTGGTTCATAGAGACCAATGCTTTTTCCCCATCAAAAGAGGCACAACCCCGTTAATTCTTTTCCATAGAACAAGAATTATCCCGTGACTTACTTCAACTATCACAACTTGAACAGAATTGAATTTTATTGTAGGAATCCATCAATCTAGCCTAACCCCATCCAATCCCATGGGTTAGCCAACCACCCAACCACTGTATTGATGGGATCCATTATAAAAAATAGGTTATGTTTTGTCCCGGGTACCAAGGAAAAGAGTTCCTAGGTCCCCTAGCCGCCGGCACTCATGCAAAAATCAAATAGAGACACCACTTACGCACCCAATATGAAACTTCCTTTTTCTTATTCAACTATTTCCAAAATAGAATTGTAATAAAACCACAGTGTTTTCATCATAATCCTCAGTATTCCATTTCCAATTTAATGAGAATAACACTTTTGTAATGAACAAATTCCTTTATGCATCTTTCTATGCATAAAAATCAAATTTAATGAGAATAACACTTTTGTAATTAAAAAAATCTTTTATGCATCTTTCTATGCATAAAAATCAATTTTAATAATTAATATGAGTGATATCCATGCATATTCATAGGTGAATATGTACATGGAGTAGTTAGAATATTTCTTTTAGATGCAAAAATGGTGGGAATTACTCTTTTGGAATAACATAAAAACAAACTTTCTTTTCCACAAAATTCTGGAAAATTTTGCCATAACCTCCTTTGTATAGCTGACCATTTCTCATTTTTATCATTCTTTATTTAACTTAAATTAACACAAATTAGATTTATAGAACTCTAATCTACATAATTTTCTAGATTCAAGAGAGTAAATAATAAAAAAGAGTTTAATTAATCCTTTAGTTAATCTTTCTAGGATTGAGAAAGGTTGGAATGTAAAGAGCAGAAGGGGGTGGCCTTTTTATCGAAGGCATATCATTTGAATTTAATTCAACAGCTGTAAAACATAAAAATTAAGAAAACCATAGATTCTTCATTAAACAAGTAAAAAAATTAGCTTACATGGAGCTTGTAAGCTCTCCTTTGGCTTGAGGGATTGAGGGTTCTACTCCTGTTTGAAGCAAGAGTGGCCACCAATTCACTTTGGAGAGGATTAGGCCAAAAATAATTGAATTATTAAAAAATTCAATGTAGATGGCTTAGGATAGGAGAGTAATAGTGCATAAACACCATTAAGCTTTTACAAATGGGGAGGCTTCTATTTATAGGAAAAAGTGAGCCTCTAACCAAGCAAACTGATTCTAGAATTTTCCAGATCAGTTTGGTCAATTTTTGACCATTTTTGGGTCAGTTTAGCTTACTTTTTGGATCTAGTTTTGAAATAGGAGAGAGGAGAGATAAAAATCTCTCATTTTATTGATTAAAAATTGGGGGTAATGATGAGGAAAAGGCACCTACTTCATGAGGGGATATCCCCACACTAAGGTGTCAAAATTTAAATTTTTAATTCTTTTCTTTGGTCCTTAGTCCACTCTTCATCTTATGTGAGCATTTACTCATTTTTTGGGGGGTTTTCTTTTATTCTTCAATTTATCTCCTCCCTACATTTGGATTAATCTTATTGGTCCATAGAAACCTTAATTGAACCATAATCAAAAAATTTCTGAAAATCTGGACCCTTAGGCTAAGGTTCTTTATACGTATTTTCAATTAATTCCAATTGCACATTGGAAAGTTCTTTTTGAATTTTGTTTCAGGGGAAATCATTTTAGACACTAGGAGGATTTTTATATCCAAAAATATCTCAATTTTGAATTACCTCCCTCTAGATATTTTCTCTCTCTACACCAAAACAGGGTAAAACAGGATCTTTCTTTTATTTCAGAGAGGGGAATAATTATAAGATCAGAAGGGGAGGTTCTTACACTTTCACACCTCAAAAGTTAGAGGGAGGAATCTTATAATTATCAATTTCTGTGATAAGAATTCGCTTGTCCTTATTAACTTTCAAAACAAAGCTCTGATACCAGCTGTGAGATCCCCCCTCCGGGGTTCCGGCGGCAGAAGCAGCATCGACCTCCCACGCGGGGCGGGGATCCACACTCAAGGCCTCGCCTGTGGGTGGCGGATGTCCGGATGAGAGGCTAGCCCGGCGGTTTCCCCGAAACCGAGCCCAAAAAAACTCCCCTCGCCCGGAAGGCACGGGCGATTCCTCCATGGGAAAATCTTCTAATGGGGAATTATTCTAACGAGTCCAAATCTTAACTAGTTAAACTGATCTGACCAAACCTGAAGTCACATGGTCAGATCAAGAAGAGACTTGCACTTGGTCCATGGAATCACCACTTTTTTCCTCCTTTATCGAGGCACAGCCCACTGATCCCCTCCCACAGAACAAGGTCTTCTCAGGACTTAATCTAGCTATCGTATAACTAATCGCATCTAGTTGTTTCACAGGAATCCTCTGATCGAGCCTACCTCAATCGGCCCATGGGGCGACCACTGTATTGGTGGGATTTCTTTTTATAAAGATTTGATTGTGTTTTGCCCGGGTATCAAGGAAAAGAGTTCCCAGGCCCCCTAGCCGACGATTCATGCAAAAATTAAAGTAGGCATACCACGTACGCACCGAATATGAAATTGCCATTTATAACAGATTCGGTTGGCAGGCTTTGTCGCGCGAGCGACGTCCCTTGACGACTCCCCGCCAGCTGTTCCAACAAACCTCCTCTTAGTAAAACATATGCCAAATGCTTCCTTTAGCATTCTGGCGTAAAACAGTCCTTTGAATGAAAAATAGAGGTTCCAATGCAAGTAAAATTCCCAGTTTGAGATTGGTTCCATAAAACCCTTATCTCCATAATTCCCGATTTCATAATGAGGATCCTCGATCTCTCATGAGGGTAATCTACCCATCATTTTTGTCTGTCTGTCCAACTAGATTCTTGGTGAGTTCGATCAAAGGAAAAACTAGTTTAGTTCCGGTAGTCTATTCTCTTTGTGTTTAGGAACTGGAATTGGTCACAATGGTTTTGCTTGATTCAGATCGAGAGATGGACAAGTAAAGTCAATATTAGATAAAATGGGAAAAATCCCTCAAAATGGGAATGTATTTAAAAAATTTCTTTTGGCCATAACTTGAACATGCAAACTCCAAATTTGTCGGACAAAGTAGATCTAGATTCTACTTTTCAAGCTCTTTCCAATGATATGTCACATGAATATGTTTTGACAAACTTTTGGATGAGTTTACCATACCCCCACTTTTTTCATGGGGATGGGATTTTTCCCACTTTATCTAATATTGACTTAGTAGGTTTACTGTCCGTCCCGCTAGTAGGCTAACCAAACTCATTCGGTTTAGTTCTAACAAGGATTCTCTTCAGATAAACATCTAGTTTTGGGTAAATATCAATTTAGTGATTTTACCAATTAAAGTATCCAAAGATATTCTTTCTGCTATCGTAACTAATCGCATCTAGTTGTTTCGCAAGAATCCTCCGATCCAACCTACTAACCCCAACCGGCCCATGGGTTAGCCAACCACCCGACCACTGTATTGGTGGGATTCCTTTATAAAGATTTGATTGTGTCTTGCCCGGGTATCGAGGAAAAGATTTGATTGTGTTTTGCTCGGGTATCGAGGAAACGAGTTCCCAGGCCCCCTGCCGGCGATTCCTTTATAAAGATTTGATTGTGTTTTGCCCTGGTATCGAGGAAAAGAGTTCCCAGGCCCCCTAGCCGGCGATTCATACAAAAATTAAGGTAGGCATACCACATACGCACCCAATATGAAATTGCCATTTATAACAGATTTGGCTGGCTTTAAAACAATCCTTCAATAGAAATCATAATATTACTGATCATCATCTTCCAAAATTCGGAGTCCATTGTATTAAAAATTGTGTCCTCGTATTCAATTGAATGGCTCTTTAATGCAATTGAAGATCTCTAATGATTTTTAGTGATTAAACACATAAAGTTTCCATTTATGCTTAAATTAAAATGTTTTTTAACCATATCTCTCTCTCCCCCAAAAAATGGTCATTCCCATGACCTATTCTATATTCAAAAGATGCTTCTCATGAAGCAATTCTCAAATCTAAAAGTAAATTCGATGCTTGTCAAATTAGAAGCCAAAGAAGTGACCATTTTATACTTTTATGCTATTTAAATTATGAAAAACCTAGGAATCAAGACCATAATTGGATATTGATCCAAATGATAGTTATTCTATCATATTGTATTACTAAAACTTTATGCTTTTAAAATTATTAAAAATTATCAGTAATAGTAGCGGAGCTATGGTAAAATTTTTGAAAAATTAACACATAAATCATTTTTATACATAATATGAAAAGAGGACTTCCTACCATATTCTAGGATTAATCATCCTAGGTTAATTGAATAATTCTCATCATATAACCATCAAAAATTTGATTTTTTATGTTTATACATAAATAGTTAATTAGGAGAAAGAGAAATTTCTAGTAATTCATTTTTATGATAAAAGAGAAATTCCCATGACAATAGAAATCCATGTATTCCAATGAGGAAAGAGAAAAAATTGGAATACTAAAATAATGGATATTTTATTTAAAAATTAAAGAAGAGAATTTAGTTAAATTTAATTTTATGCATAGATAAATTTAAATGATGAAAGAGGAATTTCCACCATATTTAGAATTCAATCATTTAAATGAGAAAAGTGGAATTTCTAGTATAATGGAATTAATGGAGATTTTTATTTCATTTTTAAGAGAAAATTTAGTTAAATTTATCTTTTTACATAGATAAATTCAAATGATGAAAGAGGAATTCCCACCATAATTGGAATTCAATCAAATGAGAAAAATGGAATTTCTAGTATAATGGAATTAATGGATATTTTTATGTAACTTTTAAGAGAAATTATTTTGTGCATGTATAAATTTAAATGATGAAAGAGGAATTTCCATCAGATTTGGAATTCAATCATTTAAATGGAAAAAGAAGAATTCTTAGTGTAATTAGAATATTAAATATTTTTATTTAATTTAAAGAGAAATTTTAGATAGATTTAATTTATGAGATAAAAGAGGAATTCCCATGATAATTGGATTGCACTCATTAAATGAGAAAAAGAGGGATTTCAAGTTTATTAAAAAAAAAAGATATTGGTATTTAGTTAAAAGAAGAATTTTTATGATATTTAAGAAAAGATGGATTTGAATTAATTTTTAGTGTCAAAAGATGAATTTCCACCATAATTCTACCTAATGAATTAAGGTCGAGAAATTATGTGACAGAAAGAATATCTTTGGATATTTTAATTGGTAAAATCACTAAATTGATATTTACCAAAAACTAGATGTTTATCTGAAGAGAATCCTTGTTAGAACTAAACCAAATGAATTTGGTTAGACTACGAGAGGTACGGACAGTAAAACTACTTGTCCATCTCTCAATGTGAATCAAGCAAAAACTTCGTGAACCAATTCCAGTTCCTAAACACAAAGAATAGACTACCGAAACTAAACTAGATTTTCCTTTGACCGAACTCAACAAGAATCTAGTTGGATAGATAGACAAAATGATGGGTGGATTACCCTCATGAGAGATCGAGGATCCTCATTATGAAATCGAGAATTATGGAGAAAAGGGTTTTGTGGAACCAATCTCAAACTGGGAATTTTACTTGCATTGGAACCTCTGTTTTTCATTCAAAGGACTGTTTTACGCCATAATGCTGGAGGAAGCATTTGGCATAGGTTTTACTAAGAGGAGGTTTGTTGGAACAGCTGGCGGGGAGTCGTCAAGGGACGTCGCTCGCAGACCCTGCCAAGGTCTTGATGACCAACCTCGGTACGGTTAAAATGGAGCGCTTCTGGTACGATGGGCAAGGACCGACGAAGCGGTCCCCCTGAGTGAAGTGCTAGGACACCTAAGGAGGATCCTAGAAGGTTCGACCAGGCAATGCATGGGCTCGCGGTTGCTAGGACATCCATGCGTACGTCGAGGACGATTCATTTTTGGTTGGGAACCAAATTTTGATACTGGATCTCATTGGTTGACCAGCTGGTCTTCAACGAAGAATCCATTCTCAAGCTTGAGAGGGGTTGAGAAGTGAGAAACATTTAGAGATTAAGAAAAAGACCATAAAGTCACACTTTACCTCTTATTTTGCTTGATTCTTTAGTCTAAGGAGAGGCCCTCAACCAATCAATTGGTTTAGTATGTTGATGAAGACTCCAAAGAAGGTTGAAGAGAGAGAGAGAAGCTCCAATCTCTCCAATTTGTAGAGGATAATAGAAAATATACTTATTTTAGAGTAATATTGGCATGGTCTAGTTCACAGATGAGAACACAAAAGAATAAGGGTATATTTATAGGTGAGGGAGGCCACTAATTGAGTCCAACTAAGTTCTAGAATTTTCCAGCTTCAATTGGTTGAATTTGGACAAGATTTGGACCAGTTTGGCTCACTTTTTGATTTGATCCAGGAGAGAGGAGAGATAAAAATATCTTATTATTTTTGAGTTTAAAACTCCTCCACACATGTGAAATAGGCACCTCCTTGAAGGATCCCCCTTTCCTTACCAAGGTGTCCAAAATGAATGATTACTCCAAAATATCTCATTTTTTAAGTAATATTTTAAAATTTTTAACTGATAAATCTTGTACTCAGTCAACTCTTCATCTTATGTGGGCATTTTATAATTTTTGGGTGTTTTCTTTTATTCATTGGATTTATCTCATCCCAACACTTGGATTAATCTTCTTGGTCCATAGGAACCTTAATTGGACCATATTCTAAAATTTTCAAAAAATCTTGACCCTTAGGCGCTAAGGTCTTTTGAATCATTTTTAATTAATTCCAATTGCACCTTGGAAAATTTATTTTGATTTTTTGTTTCAAGGAAACATATTTTTGATATTTATAGAATTTATATATCCAAAAATATCTCAATATTGATTTACCACTCTCTAGAAATTTTTATCTCACTAGGCAAAACAAGGAAAAATAATATTTTCTTGTATTCAGAAACAGGGAATGATTACAGGGGATTGAAGTAAATGCTTATTCATTATTCAGGCTGAGGAGGAATATTACATCCTCTCCCACACTTGAAAAACATGAGACGTCCTCATCTTGCAAAGTGGGGGTAATCCTTCGCCAACTCTTCTTCTTTCTCCCAGGTGGTGTCTTCTAGAGGGAAGAACTTCCACTTTACTAAGAATTCTCTGAGGACTCTGCTCCTCCTAAGAATCTTCTCCCGACGACGAACGTCAAGGATTTCCTCAGGTTGGAGTACCATCTGGCCTTGAGTCGGAGAGATCAATTGTTCGTCATCAAGCATGTGACTCGGGCTGGGGTACATATTTCTTAAGCAAACTGACATGGAATACATCATGTACCTTGAGATGGGGAGGCAGAAGAAGTTTGTAGGCTAGATTGCCCACTTTCTTTATAATAGCATACATCCCATAGTATCTGGGAGAGAGCTTCTTGTACTTCCCTAAGGATAAGGAACTTCTCTTTGGTCGTACATGAATGAAGACCATATCTGATTCTTCAAACTCTCTCTCTGATCTCTTTTTATCAGCATACTGCCTTTGTCTATCTTGGGCTGCCTTAATATCTTTATGGATTGATTGCATCTGCTGGTCCATGTCATCAAGCATTTGTCTGGACATTTTAACTTTGATCAATGGATCAGACCAAGTCAACGGTGTAAGGCAATCTTGTCCATACAAAGATGCTTCGATGATAAGAAGCATTGTAAGAAAATTCGACCAGATGCAAATGGCTTAACCACTTCTTGGGTTCCCAGCCACCGCCGCAGCACGACCGAAGGATATCTTCAATTACCTGATTCACTCTTTCAGTTTGGCCATCTATTTTGGGGTGATAGGCCATGCTGAGCTCCAAGCAAGTTCCTACTGCTTCGAAGAATGCAGTCTAGAATTTCGATGTGAATTTAGGATCTCTGTCACTTACTATCCTCCTGGGTAAGCCGTGCAATTTGAAGATTTTTTAAAGGAAAACTCTGGCAACATCCACTGCAGTGTATATTTCTTTCACTGGAATCAGATGGGAAACTTTGGTTAGTCTGTCAACTACCACAAAAATGGACTTGTAACCTGATTGCACTGAAGGTAATCCAGTGACAAAGTCCATATTGATACACTCCCACTTCATCTGTGGAATGTCTAGAGGCTGCAGTTTCCCTGGCATCTTGACTCTCTCTGCCTTGACTCTCTGACACATTAAGCATTTTCGCACATGATCAAGTACATCCTTTTTGAATCCTGGCCACAGAAGAAGCTTTTCTTCACAGACATATAGGTTTTTATAAGCCCTGGATGTCCAGCTATCAGGCTATTATGGGCTTCTCTCATAATTCTTCCCTTTATTCCCTCATCATTGGAGGGATACATAGCCGATTATTATAATACATGCGTCCTTCATCCAATTTGTACCTAAGAACTCGACTCATTTCCTAAGGAGTCTTGCTTTCCTGCATCAGAAGGGTAGCAATAGGGGCAAAGAATTTGTCCTGCATGAATTTCTCCTTTGCTTCACTGATCAATGGATTTGACACCACTGTAATTGCAAGCAAGGAGGCTTTTTTGCTGAGTGCATTTGCAACCACATTTTCTTTCCCTAGCCGATACTTAATTTCAAAATCAAATTCCTGAAGGGTCTACATCCATCTCCTTTGACACATGTTGAGATCCCTTTGGGCGAAGATCTACTTTAGACTTTGATGATCTGTCTCATCATCATCAAGGTGAACCTCTGTCCCAAAAGATAATGTCTCGACAACTTTAGAGCATACACTATCGAGAGTAACTCCAAGTCATGGATGGCATAATTCCTCTCATGTGTTCTGAGTTTTCTGGTGTATGACCTTCCTCCATCAGAGCACCATCTAAGGCAAACCCATTGGCATCAGTAACTACCTCAAAGGGTTTGGTAAAATCTGGCAACTTAAGGACATGGTTGGTTACTAAGGCTGCTTGTCAAAGGCACTCTGACACATTGCAGTCCACTAAAAAAGTGTACTCTTCTTGAGAAGGTTGGTTAAAGGGAATGCTTTCTGAGCATACTTAGGTATAAAGATCCTATACCATCCGGTTAGTCCTAGTCTCACTTCCTTTACTATCTTGGGTTTCGGCCATTCTACGACTGCTTGAATCTTTGCGGGATCAGGAGAAATCCCATCTTTTGACACTATGAATCCCAAGTATTCCACACCTGGGGTCAACAAAAGAGAAAGAACACTTGCTCTTTTTTGCAAAGAGTTGGTGTTTCCTTAGGATTTCTAGGACCTTGCACACATGATCTTCATGATCTGCAGCATTCTTTGAGTATACCAAGATATCATCAAACAAGACAAGAATAAAATCATCCAAGTATTCTCTGAGAATATCCTGCATAAGACGATTAAATGTCACCGGGGCATTAGTCAATCCAAATGGCATCACTGTTGTAAGATTCCTCCCCAGCCTCTCAAGATGTCCAGTATCTTCCCCTGTAATCAAATCCCTCTTCAGATATATAAAAAATCTTGTTTCTACCTATTCTGGCTTAGAGAGAGAAAATATTCTAGAGAGAGGTTATTCAGATTTTAGATATTTTTGGATGGAAAAATATCTCTTCTTATTTTAAAATAAATTCCCCTGAAATAGAAGGTTAAAAAAGATTTTCAGAAGGTGCATTAGAAATCAATTATAATCTGTTCAAAAGGCCTTATCCTAGGGGTCCAGATTTTCTGAAAATTTTAAATTAAGGTTTTGAGGGACCAATCAGATTCATCCAAATGTGTGGAGGAGATAAATAGAAGAAATAAAGAAAATCCCCCCAAAAATAAGTAAATACTCACATAAGATGAAGAGTAGACTAAGGACCAAAGGAAATACTAAAAAAATGAAATTTTGACACCTCTCTCAGAGTGGGGATTCCTCCTCATGAAGGAGGTACCTATTTCACATGTGTGGTGGAGTTTTAAATTCCCAAAAATTGATATATTTCATCTCTCCTCTCTCCTAATTCAAGTCTAGTTCCAAAAAGTAAGCTAAACTGACCAAAAAATGGTCAAAAATTGACCAAACTGATCTGAAAAATTCTAGAATCAGTTTGTTTGGTTAGAAGCTCACTTGTTCCTATAAATAGAAGCCTCCCCCTTTGTTGAAGCTTAATAGTGTTTTATGCATTATTACTCTACTCCTCCCTAGAGCCAAAAACTATGAATTTATTAGTAATTCATTAGTTTTTGACCATTCCCTCTTCTAAATAATTGGTGGCCACTCTTGTTGCAAACAAGAGTAGATCCCTCAAACCATCAAGCCAAAGGAAAGCTCCCATAAATTCATGTAAGCTAGAAATCCTACTTTTTCTTTATTATTTTAATGGTTTTCTAATTTTTGTTATCTTTAAAATGATAAATTGATGCTATGCCTTGTTGGAAAGGCTTCCCCCCTCTCTTCATTCTTAAATTCAGCCTTTCTTTATCCTAGTTAAGTAATCAAATTGTTAGAATTAATCTTTTCATATTGTTTCTCTTTTAAAAGTGGAATTTGATTAGTTTAGAATGCTTTAAACCATTTGGGGGTAATTTTTAAGTAATTTAAGGTTAGGAAAAATTGAAAAATGGTCAGTCATACAAAGGAGGTTATGGTAAAATTTTCTTAAATTTTGTGAAATAAGTTTTAACTTTTATTATTTAAAAAGAGTAATCCCCATCGTTTGTGTATTCTAAAAGTGTTATTTTCATTCTAGACATAAAAAAATGCATAGTAGAAATATTTTTATTATAAAAGTGTTATTTCCATTAAAATGAAATTATATGCATAGAAAGATGCATATTGATTATTTTTATTATTATAAAAGAGTCATTTTCATTAGATTTAAATTCTATACATAGAAATATGTATATTGGATAAATTTTTATTATTATAAAAGTGTTACTTTCATCAATATTGATTTTTATGCATAAAATGATGCATAAAAGAATTTTTTTAATTATAAAAGTGTTACTTTCATCAATATTGATTTTAATGCATAAAAGATTTTTTTTAATTATAAAAGTGTTACTTTTATCAATATTGATTTTTATGCATAATTTTTTTTAATTATAAAAGTGTTACTTTCATGAATATTGATTTTTATGCATAAAATGATGCATAAAAGAATTTTTTTATTATAAAATTATTACTTTTATCAATATTGATTTTTATGCATAAATAGATGCATAAAAGTATTTTTTTATTATAAAGGTGTTACTTTCATCAATATTGATTTTTATGCATAAAATGATGCGTAAAAGAATTTTTTTAATTATAAAAGTGTTACTTTCATCTCAATAGTGATTGTTATGCACAAAATGATGCATAAAAGAATTTTTTTAATTATAAAAGTGTTACTTTCATCAATATTGATTTTTATGCATAAATAGATGCATAAAAGAATTTTTTTAATCATAAAAGTGTTACTTTCATTAATATTGATTTTTATGAATAAAATGATGCATAAAAGAGTTTTTTTAATTATAAAAGTGTTACTTTCATCAATATTGATTTTTATGCATAAAAGATTTTTTTTAATTGCAAAAGTGTTGCTTTCACCCAATATTGATTTTTATGCATAAAATGATGCATAAAAGAATTTTTTTATTTTATAAAAGTGTTACTTTCATCAAAATTGTTTTTTTAATGCATAAATAGATGTATAAAAGGATTATTCTTTTATATAAAAGTGTTATTTCCATAGAAGTTGGATTTTATGCATAAATAGATGCATACATAATTTTTATATCAAAATAAGAGTTCTCTTTAATCTTATATTTAAAACTCATGAATATTGGAAAATGAATAAGTAAATACTCAGTGAAGGAAAATTATACTGTTTCATATTCTCTAGGATGGTAATGAGAAAATTCAAAAAAACTATCGAAGTCAAAATTTTAGATAAATGATTAATTTATTCCTCATAGGAATTCGTGTGACTAGTTTTGAATTCAGTTAAGCAAAATACTCAATGAATGAAATTCAGTAAAGTAGTAATTGAAATATTACCCTTCAAGAAAGATAGTTCAGGGAGAACCTTTCTGTTGCGTGACGAGTGAAGATCAATGCAAGGATGCAACAAAAAGATACTTAGGGCTCTTGTAAAGAGTTCCAAGTTGTAGATGAGTGTGGGAGTGGGCTTGACAATAATCCCACATGGGAACTTTTGGGAGTTTTAGAGTTTTTGTATAAAAAGTGGCTCATTTGAGAGCTTAGGGACACATTGGGCAAACTCATGTTTGAGCTCTCTTGAGACTAGCTCTCCCTCTTTTCCCATAGAGGTGCAAGCTCTTCTCTCTCCCCATCTACATTGTTGTAAGTTCTATTTTTTGTTAATTCAATGCAATGAGTTGATGATTGTCTCTCTTCTCATGTCAATTCTCTAGTGTGCATGTTTCTTGTTGATAGCTTCAAGGTTTGTGTGCATGCTAGGGAAATGAGTATTTGAGAATGAAGAATGCATTGATCTTGTGTATGCAATAGCATAGCTTTCTTCTTGTTTGGATGCATGGATGAGTGGGATGACGAGTGAGTGAGCAATAGCAAGATTGAGCTTGAGTGTGTGTTAAGTCTATGTCAATGGTAGTAGTATTCCTAGCATTCTCTCCATCAAATGGATAAGCTTTTGTGCACCGGTGTACGGGTTGAATCCCTAGCTCCGAAAAGGGATGCAAATCCCATTGGATTGAGCTACATGTGGATCATACTACTCGTGCTACAAGTGAGAGAGTTTTCCGTCTGTCCATTGGCGCCGCTGCCGGGGGAGAAGACTCAAATCCGGTTGAGAGTGTGTGGAAACCACCACTATTTCCTCTTTTGGTTGCAAAACCATTGAGTGATTAGGTTAAGTGCGGCGGGTGTGCGATCCCGGTGTGAGTGGATAAGGTTAGGATAAGAAAAAAAACATTGAGCGGTTGAGGTTTCTCCCGCATTGTTTTTTATGTTTTATTGCTTTTATTCCTTTTTAAGTACCGTCATTATGCTTACATTCATTGTTTTTTTTTTGTCATTTCATGCTTTCATGCTTTTCGCTAACATGTAATTAGTAAAAAAATAAATAAAAGAGGTGCGTTGCTAAGCTCGTCCATAGCTTATGCAAGCTCCATAGGCTCCCAAGCGTGAAGCCCACTTAAGGAAGAGGGGAGAGAGGGAAAGAGAAGGGAGAAAGGAAAAAAAGAGGAGGAGAGAGGTTACAAATTTTATTTTTTATTTTTGTTATATTTTAAAAAAAACACACAAAAGGCGGTGGCTGTTGTTCGAAGTCGGTGAAGGGCGGCCGCGTGAAGTTGGCCGGCGTGGAGACCGGCCGCGTGGAGAAAGGTTGGCTACGTGGAGGCGAAGGGCGAGGGATCTGCTCAGTTTTTCTTTTTACATCGGGACTCTGAGAAACCATCAGGTCATCCTTAGACGTGGATCGCATTGCTCCTTGGAGGAGGGAGTTGGGAGCGGGAGTTCTGCCTCCAAATTCATATGGATTTGAGCTGCGCTGGCAGCTGGGGCTAAGGAAAAGGCAGCAGAGGCCGACGTCAGCTGTAAGCCGGTGTTGAGGCAGCTGGCCGGCGAGAGGCAGCTGAGGCCGGCGAAGAAGACTGAAGCAAACGAAGGCGGTGGTCTGACCAGGCGCTAGGGCGAAGCCACCAGTGAAGGCCGGCAGAGAGAGGCGACAAATTTAAAAAAGAAAAAAAAGAAAAAAAAATAGCTGAAGGTGAGCCGTGTGGCTGTCGGCTGCTGGTTAGCGAAGAGAGTTGTCCGGCTCACAAGCGGAGGCAAGCGAAGTGCGAGGAGGCCGTCGAAGAGGAGGAGGCGGCTGGCGAAGGTCTGTGTGGAGTAGCAGACGAAGGCGGAAGGCGTGGAAAAGAAGGCTGGCCGAGCGTCGGCTGGCAAGCGAGGTGTAGGAGTCCGTTGGCTGAGGAGGAAGCGGCGGTTGCTGCTGTAGAGCGGCCGCAAGAAGGTGACAGTGTGGAGGCAAAAAAAGGCAGTGCGAAGGGGCGCTGCTATGGCCAACGCAGGTGGCTGCGTGGAGTAGCAGACGGAGGCGAGTGAAGAGGGCAGCTGGCGGTAGCTGGCCGCAGCAAACGAGCGTGAAGAAGGCAACGCACGTGAAGCCGGCGAGGAATCTGGAAAGCGCACGATAAGGTTAGTAATTTTTTTTAATTTTTTAATTTTTTTAATTTTAATTTTTTATTTCTTTCTTTGCATTTAAAAAAATAAATATATATATATATATATAATAATAATAATAAAAACAATAAAATAATAAAAAAAATAAAAAAATTATAATTTTATTAAAAAAAATAAAAAATAAAAAAAACAATTTTTGTGTTTTTTTAGGAATCCATATTCTTTACCTATTCTGTAATTTTTCATTTTTTTAAAACTTTTGTAAATTTTTTGTGCATAATTAGAGTAACTTGCATTTTTTTAAGAATTTCTGTAATTTTGTGCATAGTTAGTATTTTTGTGTAATTAGTAAGAAAAAAAATAAAAAAAGAGAGAGAAGAAAAGAAAATAACAAAAATAGAAATAGAAAAAAATTCTATACATTATGTATTTTTTAGGAATCCAAAATTTTTGCATATTTTGCACTTTTTATTTCTTAAATTTCTGTAATTTTGTGCATAGTTAGTATTTGTGTGTAATTAGTAAAAGAAAAAAGAAAAAAGAAAAAAAAAGATAGGTATTTATACGCATATTTATTTTAGTTGCATTTAGTGGTGGTTAGGTAGGGTAAAATATATATATATATATATATATATATATATACATAAATAAATAAATATATATATATATTAAAAAAATAAAAATAATAAAAAAAATAAAAACAAAAATAAAAATAAAAATAAAAAAAACAAAAAAACAAAAAAATTTGACCTTATGCACTTGCGGTCGGGACGTCTTATAGATAGGGCCTAGGGCACCTTCTAGAGTACCTACGCAGGAAAGTGGGACCCAATCAGTAGGAAATTTGGCAGATATTGCTGAAACCTTTTTCGAATCCCAATCTGAGACCCTTTCTAGAACAACTAGCTCATTGTAATCTAGGGCCGTCAAATAGTCATCCCTTAGCCCCAAATAGGACACCCACAAGATCTTTTAATCCATTTGAAGTCGACACCATGGGGTTAACACTCAATGTGAGACTCCAATATGTCTACACGAATGCTCAAGGAGCTGAGATCTTTAGGGATCCACAACAACGGTATCTTGTTAAGATCGTAGACTTTTTCTCAGAACTTGATAGAGCACCTCTAGTCAATGACCAGGGTAACATGTACATGGGTGGAGATGGTGTTCGCTACGAAGTCACCTACCATCCAGAGAATGTAGACAAATTAGGGGAGCTCTCTAAAAGCGAGTTCTTAGACTTATCAAAGCTTTCCAGAGAAAGGGAGTCTAGAGATGATTGGCTCATTAAGCCGGACATGCTTGGACCATCCAATGTCCAGTCCTCAAAGCCATCCATAGATGATTTACTTCTTGTAGATCTAAATTTGAAAAGGGATAGGAAAGGCAAGAGCAAAATGGATCAGGGGACTGAGAACCAATGGGAGTTTGTACGACAAATTCCAGTGACAAAGGTCTTACAGGATGACCCACTTCAAGAGGTCTATAAGGACTCTTTAGAGGGATATTATGCCACAACTAGAATGCCAGAGCTAGATCTTCCTCTAGCACTTGTGGTGGTAGTCGAGAAGCTTGCAGGACACATGAACCGAATAGTTGATAAATGGGCCAATGAATACCAAACCTTAGATTGGAAGGAGATTCGGGAGCTCACGTGGAAAGGACAACCATTATTCATGGAAGTGTTCTCAACAATTACAGCTAAACCAGGAGAGACAGCCTTTCTTGGAGAAACTGTTGCTCCTCCCCTACGAGAGTTCACTAGAGAGGGACCCTCAACATCAAAGTGGACCACTGCTAGTAGCCCAACTCTAGCAACAAGACATTATCCTACAAAAGTGTAACCACAGATCACACCACAACAACGTTTTTCTCACTATAACAATCGGAGGGTAGGGGGGCCAACTCGGCCTCCCATAAATGCACCTCCTGAAATGAGGGTGACAAGGTCTTTGGAGGGGGTTGGTGAGGCAGGTAATAGGGGACCCACATCAATTTGGGATGCATGTGGATCATCTCACCAAAGAGAGAAACAATTCCCACTGAGAGTGAGAGGCCGTAGGCCCTATGATGAGTATTCAAGACAAGTAAGGCCATCAACTCTTCAGAAACTGGTAAAGAAGTATGAAGGGTTGGGAGATCCATATGACCATGTAGCAGCATTTAGGCAAGCTGTTCGAGCTGAGCAAGTGGCTGACAAGCATACTCAAATTGAAGGATTTGGGCTCACTCTTGAGGGAAAGGCCCTTGCTTGGTTTCAGGCACTAGAGGCTTCAAACAAATCTTCTTTACGAGTTCTGGAAGAGAGATTCATTGCTGCTTTTTCCTTGATGGGGATTCAACATGACATAGTAGCAAACATCTACTCTTTCAAGCAAGGCGAGACTGAGAGTGTTAGAGACTGTGTAAATAGAATGAAGCAGTACAGTAATCGTTGCCCAGAAGATGAGAAGCCAACCCAGAGTCGGTTAATTTCTCTCTTCTTAAAAGGACTAAAAAATTCAACACTGCATACACATCTCTATGCAAAGAAGCATACAAATTTCAATGAGTGTTGCCATGATGCTATGGATTTCACAGATAACTTCAAATTCCAAGATGGTACAGGCCCTGAGGTGAAACTTAGAGATCAGTGGGGTGATGACCAAAGTTCAGGGTCTAGTGCGCTAGTAAATCCAGACCAGATAGCTAACCTAGTACTAAGGAGATTGGGACAAACCTATCGCCCACCCATGCAGCCACAACAACAGCGCAACGAATGAGGAGTGTACTACCTATAGGTTCTCATCTTTGTGGAGCATGTGGCGGTAACCATAAAACCGAAGAATGTAATACCTTTTCTCCTCTAGTCACAAACCAACCCACAAAGAAGTGGTGCCAAGCCTGTGCCTGGAACTTTACCCACACCACACAGGAATGTACTCGCATTACAAGAATGAGACAGGAGCGTGAGCAGCAAAGGGGTGGAGTGGCTCCACAAATACATCGACAGTATACTAATTTTGAACGTAAGCCACCGATGGCACAAGAGCAAGCATGACCTGTTCTTGGTGCTCAACCTCCTGCTCTTGGGACTGCTCCTGTGAGGGTTGTTGACTACGACAATTCAAATATGTGTAGAGACTTGGTAAACCCAGGCTATGTGGAGGAGGAATATGCATCATATTCATCCAAGGAAAATCTCTTTGAAAGTCCCGCATATCCAAGCCAAGCACTGGGGAGGCTCAACCAGGGGAACAAAATTCTTTGATGTTGCTAGGCGGCTACCAACCTAGGACTCCAGGCCCCTCAGGTCAATGGCAGCAAAGGAAAGTAGAAGCCAAACCAATGGGCCCCTGTTATGAGTGCGAAGAACCCCATTGGGCTCGTGATTGTCCACATCGCTCACGGCAAGCAGCTTGATCCAATATAACAGTACCACAGTTTCCACCAATTGAAAGATATTGTCTAGGGTGTTGTGTAGAACACTTCCCAAAGGATTGTTTGAAACCACATGAGGAAGGCACCTCTCAACCAAAGGTCTCACTAAACCTTGTAGGGGCAGTTCCATCGCCACCTTCATCTGAGAATGAGGATGTTGTGCCACTTAGAGTCATGACTAGATCACAGACACGAAATGCCGAAATGCAAACTGATGAGACACCTCGAACTAGGGATGCAAAGGCAAATCTAGTGGACAAGACCCTACATTCCAATAGAAAAAGGACCACTAGGAGGAAAAAGAACCGAAACAAGCGAACTAAAAGTGCATCCACTAGTTCTCAAGAAGTCTCTAAACAAAACATGAGGGATCAAACTTTTACATCCCAAGAAGTGCATGAGGAGCATCAACCTCAACTTGGGCCTAGTGCCAAACAAGATGAGGCTAGTACGACCGAGGATAGTTCTGGGGGTTCTATTTTTGTGGATAAGGTGAATGAGACTCTAGATGCCATCATCGATGCTCATAGAAGTCGCCTTGCAGCTTTATCTGAGCTACCCAAGAAGCTTCAAGAACACCCAAACCCTCGTGAGGAGAAGATCAATCTAGCTGTACATCAGCAACTCATTAGGGAAGCTCAATCAATACTTGAGGGACCACCTCCACCTATTCCTCGGGGCCCAACCTCTATTAAGCCAACATTAGAAACCATACCAGAAGTGTCATCAAGTCGGGAAAGGAAAAGTGAGCTCATCTCACAATCTCATAGCGAGAGGTCTGTACCAATTGACACCCAATTGAAAGGTGGCATTCTGCCACCACCTAGCTTTGTCTTCCCATGCAATGATGAAGTTATTGATGCTAACGAGGACATGGCAAATGAGATGTGGGCAGCAGTTCACGAGAAAGTTAATGAGAATATGTCCTCTATTATCTCACCTCCATTCTCTGAGGTAGATTTTACCAGGGGCACAGAAAACAACTCTAGACGCCCAAGCATCCAGGAGGAAGTTCAAACAATTGTTTCTCCTAGAAGTAAGCATACAATGAAAACCTTACCATCATATTTGGGAGAATATGAGAACTGTTCTCAAACCTTGAAAATACCCTCCCTACATAAAAGGTTGACAAAGGAGATGGATATGGGTATCGTGCAAGGTATTCTGTCAGCACCAGTGGCTTGTACCTTACCTTTGCTTGATTTGATAAAGCTTCGACCAGAGTTGTGGAATGATATTGCCACATGTTTGTCAGAGCAGGTATTGCTACAAAAGGGTCACCATCAGTGTACTATACACCCTGAGACAAAGCATGTTATGCCAGTTCCTATCAACAAAGTAGGAAAATTTTGTGAGGACGATCAGGGAAATGCTACCCTCCCATTAGAAGTGCGAAAAGTAGCTTCAACTGCAATACTTGATAGTGATGCAGGAGTGGGCATTGTGACAAGGTCCATTTGGGAAAAGTGGGGCAAACCAGCTACTATTAGGAGTACCAGGATGCGCTTGCAGCTAGCAGATGGAAGCTTAGAACATCCCCTTGGGCTGTTTGAGAACATATTGGTCACCACATGTGGGATTGAATATGAGCACACCTTTGTAGTAGTGGATTTTGGAAAACATCCAAACTATGAAGTGATATTGGGTAGACCATTGCGACAATTTCAAATGATTCAAGATTGGGGATACAATTATTTGTACCTCCGGCATGATTCTGTCATCACAAGGGTCAACCTAAAGTATCACTCCTATCGTGATGTAACAAGGTCTCCAATAGATGAGTTTGATTCTGCTTCATCTGAGGGCTCAAGAGTTACATTGTCAGATAGGCGAGAAGATCTGTGGATGTGTGGAGCCTCATGTAGGGATTTCAACACTGAGAGACTTAAGGGTAATCGTCGAAGTGTATCAGACGAGGCATACATTCCACAACCCTTCCCTGAGTACTTAATTGATCCACTAGAATGGAGTCATGTCCTTGCAACATTATCGACCTGTGCTTTACCTAAGCCAATTCAATTTTGTGACTCAGATGGATATGACATTATTCCTATACGAATGGTACAACCATGTGATCTTCTAGATGTTTTGTACTATGGGGATGCATCCACAACAACTCTGCAGGTAGAGGAAGTCTCAGTGGAGGATTTAACACTCGAATCTGCTAATGATGCAGATAAGGAAGATGGATGGGACTCTGATTTTGATAATGATGTGATAATCCCTGAGGAAGAGTTAGGAAAGGCACGCCTACTCTTGAGAGGAAGGGAGGTTCAAGTAGAGATCCCTCGAAGCCGACCTAAACGTAAATGATGTAAGAGCCATAAGAGAATCCGTAAACAAGATGAGAGGGAACGACGTGATAGACTACAAAAAGAAAAGGAGGAGTCTAAGAATGAACTCTCTAGACCACCACCTCACTTCTTAGGAAAGAACGGATATCTATACTATGTCCAAGCACAAGATAGTATCAAAGACCAAGTAAAACGATCAGATGGATTCCAAGCAGGAGAAAAGCTAAAAACTGTTAGCAAAAATCGTAAAAAAACGAAGAAACAAAAACCAAAACTCAAGTCTAAAACCGATTTAAAAGAAAGTGTCGGAAGTGCAAAGATAACGGTTGAACAAAAAAATCTGATGTAAGATGGCAAAGGAGAACTCAAAACCGCATGGTCTTCAATAAGTGACGACTCAAGTGGACAAGAACAAGGTCTCAATGTTCCCCCTAACTTCACACAGTACACTCTTCAAGATCGGAAGATTGTTCTTCAACAGCCCATGCGACAAAAGCCAAGCGTGGCAGGGGTTTCATATGATGGTCCAGAAGATGCAAAAAAATTTGATATCGCTAAGCCAGGAGAAGAGCCTCGCTATGTGTGGATTGCCACAGACTTGTCCTTAGATGAGGAGAAGTTATTAATTCAAGCAATAAAGGAGTATCGCGATGTTTTTGCTTGGAGTTATAAAGACCTCAAAGGAGTTGATCCAAGCATATGTCAGCATACAATTCCATTGCGAGAGGATGCAAAGCCTTCCAAGCAACGTCCTTATACCTACAATGAGAATTTTGCATGAAAGATAAAAGAAGATTAGAGGCAGAATTTATCTATGAGATTGAACACACTGAATGGGTCTCCCCTATTGTAGTGGTGCCCAAGAAAAATGGAAAACTTCGAGTATGTGTAAACCTCAAGAAGGTAAATGTAGCTACTGTACGTGATCATTACCCACTTCCAATCACGGATCATGTTCTGGAACGAGTTGCAGGGAAAAAGGCATATAGTTTCTTGGATGGATTCTCCGGTTACAATCAAGTGTCAATTGATCCAAAGGATCAACACAAGACAACCTTTGCTACTGAAGATGGCATCTTTGCCTATCGTGTTATGCCATTTGGTCTAACAAATGCACCAGCAACCTTTCAGCGGTTAATGAGTCATGTATTCAAGGAGTACCTTAGGCAATTTCTTGAGATCTTCATGGATGATTTATGTGTTCACTCATAAGAGCGTGATGATCATATAGAACACCTCAGACTTGTGTTTCAAAAGTGTCAGCTTTATCGTATATGCTTGAATCCTGACAAGTGCAAATTCATGGTAAGACAAGGGAAAATTTTGGGCCATATTGTTTCTCGCAATGGGATTTCAACAGATATGGATAAAATTGATGTCATTGTCTCATTACCTCGGCCTATCAACCCTAAAGGGGTACAAACATTCATGGGACATTGTGGCTATTATCGTCGATTCATCTACATGTACGCTGTCCTAGCTAGACTATTATATGCTCTTCTTGTAAAGTTTAATTGGACTGATGAGTGTGAGGAATCCTTTGAAAAGTTGAAGCAAGCATTAGTTACTGCACCCATCTTACGGGCACCAAATTGGAACCAAATCTTTCATGTCCATATTGATGCTTCAAACTTTGCAATTGGATGTATTTTGGCTCAATCGGGAGAACATAATAAGGATTTCCCAATCTCATATGCTAGTCGACAGTTGAACAATGTTGAGAAGAATTATACCACAACAGAAAGAGAAGGTTTGTCCATGATATATGCAGTGAAAAAGTTTTGCCATTACCTTTTGGCAAACAAATTCATTTTTTTTGTGGACCATCAAGCATTGCTGTACTTGGTGAATAAGCCTTGTGCAACTGGAAGGATTGTGAGGTGGTTTATCATCCTTCTTGAGTTTGATTTTGAAGTGGCAGTCCGAAAAGGAACAACTCATCTTAGGGCAGATCATTTGTCTCGAATCACCTCTGGCGAAGCTCCTGTGGGTGTGGATAATGATATGTTAGATTCAACACTTTTCCTTGTAGAGACAGCTCCTAAATGGTCCGAATCCATCTTAGAAATTTTGACAAGTGGGCAGATACAACTAGCGGGTCCTAATGTGGACCTATGGCGACCATTCAAGTTAATCTCAGGGAGATTATATCGTCAGGGTAATGATGGAGTGTTGCGGCTTATACCTAACCCTGACCAATATGAGGAGATCTTGGAATGGGCACATGCGGGTATCGGTGGAATCCATGCATCAGCTACTACTTGTGTGCGATGTATATCTCAGGATGGGCAATGGTGGCCTACCATGCATGCGGATGCTGAAAAATTTGTTCGTAACTGTGCTTCATGTCAAATTCAACAGCCAATTCATAATGTCACATTATTCCAAATTTCAACTACACCAAGTTGGAGTAAGTATATTGTGGACTATCTTCAGCATGGTCATATTGATCAAAAAATTCCTAAACATCGAAAGCGTGCTATTAAAGTTAAAGCGGCAAACTATATGCTGATAGAGAACCAACTCTACAGGAGGGGCAAGGATGGCAACTTACGCATGTGTGTATGTGAAGCTGACTACTTGAAAATCTTAACTCATGCACATGCAGGTGTTGGGGGTGGACACTTTTCGGGCAATACCACAGCTAAGTTGATTAGGTGGTCTGGGCTTTGGTGGCCAACCTTGCAAATGGATGCCGAAGAATATGTAAAACGTTGTGACGATTGTCAAAGGACCAAACCTCCCATCACAAAGGACAATATGCCATTGCGGCCTATGTTAAGCACACGTGCTTTTGCAAAATGGGGTATTGATTTTGTCGGTCCCATTAAACCTCTAGCTCATCACACGCATGCCGAATATATTATAGTCGCAACTAACTATTTGACCAAATGGGTAGAGGCAAAGGCTACAGTCAAAAATGATGCCAGAACCACAGCCAAGTTCCTGTATGAGTACGTGTTTACACGCTATGGCTTACCCATTGAAATCGTTAGTGATCAAGGTGTGCACTTTGTGAATGAGGTCATAGAGTTTTTGCTTCAAGAATTTATGGTAATTCACAAGCGTTCTGCACCCTATCATCCCTAGACCAATGGACAAGCTGAAAGTACTAACAAGATTCTCTGCACAGCACTCACAAAGATTATTGAGGGACATAGGACTGATTGGGAGCAAAAGTTGCACTCAGTTCTTTGGGCATATAGGACAGCCTATAAAACATCTGTGGGCACAACCCCATTTGAGCTTGCTTTTGGGCTAGATGCAATTCTTCCCATTGAATTTCTTGTACCTACTCTACGAGTTGCTAAACAATTGGACTGGACTGGTCATGAGCTTTCACAACGCGTTGATGAATTGGAAAAGCTTGATGAGACCCGCTTATTGGCGGTAATGGGGATGTATGCTGAGAAGAGGAGACAAAAGCAATGGTATGATAGAAATGTAACAACTGGCCGATTCAAAAAAGGAGACCTTGTGCTCTTGTACACACTTAAGAAGCATAAGAGAAAGCTCAAGAAACGTGGCCTAGGACCGTTTGTGATTAATGAGCTTACTCCAAGTGGTGCAGTGCGTTTAGAGACACTAGAAGGTGGTGAGCAAATGCCTAACTTCATTAATGGAAGTCGTCTCAAGAAATACAATGAACCATTAACTGAAGCCATGCTTCAACAAATGCATGCTGCACAAACACGGAAAGAAGCACATGACTTACTTAAATGTCAGGCTCAAGAAGAAGCTAAAGCTAGAGTTGCAAAAGCCAAGGAGCATCGCAAAGCTTCTATGTTGGCCTTACAGTTGGCTACTGATGAACCATACGTCGATCCTTTCAATATTCAAGTGTGTCTTCATCTTCATGAGACTACCTACTTTGTCTCTGCCTTAATTGACTCTGGTGCAGATTATAATGTTCTCTCGTTTGACACATGGATAGCCTTGGGACAACCAACACTTGTGCACATTCCTATTGACTTACGAAGCTTCTCAGGTGAAGATAACCCTATAGAGGGAAAATGTGTCATTATGATGTCCATTCAGGATCACACCAGATGTCAGTGCCCTTTTATGTGGCAAGTAAGTCCAAGGCAGTGGTAGAGGTTGTTCTCGGTCGATCATGGTTAAGTGCTACCAATTGTTCATTAGATTAGAAGAATAGACAATACAAGTTGCAAATTGATTCTGATTGCATCTTGGGATCTGCTACTCCATGAGCTTTATCATGTCAAAAGGGTGGTGTTTCTACCTTACACAACCCACTTTCAAAATCTACTCTTGAAGCTCCAACACAAATGATGTGGATAATCGATGAGTCCTCAAGTGAGGGCCATGGCTGGTATGTTCCAACTACTTTAGTCACTGCTCAAAGAAGGCCAGGCAAGAAGGAATTATCAATTTGGCTACCCAAAGATGCGTACAAACTTGTACCATCTAGCCTAGTTGCTAAGCCTACTAAAAAACACATCTTTTCTAAGCATAAACCTCAAATTGTTACTCGTTGGGTCGCAAAGCATGTTCTTAAAGCACAAGGCTATTATGAGGGTGCAACAGCACTTTGGCTTCCCAAATGCCATGGTTTGCTCTAGGGGTAAAAGAGTGTATCAATAATATTCCAAAAGCCACCTTCGGTTTTCCATATCAGTGGGTGCAAAAGAAATCAACACAACCTCTTCAAGATAGGATAGGTGGCTGTGATAGCACCTACAAATCTACTTGTGTTGACCTTCCCAAAACATGTATTGAATCACCAGTTGTCCCAATTTCTCCTTGTTACACAATTCCACCATCAACTTGTGTACCTAAGACAAGTCCAACTTCACATGAGTCTCCTTTGAGCATAGATTCTAGCATTTCAATGCCTAAATCCTCTTATCTTGCTCAAATTCCTCGACAATTGCTAACCTTCCCACCTCTTAAGAAGGACATACCCAAAACCAAAGATAAGGCATTAACACTACAATTGAAGCTCTTTGGTAGATCAGTGTTTGCATAATGTGGTTCCTTATGCCTTTAGAGGATTGTGTTCTTTTTGAGATAATCTTGTCTACAATGTTTTTGATTGGGATTGTAATGATGGATATGAGTGTTCTAAATTTCATTGTTCTACGTCCAGATAACTCCTGATGGATACTTGGCAAGATACATGTCCACCATGCATTGACCCCGATAGTACTCGACCTGAACATCGCGGGGGTTATAGTACTCCTCCTTTTCAAACTCATTCTAGGTACTTCTATGCTCCCTTAGGTGAAAATTGCTGTGGGCATAACTTTGTCACATTATTCTATCAACAGCATCACCCATTTCCACATTGTCAAGAGTGTGCACACGACTCGTATTAGGAGAAGCTTCACACATTTGTTGGATATGCCGCTCTTACTTTAGACGATATGGCACGGGCTTAATGAAACAAATTGTGGGAATTACGCCCCAACGCCATAATCTTCTTAATGTGAGAATACCAGAGAGAGGACCAAATTAACGTAGATTACCTGAGGAGGTTCAAGCACAACAATGGAGGGATACATGCTTAAATGACTTGCAACCACCTATCTTGCAAGCCCTCCTTCCCCAAGCCTCAACATGTCAATTTTGGATCAATATGAGTACCTATATTGCACAGTTCCAAAATCGAAATTGTCTGAATAACCTTCCGAACCAATGCCATATTTTAGCGAGGAAGCACTCCTTCCTCTACCACCTTCTCCAGAGGCTGGTTTTTTTGAAGGGTTGTCCCTGCATCCTGAAGAAATTGATACCATCTTTCCAACAGACGTGGACACGAATCCACCACCAGCGCAAGGGTAAGCTCAGCGACTCCACAATAAGATCGACAAGCCAGGGCACTTTTCTCCCACTGGGCTTTTCCCCTCGGCTATATTCGGTGATTGGCACCAATAACAAATTTTATTCCTTTCTTTTCATTTCTTGTTTGTTAATAAACATTTTGTAGAGATCTCAGCTAAACAAGAGCATACAAACACGCCCCAACAGTCCACCTACCGTGCACACAAATTAGGAAGGGGGAGACATGCAATGCCTACAAGAAGCAAAGAGAAGCAATCAGCATCAGCAATGAATCAATGCAAACACACAACATCAACGAGCACTACAACAGGTGTATTCAAATCATAATCTTTTGTTCTTTATGTGCTTTTAACTTTTGGATACATTGTTTGCATGTTCACACACAGTTGGCTGGTTTAAGTTTTAGATTAGTTGTTAAAATGTGGTGAGTAATTTCTAGATTCTTAGAGGACTTAGTAGAAGGTAATTCTATTTGAAGACAGTGTAGGATATATACCAACGGAGTATGCCAAGTTCTTATGCTCTCAAGGTATATTAGTTATCCCTAGTGGTAGCTACCTCTTAGGTATGAGCTAGGTGCTAGGATTAATAAAAAATTTACGAAAATATACCCTAAAAAAATATATACAAGTGAATCGAGACATGACGTGTCTACAGCCATGTGGAATGCTTGGTAGGACCTGGGGTTGTCTTAGCACCTTGGGGCCGATGCCTTGGTTTCCATGGGGTGAACACTGACGTCTAAAAGCTTCAGAAAAAGACCTTCAAGGACTCTATCGCCTTGATAGATGTTGGTAGGACTCTGGGGTACATTAGGGGCCCTCGAGACCGATGCCCTCATCTTCATGGGATACTCCTTATGACAAAAAGAAAGAAAAGGGTCTGTCGCCTTTGAGATACTTAGCGGCCTTTAGATTCTCTTGGCGGAGGTCTCTTGGCCATTGCTTGGGTCTCATTGGGATGGAACCTTCATCTTTATCATCTTTTACACACGAAAAAAGAAAAAGAAAAAGAAAAAGAAAAAAGAAGAGGTCCAATCACCATTGCTCATATTTAGGAGTAGGTTTGCCACTTAGGAATAACTTAAATACTTGTAGGATATTGAGACTGCGGTCATAACCTGTGGTGTGCAAGCACACTTGCCTTTGCATAGCACTATCTACCACTTAGTCTCACTTTGACTAGTCTTTACTCACCTATTTTAGCACTCTTTAAAACTCTAATCAGCCTTTCACTTGTATGCTCACGTGTGAGATTGTCATTGCTGTTTTTTTTTTCTTTCCTTTTCTTTTCTTTTTTTCAATAAAAGGCTTTACTTGTATCCATTGTTTTTTATAGCTCTTGCTTTTACCGCGCTCGAGGACGTGAGCAAAATAGGAAGGGGGGAGTGTTGCGTGACGAGTGAAGATCAATGCAAGGATGCAACAAAAAGATACTTAGGGCTCTTGTAAAGAGTTCCAAGTTGTAGATGAGTGTGGGAGTGGGCTTGACAATAATCCCACATGGGAACTTTTGGGAGTTTTAGAGTTTTTGTATAAAAAGTGGCTCATTTGAGAGCTTAGGGACACATTGGGCAAACTCATGTTTGAGCTCTCTTGAGACTAGCTCTCCCTCTTTTCCCATAGAGGTGCAAGCTCTTCTCTCTCCCCATCTACATTGTTGTAAGTTCTATTTTTTGTTAATTCAATGCAATGAGTTGATGATTGTCTCTCTTCTCATGTCAATTCTCTAGTGTGCATGTTTCTTGTTGATAGCTTCAAGGTTTGTGTGCATGCTAGGGAAATGAGTATTTGAGAATGAAGAATGCATTGATCTTGTGTATGCAATAGCATAGCTTTCTTCTTGTTTGGATGCATGGATGAGTGGGATGACGAGTGAGTGAGCAATAGCAAGATTGAGCTTGAGTGTGTGTTAAGTCTATGTCAATGGTAGTAGTATTCCTAGCATTCTCTCCATCAAATGGATAAGCTTTTGTGCACCGGTGTACGGGTTGAATCCCTAGCTCCGAAAGGGATGCAAATCCCATTGGATTGAGCTACATGTGGATCATACTACTCTTGCTACAAGTGAGAGTTTTCTGTCTCTCCACTTTCCACACTCAAACCCTGAATCAGATTATGACCAAGACGTAACTCCTTCGTCAGTTTCAAGAAAAGACGATGTGACCAGTTCAGTAATCTACACTCAAATCACCTACCGAATCTGAAACTAAGTTGAGAACGTTGATTTTGATATGAGGATCTAGAATTCAGAATTTGAGGAATTTCGCTTGGGAATCTAGACCTGTGATCTAGAGGTCTTGAGATACGGAATTAAGATATACTCATTGTATTCAAAAGAAAATCAAAACTGAAAACTTGCATAGAAACCCTATTTTCTTAAAGGACTGTCTTACACCAGAATGCTGGAGGGAGCATTTGGTATATGTGTTTTCTAAGGGAAGTTCGGTTGCAACAGCTGGTGGCGGGGAGTGTTTAAAGGACGGCTCATGCGGCAAAAACCTGTCCAGGTCTTGACCAGCCTAGGTATGGTGTAAAATGGTGTGCTTCCGGTACGATGGGTGACTGACAAAGCGCTCCCTGAGTGAAGTGCCAGGACACCTAAGGAGGATCCTGGAGGGTTTTGACCAGGCGATGCACGGGCTTGCGGTGCTTAGGACACCCATGCATATGTCATGGAAGATATATATATGTATGATGACGAGAAAATTATTATAATCTGTTACTGGATCTCGTTGCTGACCTGCTGGTCTCAACGGAGAGTCTAGAGTGATACTCTTTTGTGAGAAACAAGGATTGAATGGAAATTTTGAGTTATGACATCTGTAACCAATAATTGTTTGTCAATGGATTGTTTTATAAATTAAAGTTTAAAGAGGAGTGTGTGCTTATCTATATTCTAAAGCAAAAGTTAAGAAAGGCATTCAATTATGGGTGGGTGAGTACTTGTCTGGTTGTTCTACCAATTCCAGTGGTTGGGTGGTGGCTAACCCATGGGCTGGATGGGGGCTGGAATCAGTAGAGTTTTACTAATAAAATTGATTAATAAGAGTACGCTTAGAACTCGAATAGTTAAATAATAACTTGAAGACTTCTCAAATGAATAGATCAACGGCTGTGCGTGATTCAATTAGGAAAAAAGTGTTGATTCCTTCAAGTTAAGTCTGTAATAGTTTCCCTTCTATCTGGTTTATTCAGATGAAGGTTAGTTCAGTACCTTGACCTCGTTAGAAAAATTCGTTAAGAAATTCAAAATGGTGGAATTGTACCCGTTATTCGGGCATGGGAAATTTTCCCAGTTTCAGTTTTTGATTTTCGGAATGACCACCAGCTTAGTCTCATGGTCGAACATTCGAGGGCGAGGCCCCGAGTGGGATCTCACAGTTGGTATCAGAGCACTGTTATAAATTTATGTAACAGCATCAGAAATTGCTTAAAATTTTAAAGTAAATCTAGGAAATTATGTTTTCGCTTGTTAAACTTATGTTGAATGAACTTCAAAAATTGAAAACTCATAAATTGAATTGGAAATTTATAGATGGATACCCCGAATCTATCTGGCATTCCTGAACTCTCCCAGAGTGAGGATATGATAGCCTTTGCATTCGAGCACCTCATCAACTCTGCTCGACCCGAGTAAGCAGAGTGAAACTCGCACGTCATTTTTTGAGTCTTTACTTTCTTAATCGTCTTGAGCGATGTCGGTATATGTGGTTCTGTGGGAGGACGATGTATTAATGTCAGTACCAGTCAGCATAAGAGAAAATATTTTCCTAGCCATGATTCTGATAAGGCTAGGGCTTGTTCAGCATGTACAACTCTTTGATCATTGACCAAGGAACTTCAGAATTTCATGCCGAGTTTTTAGGCTTCTTAGCCGCCAATTTATCCCTAGAAGTAGAACTACAGCACCTCTTTCTGTAATGAATCGTGTATACCATGGCATGTCTCCTTCGCAATTTTGCTTCTTTATGCGTATATGATTGAGGCATTGATTTTGGGAGCCGTGATGCTCTCTATCTATATATCAAAAACTTTTGATAATAAACGATGTTTTGCAAAAAAAAATTCAAATTGTTTTCATGATTGTGAATATGGTTAATAAAATTATCAGAGTAAATCTTGTTTCATGAAGTATGATGAAATAATTATCTGTTTCAAGAATAAATTGTAAAAATTAAATAATCATAAATCTGTTGTCAAAGTTAAGTTGACGAAAATCTCGTTTTGTCAAAATCATGAGGCGCGTGGCCCGTGCAAGGCAACCGGATCCTCTAATTGATGACGAACAGTTAGATCCGGATGTTCGAAAAGCGCTGCACAGATCCCAACCTGCTCCCCTTCAAGGGTGAAGGGGAGCAGTTAGGTGAAGTAGTGGAAAAGTGGATTGAGGCAATGGAGGAATACTTTGATGTAACTGACTACAATGAGAGAAGCAAGATGGCTCTCGCCAGGTTAAAGATTGTGGAAATGACCAGGATCGCTTGGAGGAATCACTGCGAGACTAACTGTCTCAACCAAAATACCCAGACCTAAACCGATCTTAAAGCTTACCTCAGAAAGAGGTTTTGTCCTCGGGGCTTCATTGAAACTAAAATGAATGAGTTCTTGGAACTAAAGCAGGATAGCCAGTTAATTGAAGAGTACCATCAAGCTTTTGCCCTTCTCCTCAAATATTCCCCGCAATTGGATGACGAGCAGCTGATGGCCAGATTCATTCGAGGAATGAACGAGCCATTGGACATCTTAGTAAAAAATGCCAAACCTGTCTCAATGGCCGAAGCAGTAAGAATGGCAAAAGACTTTGCCAAAGCCTTTGTTGTTAAGGTCCCGCCAAAGCCTGCACCCTCTAACTTTAAAAGATTCCAAACCCTGGGAAGTACTTCAAACTTTCCTCGCCCAAAGAGGTAGCAAGGCCCAATTCAAAATCAGGATACTGGGAGATTCAGAAGTGAAGGAAGACCCTTCCCACAGAACACTTTCTCAGGAGCCCCACCTCTTTCAAGAATTCAGAGGGATGAGCTCTAAAGTGAGAACCGGTGTTTTGATGCTAGGGTTTTGGTCACCACCTCAAAGACTTCCCAACTCCTGCCATGTCAAGGGGACAAGGAAGTCAAGGACCGAGAGTGCAGAGACCAGCCCCTTCCTATCAGTCAAATCAGGGTCCATCTCATCAAAATCAAGGTAATCCTAGGAGAACTCTAGCTCAGCCATCTGCCTCTGGACAGAGTAGCCTCAGAACTCCTTCCCAGAACTGGGGCAACCAAAGAGAAAGAGTTCTGCCTCAGACTGCAGCAGCAGCCAAAGCAATCACAATAGTAGAAGTAGTGGAAGAAGAAAGAGGACAGATTTATGCAGCAATCAAAAACCAACGGCTAAACCGTCAATTCTCCGTCATTCATACTCCATCTGAGTATCAGGGTAAGCCTTTTAAACTTTTGATTGATTCAGGCAGTACTCATTCTTTCATTTTCCCTGGATGCTTGCATAAGCTAGTCTTAGATCAAAAATCAGGGAAACCTATGCAAGTTGAATTGGCAAGTGGGAAGATTCTTTTCACTCACCTTGAGACAGATCGTATTCAGTTTAATCTAGATGGGAATTTAACTGGCTAGATCAGTTCAGAGTTATACCTTTGGGAGTTTTCGATGGGATCCTTGGAATGGATTGGATCCATAAAAATCAAGTTGACATTCACTGTGTCAGATATATAAAAGATCTTGTTTCTACCTATTTTGGCTTAGAGAGAGAAAAGATATTTTTAGATGGAAAAATATCTCTTCTTATTAAAATAAATTTCCCCGAAACATAAGGTTGAAAAAGATTTTCAGAAGGTGCATTAGAAATCAATTATAATCTGTTCAAAAGGCCTTATCCTAGGGGTTCAGATTTTTATGAAAATTTTAAATTAAGGTTTTGAGGGGCCAATCAGATTCATCCAAATGTGTGGAGGAGAAAAAGAGAAGAAATAAAGAAAATCCTCCCAAAAATGAGTAAATACTCACATAAGATGAAGAGTGGACTAAGAACCAAAGGAAATACTAAAAAAATGATTTTTTGACACCTCAGAGTGGGGATTCCCCCTCATGAAGGAGGCACCTATTTCACATGTGTGGTGGAGTTTTAAATTCCCAAAAATTGAGATATTTCATCTCTCCTCTCTCCTAATTCAAGTCGAGTTCCAAAAAGTAAGCTAAACTGACCCAAAAATGGTCAAAAATTGACCAAACTGATCTAGAAAATTCTAGAATCAGTTTGCTTGGTTAGAAACTCACTTTTTCCTATAAATAGAAGCCTCCCCCTTTGTTGAAGCTTAATAGTGTTTTATGCACTGTTACTCTACTCCTCCCCAGAGCCAAAAACTGTGAATTTATTAATAATTCATTAGTTTTTGACCATTCCCTCTTCTAAATAATTGGTGGCCACTCTTGTTGCAAACAAGAGTAGATCCCTCAAACCATCAAGCCAAAGGAAAGCTCCCAGAAATTCATGTAAAATAGAAATCCTACTTTTTCTTTATTCTTTTAATGGTTTTCTAATTTTTGTTATCTTTAAAATGATAAATTGATGCTATGCCTTGTTGGAAAGGCTTTTCCCTCTCTTCTTTCTTAAATTCTGCCTTTCTTTATCCTAGTTAAGTAATCAAATTGTTAGAATTAAACTTTTCATATTGTTTCTCTTTTAAAAGTGAAATTTGATTAGTTTAGAATGCTTTAAACCATTTGGGGATAATTTTTAAGTAATTTAAGGTTAGAAAAAATTAAAAAATGGTCAGCCATACAAAGGAGATTATGGCAAAATTTTCTTAAATTTTGTGAAATAAGTTTTAACTTTTATTATTCAAAAAGAGTAATCCCCATCGTTTGTGTATTCTAAAAGTGTTATTTTCATTCTAGGCATAAAAAAATGCATATTAGAAATATTTTTATTATAAACGTGTTATTTCCAATAAAATTAAATTCTATACATAGAAAGATGCATATTGATTATTTGTTTTATTATAAAAGAGTGATTTTTATTAGATTTAAATTCTATATATAAAAAGATGTATATTGGATAAATTTTTTTAATAAAAGTGTTACTTTCATCAATATTGATTTTTATGCATAAAATGATGCATAAAAGAATTTTTTTAATTATAAAAGTGTTACTTTCATCAATATTGCTTTTTATGAATAAAATGATGCATAAAAGAAATTTTTTTATTATAAAAGTGTTACTTTCATCATTGATTTTTATGCATAAAAGAAAATTTTTTATTATAAAAGTGTTACTTTCATCAATACTGATTTTTATGCATAAATAGATGCATAAAAGAATTTTTTAATTATAAAAGTGTTACTTTCATCAATATTGATTTTTGTGCATAAAATGATGCATAAAAGAATTTCTTTAATTATAAAAGTGTTACTTTCATCAATATTGATTTTTATGTATAAAATGATGCATAAAAGAATTTTTTTAATTACAAAAGTGTTACTTTCATCAATATTGATTTTTATGCATAAATAGATGCATAAAAGATTTTTTTAATTGTAAAAGTGTTACTTTCATCAATATTGATTTTTATGCATAAAATGATGCATAAAAGAATTTTTTTATTATAAAAGTGTTACTTTCATCAATATTGATTTTTATGCATAAAATGATGCATAAAGAATTTTTTTAATTGCAAAAGTGTTGCTTTCACCAATATTGATTTTAATGCATAAAAGAATTTTTTTATTATAAAAGTGTTACTTTCATCAAAATTGATTTTTAAATGCATAAACGGAATTTTATTTTATATAAAAGTGTTATTTCCATAGAAGTTGGATTTTATGCATAAATAGATGCATACAAAATTTTTATATCAAAATAAGAGTTCTCTTTTTATCCTATGTTTAAATCCCATGAATATTGGAAAATGAATAAGTAAATACTCAGTGAAGAAAAATTATACCGTTTCATATTCTCTAGGATGGTAATGAGAAAATTCAAAAAAACTATCGAAGTTGAAATTTTAGATAAATGATTATTTTATTCCTCATAGGAATTCGTGACTAGTTTTGAATTCAGTTAAGCAAAATACTCAATGAATGAAATTCAGTAAAGTTGTAATTGAAATATTACCCTTCGAGAAAGATAGTTCAAGGAGAAGCTTTCCAGACTCAAACCCTGAATCAGACTATGACCAAGACATAACTCCTTCGTCAGTTTCAAGAAAAGACGATGTGACCAGTTCAGTAATCTACACTCAAATCACCCACTGAATCTGAAACTAAGTTGAGACCTTTGATTTTGATCTAAGGATCAAGAATTCAGAATTCGAGGAATTTTGCTTGGGAATCCAGACCTGTGATCTAGAAGTCTTGAGATACGAAATTAAGATATACTCATTGTATTCAAAAGAAAATCAAAACTGAAAACTTGCATAGAAACCCTATTTTCTTAAAGGACTGTCTTACACGAGAATGCTGGAGGGAGCATTTGGTATATGTGTTGCAACAGCTGGCGGCGAGGAGTGTTCAAAGGACGGCTCACGTGGCAAAAACCTGCCCAGGTCTTGACCAGCCTGGGTATGGTGTAAAATGGTGTGCTTTCGGTACAATGGGCGAGGGCAGACGAAGCGGTCCTTGAGTGAAGTGCCAGGACACCTAAGGAGGATCCTGGAGGGTTCTGACCAGGCGATGCATGGGCTCGCGGTGCTTAGGACACCCATGCGTATGTCGTGGAAGATATATATATGTATGATGAGTGACAAGAAAATTATTGAAATCTGTTTATTGGATCTTGTTGTTGACCTACCGGTCTCAACAGAGAGTTCAGAGTGATACTGTTTTGTGAGAAACAAGGATTGAATGGAAATTTTGAGTTGACATTTGTAACCAATAATTGTTTGTCAATGGATTATTTTATAAATAAAAGTTTAAAGAGGAGTGTGTGCGTATTTGTATTCTAAAGCAAAAGTTAAGAAAGGCATTCAATTATGGGTGGGTGAGTACTTGTCTGGTTCTACCAAATCCAGTGGTTGGGCAGTGGTCAACCAATGGGCCGATGAGGTTAGGCTGGAATCAGTAGAGTTTTAATAATAAAATTGATTAATAGGAGTACTCTTAGAACTCGAATAGTTAAATAATAACCTAAAGACTTCTCAAATGAATAGATCAACGGTTGTGCCTGATTTAATTAGGAAAAAAGCGTTGATTCCTTCAAGTTAAGTTTGTAATAGTTTCCCTTCTATCTGGTTTATTCAGATGAAGGTTAGTTCAGTATCTTGACCTCGTTAGAAAAATTCGTTAAGAAATTCAAAATGGTGGAATCGTCCCCGTTTTTCGGGCATGGAAAATTTTTCCGATTTCGGTTTTCGGAATGACCACCAGCTTAGTCTCATGCTTGGACATTCGAGGGTGAGGCCCCGAGTGGGAAACCCTGCCCCGTGCAAGAGGGAGTTGCTTTCGCTGCCAGCATTCGGGAATCTGGTGCGCGGATAATGCGGCAGTGGGATCTCACAACTCTGTGAACTCATAATGCCCATAGCGAGTATTGAATGCTGTCTTTGGGATGTCCCGCTCCTTGATTCTGATGATCTGGTAGTACTCGGATTTGAGATCTATCTTTGTGAACATTTGGGTCCCACTTAACCGATCCAGAAGTTCATCAATCCTAGGAATAGGATACTTACTCTTAATTGTTAATTGATTCAGTCCTCTGTAGTCAATATAGAGTCTTAACGTTCCATCTTTCTTCTTTTGAAAGAGAATGGGCCACCCCAAGGTGAGACACTGGGTATGATGAATCCTTGCTCTAATAGTTGTCATAGAGACGCATAAGACGACGATACTGGGCTATAGATATGCCGCCCTGATACAAATGTTCCCTTACTGCCGAGGGAGCTACTATCTTCTCCTTAGGAATAAAGCGACTAAGGAGTTTGTAGATTTGGCAGGAAAGTCTGAAATTTCGAGGCCTGGAGTGATATAAAATGACACCATGTATCACTTTCAGCTTCATCAGAATCATTGGCCAATGAGAGATTCTGCCTCAGCATCGCATGCTGGGGTCGTAAGAGGCGTGGACATATTGCCCTGCAAACCACTTGTGCTACCGTCTCTCCGCTGGGTCAAGAAAATATAGATCCTTAAAATGGCGTACAAGTTTTGCTCGGCTCGTTCGAGCTATAGCGAAAGAGATGAGATGCTCGAAGGCAAACGCAGTCATGTCTTGTTAGACTGGGTGAGGTTGGGAACACCAGATAAGTGTGGAACTTCCATCTATAAAATAATTTCTTTGATTAAAAATTCTTCATTAATGAAGCTTACGGAATGAAAATACAATATAAAAATGCTTTTTCTGAGTTTTTATTATCAATTTCTGATAAGAATTCGTTTGTCCTTATTAACTTTCAACAAAGCTCTGATACCAGCTATAAGATCCCCCCTTCGGGGTTCCGACGGCGGCGAAAGGAGCGTCAGCCTCCCGCGCAGGGTGGGGATCCACACTCGGGGCCTTGCCTGCCTGCGGATGTCCGGACGAGAGGCTAGCCTGGCGGTTCCTCCGTGTAAGATTCCTCCCCAGCCCCTCAAGATGTCCAGTTTCTTCCCCTCTAAATCAATCCCCCTTTTTAGAATAATAAAAGATCTTGTTTCTACCTATTTTGGCCTAGAGAGAGAAAATATTCTAGAGAGAGATAATTCAATTTTTAGATATCTTGGGATAAACTGACCCAAAAATGGTCAAAAATTGACCAAACTGTTCTGGAAAATTCTAGAATCAGTTTGCTTAGTTAGAGGCTCACTTTTTTCTATAAATAGAAGCATTCCCCTTTGTAATAGCTTAATGGTATTTATGCACTATTACTCTACTCCTCTCTTGAGCCATCTACATTGAATTTCTTAATAACTCAATTATTTTTGGCCTAATTCTCTCCAAAGTGAATTGGTTGGCCACTCTTGCTTCAAACAAGAGTAGAACCCTCAATCCCTCAAGCCAAAGGAGAGCTTACAAGCTCCATGTAAGCTAATTTTCTTACTTATTTACAAATTTTAAATCTATGGTTTTCTTGATTTTTATGTTTTACATGCTATTCCTTTGAGGAAAAGGCCACCCCCTTCTCTTCTTTGCATTCCAACCTTTCTCAATCTTAGAAAGATTAACTAAGAGACTAATTAGACTCTTCTTATTGTTTACTCTCTTGAATTTAGAAAATTGTGTAGATTAGAGTTCTATGAATCTAATTAGGGTTAATTTAAGTTAAATAAAGAATGATAAAAATGAGAAATGGTAAGCCATACAAAGGAGGTTATGGCAAAATTTTCTAGAATTTTGTGAAAAAGAAAGTTATTTTTATGTTATTTCAAAAGAGTAATTCCCACCATTTTTACATCTAAAAGAAATATTCTAACTACTCCATGTATGTTCACCTATGAATATGCATGGATATCACTGATATTAATTATTAAAATTGATTTCTATGCATAGAAAGATTCATAATAGAAATTTTTTATTATAAAAGTGTTTCATTAAATTTGATTTTTATGCATAGAAAGATGCATAAAGGAATTTTTTTTTAATTACAAAAGTGTTATTCTTATTAAATTTGATTTTTATGCATAGAAAGATGCATAAAGGAATTTTTTTTTAATTACAAAAGTGTTATTCTCATTAAATTTGATTTTTTTTGGATAGAAAGATGTATAAAGGAATTTTTTATTATTATAAAAGTGTTATTCTCATTAAATTTGATTTTTATGTATAGAAAGATGCATAAAGGAATTTTTTATTATAAAAGTGTTATTCTCATTAAATTTGATTTTTATGCATAGATGCATAAAGGAAATTTTTTTATTATAAAAGTGTTATTCTCATTAAATGGTATGGATCTAGAGTAAAATATTGAATCAAACATATCAAAGCAAGAATCTAGTATCCATTAATCATGAGATTAGTTATCAAATGGCTCATCGCATGAATATACAAGAGAGAGAAAATCTATAAGTGCATGTAGCAAGAGAAGATGCACAAATAGCCTAAGTGTGTTTAACCTCTCACCACGAGGCTGGCTTTCAAGTTAGCCATGAACTTGACCATGGAAGGCCAAATCTCCATTGATGGAGCCCAAAGGTACTGTTGAGATTCAAGCTCGATGTCAGTGTGAGCCAGCTGTGCTATGTGCTGGCATGTTAGGTAGGAACATGTGTGAGACATAAATGATCGCGTCCAGCTGGTCATAGTGTGTGGACATTAGCTAGGGTTAGATGTGTGTGGACACAACTCATAGTGTGTTGTGTGTATTATGGATTACGGCTTTATGCATTGTGTGAGAAGGGATATGGCTTCCCTCTATGGTTAGGGTTTGTAATATACATTAGGGTTTGCTCCTGTGTGTGTGTCTCCTCTCTCTCTACCTATTTTTTCAACATGGTATCAGAGCCTTGTGCTGTCTATTAGGGCTTATATGAGTGAGTGAGAGAAGAGGGAGAAGAAGCTGTGAAGAAAAGCTGTGAAGCTTGCCATTGATGCTGTGAGGCTTGGAGCACACCAATTTCTATCAGATCTGAGAGCTTGGCCTACCGAGTAAGGTCTTCTAAACATCCTTGAGCGGATTGCAGGTGATTCAGGCAAAAACAAAGCAAATTAGGGCAACCCAAAGCAAAGAAAAATTCTGGTTTTTTGGAAGCTTTCCATTAAAGCTTGGAAGTAGTGATGTATGGTGAAATACATGCAAATATGGCAAAGAAATATGTATGTGACAAGCAAGAATGTATTGGCAACTCATATACAAGCCCTACACTAATTTTGGAGCATTTTACATGCATTTGAATGAGTGAATTTTTTTTGTTTTTGAGCTCTCACAAAACAGAGAAAAGGAAGCCAATTTTTGATGAAATTGGAGCATGTTTTTGGCAAAAATCAAAGCATTGATGGATTGCACACATACCTAGGTGTGTTGGGTACTTGTATACATCATCAATTAACATTATAATCACTCCTAAATCCCCCTACAGTAGGCGACGCATTTTGGACAGAGAAACAGGGCAAAATTTTTAATTTTTTTGTACGAGGAGGTCAATTACCACTTGTGTGCTTGATATATTCCAAAATTTACTTAGCAATTGGTTGCTACACAGACTTGAGAAGGAGGCTACATGATTGGATTGATCAATTATCATCAATTGAGCTGGGAATGAGCTGATTAAACAAGCTGTCCACTGGTTGTAAAGAAATAGAGTGAGTTTAATCGAATAATTACTCATTGTTCTTAAACAATTGGACTAATTCCTTTTACATGGAGTTAGTGGACATCATTGCTAAGCTAATAAATGCCTGGTTGCTCAATTTGGACAAGGATTGAAGAAATTAGAGCAAAATTACTACTGGTTTTTCTGGTTTTTCCCAAAACAGAGAAAGGGGTTTCACAAAATTGATATGTACACATGTCGGATGGTGTTGATATTCAACATTGAGGTTGTTTAGGTGTCAATGCAAGTTGTCCATACTTGATTGAATCACTACATTACAATTTGGAACCTTGGAAGGCGCATCAAAACAGGGTATCTTGGACTGAGTGAGCCAGTTCATTTTAAATGCATACAGGTTGATTTTCTACATCAAATTTGAAGTTTGTTGACTACTTTGGAGTATCTAGAACACTCATTGGAGTGTGGTTGAGTTGAGGAAGGCTCGTTTACAGATTTGGAATTGTGTGGAAGGTGTATTTGCATTGAGCAATATGTCGGATAATCCAGTACAGATTGTTGGTGAAAAGCTGGATAGGAAGAACTTCCAAGCATGGAAGTACAGGATCAAAAGTTTTCTGAAGGGAAAAGGTTTTTGGAATCTCATTAATGTGCTGAGCCAGAGCCAAAACTACCCCGACAACCTACACAGCAGTAGCAGCAGGTTATCGCTCATAAGCAATGGTCAGAAAGAGCATTCAAAGTGTTGCATTATCTGTCTATATGTATTTCGGATGCTATGCTCATACACATACATGATGCTGAGAATCCCAAGGATGCATAGGATACATTGGTGAAGTTGTTTGATACAGACACTAGTGCTCGCAAGTCTCAGTTTGCGACAACAGATACATAATGTGAAGCGGAATAGAAGGAGCATCCATGATTATGTGCAAGAGATAAAGAAGTTTGCAGATGCATTGGCAACAATAAATGCCCCCATGCCTGATGATGATTTGGTAGACATTACCTTGTGTGGTCTTGGCAAGGAATATAAATCATTTGATACATCTATCTCTGTTCGGAGTACAGGTTTACCAGACTTTGATGAGTCGGTTTCACTCTTGCTTGTTGAGGAAATCAAACTCAGTGATTCCTTTCTGGATGCATCTACTAGCTATGATGATAATGGCAGAAATCAGGCTTTCTATTCGCAAAGAGGCTTTAGAGGCAGGGGGAGATTCGCATCACGTGGCCGTTGTAATGGTCGTGGATGGCAGGACAGGTCACCACAACATAATTTTCAGCCTTCATATGGTGCTAGAGGTGGTCGTGGATATACACCTCAGAGAGGCAGAGGTAATCCTCGTGGTAGAGGACGTTGGCAAGGCCAACAAACATCTATGCAAGATGTGGAATGCCATTAATGTGGGAAATTTGGTCATATGGCACGTGATTATTTCCGCAAACAGAATGATTTAAGAGGGGGTAGAGCACAACGTGGTGGACATTATGCACAACATGGTGGAAATTATGCATCAAGTAGTAATGATGGCAGCGCAAATCACTTGTTTGCCATGAAACATGTTGTGGGATCTATGATGACAAATGCTGAAAATGATGACACTTGGTATATGGACTTTGGAGAATCAAACCATATGACTTGTCATGGTGAATGGTTTGAGCATATGAAGCCTATGGATGTGAAAGGCTATGTGGAGACAAGAGATGATACTCAGCATGTCATTACACATGTTGGAAGTGTACCATTGGTTATGCACAATGGTCAAACAAAATCTATGTCAGATGTATTGTATGTGCCTTCTATCACAAAAAGCTAGTGGAACAGGGATTACAGGTTCGTTTCAACAACGAGCATGGTTGCTTCGTTGAGGATTTCAAACATGGATGTAGAGTCATTGCTAAAGGCAAGAAAGAAGGCAGGTTGTTTAAGCTGGATGCTGGGATTCCTGAGTTAAAATCAACCATGTTCTCTAAAAGCAAAAATGTGGTATAGGACATTGATATGTGGCATAAGAGGATTGGACATGTCAATATACAAAGGTTAAAGAATATGCAGACAAGAGGCATTGTTAGTGGGCTGCCTAGATTCAAGTATGATGGGCATATGCATGTTTGTGAAGCCTGTCAGTTTGGAAAGTAGGCAAGGTTGCGGTTTCTTAGAGAAGGCAACATGAGTAGCAGGCCACTTGAGATAGTACATAGCGATGTATGGGGTCCTGCACAAAACCCATCTATCAAAGGTAGTTTATATTATGTGACATTCATTGATGATTTCAGTAGGATGACATGGATATATTTTCTCAGAGAGAAAAGTGAAGTATTGGAAAGGTTTATGGATTTCAAAGCTTTTGCAAAGAAGCAATATGGCTCATGGATTAAATGTTTGAGGATGGATGGAGGTGGTGAATACACCTCAAATGCTTTTGAGCATTTCTTGAGAAAGCATGGTATAAGAAGGCAATTGACTTGAAGGTATACACCTCAGCAAAATGATGTGGCTGAGAGAAAGAATAGAGTCATTTTTGAAGTGGCCAGGGCGATGCTCAATGAAAAGAGCATGCCAGATTATTATTGGGCAGAAGCATGTGCTACTGCAGTGTATATACTGTGAATAAAACACCTACAACAGCCATTCATGGAAGTACGCCAGAGATGCGGCTTACAGGTTTTAGGCCAGACATTGGACACCTCAAAGTTTTTGGATGCATAGCTTATGTACATGTGCCTGATGAAAGAAGAAAGAAGTTGGATCCTTAGGCAGAAAAGTGTGTGTTTGTTGGATATGCACAGGATCGTAAGGCATACAAATGTTACAATCCACAAACTAGACAAGTGGTTATCTCATGAGATGTGGTGTTTGATGAGCTTGTGAGTGGTACAAAGCAAAGGATGAGGGTGTCATTGAGTCACTTGAAGCTGATGTGCCTGTGAACTTGTCACAAGCAAGTTCTAGTTCTACTTCTATGTTTGGGCCAGTAGAAGCTGAGAGTAGTACTGTACGTCCATGGTCAGGACGTTTGAGGCATGAGAGTGTGAGCATTGGGAGTAGTGCTATGGATAAAGGAAAGAAGAAGGTTGAAGGAATTGGAATTACAGGTTATGAGTCATCAAGTTCAGAGAGTTTGGATGAGGAGCTTGGCATACCTGTTTTACGCACACCTGGTGCTAGGCAGGATAGATATGTGCCACCACATGCTAGAGTGACAGGTGTTCAGAGTGATCCGCATGCATTGCGGAGATCCCAAAGAGTCAGATATCCAGTTGACAGGTTGACATACCGTGATTTTGCTATGCATTATGCATATATGATGTCTTTGGTGAAGCATGTGGAACCTACATGCTATACAGAAGCTATTGGAAAGCATGTATGGGAGAAAGCAATGGATGTTGAGATGGACGCATTGGTTCATAATGATACATAGGATTTGGTTGCATTACCACAGAACAAAAATGTCATTGGTTGTAAATGGGTTTACAAAGTGAAATGCAAGTCTGATGGTTCCATTGAACGACATAAAGCAAGATTGGTAGCTAAGGGTTATGCACAAACCCAAGGCTTGGACTATGATGAAACATTTAGTCCAGTGGCAAAGATGGGAACAGTGAGAGCAGTCATTGCTATGGCTGCAGCTAATGGTTGGGAAATGCATCAAATGGATGTCAAAAATGCATTTCTAAATGGTGATCTACAAGAAGAAGTATATATGGCATAGCCAGAAGGGTATGTACACCCAAGGTATCCCACTCATGTATGCAGATTGAAAAAGGCATTATATGGTTTGAAACAAGCACCTCGTGCTTGGAGTGATAAGATGAGCAGATATCTTATCTCTCTTGGATTTCAGGTTTCTACAGCAGATTCTTCTCTCTATGTGAAGAAAATAGATCATGGGATTGTTTTACTTGTCATCTATGTGGATGACTTGATTATCACAGGTGATCATGGTACAGATGTGATGCATGTCAAGAAAGCATTGAGTGGGCAATTTGACATGAAAGACTTGGGTGAGCTGAGATACTTTCTTGGAATTGAAGTGATCAAAGACCATGCAGGTACATGGTTAGTGCAACGCCAATATGCATTGGATATGTTGGCAAAATATGGCATGATAGGGTGTAAGCCTATGAGTACACCTTTGGAGCAGCATGTGAAGTTGCAGGCTGATTTTGGTGAGGAGTTGGATGATCCGTCTATGTACAGAAAGATGGTTGGTAGTCTCATTTACATGACTATCACACGCCCGGATTTGAGTTATGCTGTGGGGCTAGTAAGCCAGTTTATGCAAAGCCCCAGAAAACCTCATTTGGATGCAGTGAGACGCATTATGCGATATGTAAAGACCACTGCACATTATGGTCTTCTATATGAGAATGGTAAAGGCTTGGATATACATGGCTACATAGATGCTGATTGGGCAGGTAGCTCATATGACAGGAGGTCTACTAGTGGTTATGCCTTTACACTTGGAAGGGCCGTGGTGAGTTGGAGTAGCAAAAAGCAACCTACAGTTGCTTTATCTAGTACAGAGGCTGAATATAGAGGTGCAGCCATTGCTACTTGTGAAGGAATTTGGTTAAAGAGTCTCTTGGCAGATTTGGGTGAGCCTATTGATGGCAAAGTTGTCATTCATTGTGACAACATGAGCAGTATACAGTTGGCCAACCAGTGTTTCATGCGAGGACCAAACACATAGAGGTCCATTACCACTTTGTCAGAGAAAAGGTGCTTGATGGTATAGTTGAGCTATAGTATGTGAAGACTGAAGAGCAGGTGGCAGACATCTTTACAAAGCCACTTAGTAGGGAGAAGTTTAAGTACTTCCGTACTATGTTGGGAGTACATGGGATGAGCTTGAGGGGGAGTGTTGAGAGCCTTGATATCCCAAGCTCATCTACATCTTCATCTATGGCAGTACATCACGAACTTGAGAGGGGCTATTGAGATTCAAGCTCGATGTGAGTGTGAGCCAGCTGTGCTATGTGCTGGCATGTTAGGTAGGAACATGTGTGAGACATAAATGACCACGTCCAGCTGGTCATAGTGTGTGGACATTAGCTAGGGTTAGATGTGTGTGGACACAACTCATAGTGTGTTGTGTGTATTATGGATTATAGCTTTATGCATTGTGTGAGAAGGGACCCATGCCCTATTTATAGTCACTTTCTCCTTTTGCCCATGGGCCCCTATGTACATGTGGAAATCAAGCTCTATGGCTTCATGAGACAAACCATCCCTTCCCAAAGATTTTGTCCTCAAAATCATACAAGATATTGAATCGCAATCTCAATGTAAACCCATGGGAAGTAGTGAAGTCTTCAAAAATGCACCTCGAATACATTTGGAATAGGGAAACCAAATGTAGTGAAGCCGGCAAACTTCTTCTCCAAAAATAGCATGTAGGATTGTTATGGCAGCCATGTTGTTGATGAAGCTTCCCTTGAAATTCTTCATGAAACCTCCATAAAAATGAGCTGCAAATGATGCGTAGCCGCACCCAAAAGGGACCCATATATTTGTCATCGAACCAAATGATCCTCCAACACAATCCCCAACCAAAGCTGTCCAGAAATTACAGCACATATAAAACCTCATGATATGCCCATTCTTCACATAATAATCATGCCACTTGATCAAGGAATACTTCCATCAATTAAACCATGTTGTTGAACATACTCCATTGATTGCCAAGTAGCCTCATCTATGGGCAAGCGCTTCCATTTCATAAGGAATTCATCAATGTTCTAGTTCCTCAAAACCCTTGTCCTCTTGTCCACAATCCTCTCCAGCTCATAGATAATCTCTCCTTCTTCATCCATCGGTGGTAACTCTTCAATCTCTTGAGGAAGAGAGCCCACAAACCTCTTAAGGTTGGATACATGAAACACATTATGAATCCTTGTAGAAGGAGGTAGGTCAAGCTTATAAGCCAATTCACCCACTTTCTTGACTACCAAATATGGTCCATAGTATCTATGTGCCAACTTGGAATTGGAAGACCCTTTGAGAATATTGTGATGGCTCTTAGGAAGCTTGAGCAACACATAATCACCTTCCTTGAACTCCATTTTGCGTCTATGCTCATCTGCATTTGCCTTCATGACTTCTTGTGCCTTCTTCATATTATCCTTGCATAATTGAAGGAGCTGTCTCATCCTTTCCAACTCTTCCTTGGCTAAAGGATTAACCATTTTATCCTCATGGAAGGCAATAGATGGCACATGCACTTGATACCCATAAAGAGCCTTGAAAGGTGACATCCCAATACTCAAATGCTTGCTTGAATTATGACAAAATTCAGCAAGGTAAAGCCATTCATCCCATGATGCTTGCATGTCATGACAATAGTGCCTCAAGTACACTTCGAGAGCCATTTGTTTGTGCACTCCGTTTGCCCATCCGTTTGAGGGTGATAGGCTGTAGAAGGAGTGATTTGAGTTCCCAAGTTCTCATACAATGTCCTCTAAAAAGTGCCCATGAACTTGGTATCTCTATCACAAACTATGTTGAGTGGCAAACCATGTATCTTGAATACATGCTCCATAAATTGCTTGGCAATGTGAGAGGCCCCATAAGTAGTCTTGGAAGCAATAAAATGAGCTGATTTGGTGAGTCTATCCACCACCACAAATATTTGATCCCATCCATGCTTCGTCTTTGGCAAGCCTGTGATGAGGTCCATGGAAATGTGAGTCCATTTTCCATCCGGAATAGGCAAAGGATGAAGTAAACCACTTGGCAATTGGTGACTATCCTTATTCCTTTGGCATGACACACATTCCAAAACAAACTTCTTGACATCCCTCCACATGCCTTTCCAATAGAAGCTTTTGCTCACTTTGTCAAATGTCTTGAGAACACCAAGATGACCCGAAAGCGGTGAAGAAAGCATCTCATGAAGCACCTTGGGAATGTAGGATGAGGTTGGAACCAAATACACCTTATCCTTGTACCATAGTAGACCATTCCAAAGCTTATAATGAGGAAATTCTTCACCATCTCCTTGCCGTAATTTTCTGTAAATATGGGTAGCACTCTCATTGACAAGATACTCCTCTTGTATCCCTTGTATCCATTCACTATACACTTCCATAATTGATGTCAAGGTGTAAGCCCACATTCTAGACAATGCGTCTGCTACTACATTGTCCTTTCCCGAAGTATAGGATATCTCAAAGTCATATCCTTGAAGCGTAGCCAACCATCTCTTTTGCTTGGGAGAAAGATTGGGTTGAGAGAGGAAAAATTTCAGCACCCTATGATCACTTCTCACCTTGAAATGAGCACCATAAAGATAGTGATGCCATTTCTTGATTGCGTGAAGTATAGCCAACATCTCTTGTTCATACACATGCAATTCCATCTCTTGTTCATACACATGCAATTCCATCTCCTTCTCGGAAAGCTTCCTACTCTCAAATATGCAATGACACCATGCTCTTGATACAAAACTGCCCCAAGACCTCTTCCACTTGCATCCGCTCTCACATAGAATGTCTTTGAGAAATCCGGACAAACAAGAATAGGAGCTGTGAAAAACTAGTCTAGTTATGATAGCGTGAAAAACCAGAGTTATTCATGCCGTGAATAACACCAGCCCTTGGGTGACCCTAATAAATAAGAAAAATTGGGTCTAGATAGTGGAATTTGACGCTAAAACATTCTTATGTAGACTCGAGATTCAAAAAGATTCTAGGAATTTCTCCACACAGGATAGTGCATCTAACTACCAAGGATCTTCATACCACAGAAGTGTTGTATCTGGTGCCTCTCCTAGCACACACCAAAGTGTGTTTGACTGGAAAGATCTGAATTCAAGCAAAACTAGTAGTGAATATTCCATGAAAGAAGCTCAAAAGATCGATAAACAAGCAAGTGGAGGAGAGGGTTGTAGCCTCCTCGATAGTATTCGGTAGTCCTTTTGAACAATGTCAACAAAGGGCTATTTGAATTGCAGCCAAATACGGATCAAGAGGCTCACTTAGCCACCAACGAGGCTCGTGCAATGAGAAATATTCAAGGTATTCAATAGGAACAAGAAACACCTCCCTTATAGATGTTTATTAGAGGAAAACCTTTACTCATCCCTAACAAGTAAATCTGTTTCACCCCTAGGATTAAAAAAGGGATGCAAAAAGCATCACAACAACAAGGACTATGGAGACCTTTTTCCTAATGAGTGAGGAGATGGAGGTAGAAATAAAATTTAGAGAGGCCCAGAGGCAAATGCAAGTATTCAATCAGAAGAAATAAGAATAAGATGCGAGAAGGGCCTTACATAGAAACCTTGAAAGAATGTAAGTTCTAGAGCGAAACACCAAGGAAAGGGATAGAATGGAGGTTGTGTAGGCCCTTGCAAAAGCTTTGGTAGGAGGAATGCCACCCTTAGAGCCAATCAGGGAGAATTCCTAAGGAGAGAATGTAGGCTACATCATAAGCCCAAGCCTTTGAACAAGCTTTGCAGAAGGAATGCCACCCTTAGAGCCAATCAACAAATATTCCAAGGGAGAATAGGAAACATCTACCCCTCACAAGCTAATAAAAACCAACCTAAAAAATGAGGAGGATCCTATACAAAAGGAGGACATTAATAAAATGATAATCTTGGTTTCCTTGCTTACATGCAATCATCACTCTATTACATGGGGCAAGAAATGTTTTCCCTGGGAAAGGATACAATAAACAAGGAAATCCCACCTTGTTTATTGATATAATAAACAAGGAAATCCCACCTTTTCCCATGACCTTGGGTAGAGAAAAATACCATCAAGAAACCAGCCCACCTTTCCTTGAGACATAACCCATGATGTGATAGAAAACAGTAGACCTCAGGAAGTGTGCAAAACACAAAGTACAAGCACCAAAGAGAAAACACAAGATTGGGTACAAACTGTCTCCCTAGGCATGTGCCAAAAACATCCTCATTTGAGTATTTATAGTTTTATTATTTCTAAAAATCGGTTACAAGGCTATTTTTGCCGGATTTGCTCCACAAGATTTCTTTTACAAAAATTGGGTAATAAATATCAAAAAATCTCACTCCCATGATAGTCCTCCCCGTTGAGAAGACAATTGTCCACACACGAGTGATTAAGCACATTAATTGTCCCCATGTGTAAGCAATAATTGTGTAGGTGTCCTATTTGACCAAAGAGGTCATAACTAAGATTCCCTCTTTTAAATGTCAGTGCACACAGTCAATTAACACATAGTTAATCTTGCCAATCTTATACCAGTGTACATAGCTAGTTAACACGCACTTAACCTTGGTTTAAACCAAAATATGTCAACACACATAGCTAATTAGCACACAGTTAATCCTTACAAAATTCTACCAATGCACACATCTGATTAACACACAGTTAACTCATGGACATCGAACACCTCAGATAGACTCAGAGTTCAATGAGTAACACCCAAATCTAATCGAATAAATTCAAGATTCACTTTGTTTCTACAAAATAAATTGCAACACTAAGATCAAGATGTTAATAAGCTAGTTCAAATCCATCATAAATTGTAAATTTGGAATATAAATTTTGTTTTCCCAAGGTTCTGGAAAAACAAGTTAAGACTATAAAAACATACATAAATCTATATATTATTTGTTAGCTTAATGTCAAACTAGGTGATGAAAAATAGATAACATGTGCATTTGAAACTTTTTAAAAGTTGCTACAAAAATAAACTTAAATAACAAATATTAAATAAAACTTGACGACGTAAAATAGAATCCAAAAGTAAGAAAGTCCTACCTTGATGTATTGTTGGCTAAAGAATGAAAAAGTTAAGAAAAATAGAGAACTGAAAGCAATTCATAAATAACTAAAAATAAAATCATTCGGTAAAGATGAGGACTTATCAAGCATAAATCAAGCTAATAATTATCAGAAGCTCAATGCAGCTCTATGGTAGAAATCATTGGCATAACCTACACATCATTCTTACACCACACATAACAACATGCCTACCCTCATGAACAAAGTTAAGTCTATAAACTACGTAAGTGAAATAACCACATAGCCTAGAATAACGTTGGCCTGAGGGAGGTGCATAGCTGAAAAATCTACCTGAGTCCCAAATCCCTACAGAGTTGAGGATACATCTAAAACCATTGTATCTAGGTTGGTCATAATCATATAATAATAATCTCTTTTGGGCTCATAATCACTTTTTTTGCATTCTTTCTTTCTTCTTTCTTTCTTTCTTTCTTTCTTTCTTTCCCTCTTCTTTCTTCTTCTCTCTCTTCTTTCTCTTCTTCTTCTCTCTCTTCTTTCTCTTCTTCATCTCCCTCTTCTTTCTTCTTTCTTTCTTTCTTTCCCTCTTCTTTCTTCTTCTCTCTCTTCTTTCTCTTCTTCATCTCCCTCTTCTTTCTCTTCTTTGTCTTCCTCTTCATTCTTCTTCTTTTTCTCCCTCTTCTTCTTCTCCTCCTTCTTCTTTGTCTCCTCCTCTCGCCTCCTCTTCTTCTCCTTCTTCTCCTTCTTCTTGTTCTCCTTCTCTCTCCTCTTCTTCTCCTTCTTCTTGTTCTCCTTCTCTCTCCTCCTCCTCCTCTTCTTCTTCTTCTCCTTCTCAACCTTCTCTCTCCTCTTCTTCTTCTCCTTCTCTCTCCCCTTCTTCTTCTTCTTCTCTATCTCTCTCATCTTCTTCTTCTTCCGCAACTCACCACACACTGCCATGCAACTTTGTTTTATCCCATATGTCATTTCGATGGCCCAGTGAAGATGATACAAAGGGGGAAACAAAGTATGTCTTGTGTTTATCTCTTAAAGAGACATGTGCGCTGTTGTCATTGTTGGCGGCTGCCTCCTACTTCACTGGTCCACTGTGAAGTATCCTGTCACTGTTGCTATGCCATGTGGCGTATGCCTAGCCTTTGCTGGTGTTCATTGTTATGGGCTCCGTGGTCATCGACGCTTTAACACGTGTGCTGCGAGCCAATGTTCAATGTGCCAGTCGCCCTTATTGTTGGCCTATTGATGTGTGGTGTACTTTGGCATCGTTTGTCCACGTTGGGCTCTTGGGCTTCATGCCGCCTCTCTATCACCTTCACACATAAGATCATTGGTCCCATGCTGGGTCATCTAAGTGTCCCAAACACACACCTTTTGTCAAACGGGCGGAGGATTTCGTTCCTCACTTGTAGAGGCATTAAGGATGTTTGGTTTTGAAGGAGTTCATCCTCTCTTAGAGATGTCAATTGAAAGGTTTTAAGCAAGGCTACATAGAATTCAGGGAATGTCAATTTCGAGATAGATCTTTCTTTTGCCATTGCTTCACTTGGTTTAGATGAGGAACACCTTGTAGCATGATCATCTTCCAGCATATTGTCATCTAAACGCATTGCCTCTTTACAACATTGATCGGATGTCTCGAGATTGGATACAATGATCAAGTTGTGTAAGCTGTTATTTTTTAAGCCCATCATGAAACATCTCTTTAATTGAATATCGTTTAATTTTTCTCATGACTCACATCGTGAGTCCAAGAGTTTTATCTGAAGGATAAAGTCTCTAATGGATTCATTTAGTTGACGCTCAATTAATAGAGTTATGTTGCTGCACTCCACCGATCACCTTGTCTAGAAAAAAGCCATGTATAAAGGCTGATTTTAAGGTTTTGAAGTTGGTCTTGATCGCGCAGGCATCAATGTGATGAACTATCGACTAGCTTTTCCCTCTAAGCATAGGTTCAACGCATGTACCTTGGTGGGCCAATTGGGATTTCCAAAGGCTTCACATCTCTGTTCAAACATTTGAATGAATTGAACAAGGTCTATTGTTCCATCATATTTGCCCATAATTTTAGAAATTTGTATGGTTGTGTTTCACTGAGGTCGTATGTGAGTACTCTTGTTGGGAGAGACTCACTGAGTCCTTGGGCTACCCCCCTTCCTAGACTAGTCAATATGTCCAAGGTGTGGGCATCCCCAGGAAAGGGTTGGTACCTATAGGATTTGTGGGAATGTTAGGTAAGGGACCAAAGCTCAGTGGAATCGAAGTGACAGGGGGTATAAAACCCGATGACACGCGTATTATAGGCATGACCAATGGTATTGGGAGGGGCATTTGCGGCATATATCTCAATGGCTCAAAGATGTTAGCCATTGGGTTTAGTCCTTGTGTGATCCCTGGCAATCCCTCTATCGTTCCCATGTTTGATTGCATAGTTTTTTTTTTCTTTTTATATTCTCTCACAGCCCATTAACAGCCTCAAGAGGCCTGGCATTCTCTTCATTTTGTTGGGTCAAACGGGTGTTCGTTCGCCCTAATTAGCTCAGGCGCTATACGCACGTGGATGACCTCTTAGAGATAATTTTCCAGAAAAAGAGTATGCTAGTAACTTCCCAGATGGAAGAGATCCTACAACCTATTTTCCATCACTGTCTCAAGACGAGAATTTTTTTCAAGAATTTTTCCCCGTTTTATAACACGTTTTTGAGGGTGTTCTAAAAGGAATTTTGAAAAACTTTGTATGAGAGAGTTGTAATATTTTTGAAGTACTACAACTTTAAAAATTGAAGTACTACAACTTTGTATGAGAGAGTTGTAATATTTTTGAAGTACTACAACTTTGTATGAGAGAGTTGTAATATTTTTGAAGTACTACAACTTTGTTTCCTTGAGTCGTCCGTGATTTTGTTGTTTAGACCCTCAAAAAGTAGCCCAAATATGACTTGTCGTCATTTTTGCGCTGTGTTTTGTGATTTTTCATGATTTTTGGGCTGTTTTTTGCCTCGATTTTCAAGTCAAATTTTGAGGCTGCTGGACGGAGGCCAAAATGATCGATTTTGACTTCAAAAAGCCAGTACAAAGTTGAAGAGCTCGATGTCAGCTTTTCGATAAGCCTTAGAGCGCCTTCATTGGCGGATATATGGTTTAGGAGATACAACCCTCCAAATAGGGGTGTTTTCGATTATTTGTTTTGTGTCGACGGACCCCCTTTCACGTCATGAACTTGCAAAGTGTAGTTCACGCAGTGAAGCAGAATTGACGAATTTTATAATTAAATTTTTTTTATCACGTGAACAAAGGGTCTCACGTCGTGAACCCTTAACAGTTCACGTCGTGAATCGGACTTCACGAAAAAGTTAAATTCAATTTATTTTATTTTATTTTTTTAGTGTGGGCTCCTAGGGCATGAACCCTTAAGCCTTGAAGTTGTAGAAATGGTTCACGGCGTGAACCATTTTTCAAAAAAAAATCCGGCGTAGGCTCCTAAGGGCATGAACCCTTAAGCTGTGAAGTTGCAGAATGGTTTACGACATGAACCATTTTTTGATTTTTTTTTTCACCGTGGGCTCCTAAGACGTGAACCCTTAAGTCATGACATTGCAGAAATGGTTCACGGCGTGAAATTTAAAAAAAAAAAGAACAGATGAACCCCTTTTCACGTCATGAACTAGCAGGGTGCAGTTCATGCCATGAAGTGGAATTGATGAATTTTATAATTGATTTTTTTTGTGTCACATCGTGAACGAAGGGTCTCACGCCATGAACCCTGAACGGTTCACATTGTGAACTGGACTTCACAAAAAACTTTTAAATTTTTTTTTTCGGCACGAGATCTTAGGGCGTGAACCCTTAAGCCATGAAGTTGCAGAAATGGTTCACGGCGTGAACCATTTTTTGAAATTTTTTTCGGCACAGGCTCCTAGGATGTGAACCCTTAAGGTGTGAAGTTGTAGAAATGGTTCACGGTGTGAACCATATTTTGATTTTTTTTGTTGGCCGACGAACCCCTTTCACATCATGAACTAGTAGGGTGCAGTTCATGCTGTGAAAGCGGAATTGACGAATTTTATTTTTTAAAAAAATTATGTCACGTGAACGAAGGGTCTCACGCAGTGAACCCTTAACGGTTCACGTCGTGAACCGGACTTCACGGAAAAGTTAAATTCGATTTTGTTTTCAGCGCGGGCTCCTAGGGCATGAACCATTAAGCCATGAAGTTATAGAAATGGTTCACGGTGTGAGCCATTTTTTGAATTTTATTTTCAGCACAGCCTACTAGGGCATGAATCCTTAAGCCATGTAGTTTTTAATTTTTTCGACACGGGCTCCTAGGGCATGAATCCTTAAGCCGTGAAATTCCATAAATGGTTCATGGCGTGAACATTTTTTTTTGGGCCGATGGACAGGGCCCCCTTCACATCATGAACTAGTAGGGTCCAGTTCACGCCGTGAAGCGGAATTGACAAATTTTTTAAAAAATAAAATTTTGTGTCTCGTGAACGAAGGGTCTCACGCTGTGAACCCTTAACAGTTCACGTCGTGAACCGGACTTCACAGAAAAGTTAAATTTGATTTTTTTTTTTTGGTGTGGGCTCCTAGGGTATGAACCCTTAAGCCATGAAGTTGCAGAAATGGTTCACGTTGTGAACCATTTTTTGATTTTTTTCAGCACAGGCTCCTAGGGCATGAACCCTTAAGCCAAGAAGTTACAAAAATGATTCATAGCGTCAATCATTTTTTTATTTTTTTTAAAAACGGATGGACCGCCATTCACGTCATGAATTAGCACGGTGCAGTGAAGCAGAATTGATGAATTTTATAATAATAAAAAATTGTGTTGCGTGAACAAAGGGTCTCACGCTGTGAACCCTTAACAGTTCACGCCGTGAAATGAACTTCACGGAAAAGTTAAATTCCATTTTTTTCTTTTCCAGCATGGGCTCCTAGAGCGTGAACCCTTAAGCTGTGAAGTTTTAGGATGTGAACCATTCTTCAATTTTATTTTTTTGGCACGGGCTCCTAGGGCATGAACCCTTAAGCCGTAAATTTATAGAAATGGTTCATGGCATGAACCATTTTTTATTTTTTATTTTTTAAATCAATGGACCCCCCTTTCACATCATGAACTAACAAGATCCAATTCACACCATGACACAGAATTGATAAATTTTATAATAATAATTATTTTTATGTCCCGTCAATGAAGGGTCTCATGCCATCAACCATTAACGGTTCACGTCATGAACCGAACTTTACGAAAAAGTTAATTTTTTTTTCGGTGCGATGGGTTAGCCACCACCCAACCACTGGGATTGGTAGAAACAAGACAAGTACTCACCCACCTATAATTGAATGCCTTTCTTAACTTTTGCTTTAGAATACAGATACTCACACACTCCTCTTTAAACTTTAATTTATAAAACAATCCATTGACAAACAATTATTGGTTACAGATGTCATAACTCAAAATTTCCATTCAATCCTTGTTTCTCACAAAACAATATCACTTTGGACTCTCTCTTGAGACCAACAGGTCAGCAACGAGATCCAGTAAACAGATTACAATAATTTTCTCGTCATCATACATATATATATCTTCCACGACATATGCATGTGTGTCCTCCGCCGCGAGCCTGTGCATCGCCGCCTGGTCAGAACCCTCTAGGATCCTCCATAGGTGTCTTGGCACTTCACTCAAGGACCGCTTCGTCGGCCCTCGCCCATCGTACCAGAAGCACACCATTTTACACCATACCCAAGCTGGTCAAGACCTGGGCAGGTTTTTTGTCGCGTGAGCCGTCCTTTGAACACTCCCCACCAGCTGTTGCAACCGAACTTCCCTTTTAAAAAACACATATACCAAATGCTCCCTCCAGCATTCTGGCGTAAGACAGTTCTTTAAGAAAACAGGGTTTCTATGCAAGTTTTCAGTTTTGATTTTCTTTTGAATACAATGAGTATATCTTAATTTCGTCAAAATCAAAGGTCTCAACTTAGTTTCAGATTCTGTGGGTGATTTGAGTGTAGATTACCTGAACTGGTCACATCGTCTTTTCTTGAAACTGATGAAGGAGTTACGTCTTGGTCATAGTCTGATTCAGGGTTTGAGTCTGGAAAGGTTCTCCCTGAACTATCTTTCTCGAAGGGTAATATTTCAATTACTACTTTACTGAATTTCATTCATTGAGTATTTTGCTTAACTAAATTCAAAACTAGTCACGAATTCCTATGAGGAATAAATTAATCATTTATCTAAAATTTCGACTTCGATAGTTTTTTTTGAATTTTCTCATTACCATCCTAGAGAATATGAAATGGTATAATTTTCCTTCACTGAGTATTTACTTATTCATTTTCCAATATTCATGGGATTTAAACATAGGATTAAAGAGAACTCTTATTTTGATATAAAACTTCTATGGAAATAACACTTTTATATAAAAGAAAAATCCTTTTATGCATTAAAAAAAATCAATTTTGGTGAAAGTAACACTTTTATAATAAAAAATTCTTTTATGTATCATTTTATGCATAAAAATCAATATTGGTAAAAGCAACACTTTTGCAATAAAAAAACATTCTTTTATGCATCATTTTATGCATAAAAAACAATATTGATGAAAGTAACACTTTTATAATAATAAAAATTCTTTTATGCATCATTTTATGCATAAAAATCAATATTGATGAAAGTAACACTTTTATAATTTAAAAAAAATCTTTTATGCATCTATTTATGCATAAAAATCAATATTGATGAAAGTAACACTTTTATAATAAAAATTTTCTTTTATGCATTAAAATCAATATTGATGAAAGTAACACTTTTATAATATAAAAAATTTCTTTTATGCATCTATTTATGCATAAAAATCAATATTGATGAAAGTAACACTTTTATAATTAAAAAAATTATCCAATATACATCTTTCTATGTATAGAGTTTAAATCTATGTAAATCACTCTTTTATAATTAAATAATAATAATCAATATGCATCTTTCAATGCATAGAATTTAAATCTAATGAAAATCTATCTTTTATAATAAAAAATAATCAATATGCATCTTTCTATGCATAGAATTTAAATCTAATGAAAATCACTCTTTTTAATAATAATAATAAAATAATAATCAATATGTATCTTTCTATGCATAGAATTTAAATCTAATGAAAATCACTCTTTCATCATAATAATAAAATAATCAATATGCATCTTTCTATTATGCATAGAATTTAATTCTAATGAAAATCACTCTTTTATAATAAAAAAATAATCAATATGCATCTTTCTATGCATAGAATTTAATTTTAATATAAATAACACTTTTATAATAAAAATATTTCTACTATGCATTTTTCTATGCCTAGAATGAAAATAACACTTTTAGAATACACAAACGATGGGGATTACTCTTTTTGAATAAAAAAAGGTAAAACTTATTTCACAAAATTTAAGAAAATTTACCATAACCTCCTTTGTATGGCTGACCATTTTTTTAATTTTTTCTAACCTTAAATTACTTAAAAATTATCCCCAAATGGTTTAAAGCATTCTAAACTAATCAAATTCCACTTTTAAAAGAGAAACAATATGAAAAGTTTAATTCTAACAATTTGATTACTTAACTAGGATAAAGAAAGACTGAATTTAAGAATGAAGAGAGGGGGAAAGCCTTTCCAACAAGGCATAGCATCAATTTATCATTTTAAAGATAACAAAAATTAGAAAACCATTAAAAGAATAAAGAAAAAGTAAGATTTCTAACTTACATGAATTTTTGGGAGCTTTCCTTTGGCTTGATGGTTTGAGGGATCTACTCTTGTTTGCAACAAGAGTGGCCACCAATTCTTTAGAAGAGGGAATGGTCAAAAACTAATGAATTATTAATAACTTAAACTCACTATCCTTGACATTTGAATCTAGCAACAACAGATATTTATCTAAATTTGAATCAACAACATTTTCATCTTCCTCTAGATTCTGTACAATAATGACAAGATAATAGTTCTACCTTATGTCAAATAGTTCTTAAATATATGTAGTTAAAACATATTCAAGATCAACAATATGAAATATAGGGAGCAGTGGTGTCATATCCTTTATCTCAGATGCCTCCTGGCCACCTGTGACCAACTGGATGTCATCTCTTCTTAGGGTGTCAATATCTAGCTGCCCACTTAACTCCCTCTCTGCAGCCAAGTTGATCTCCTCCGTAATCTCTTGAACTTCATCCTCTTCTCTTGTAGGCCCTTCCTCTCTTATATTTTCTTCTGCTCTTCCTTCACCTTCTTCATTGGCATCTTGGTCATCCTCAAGCAACATATGGAGGTAGAAAATAAATCCATAGGTAGTTGACTAGGATGACATTTTCTTTTGTCAAGAGGGAACTTACTGTCTTTCTTCTTCTTATCCTCTAGCACCTTTAATATATCCTTGCTTAACTTTTGTCTTTTGGATGTAGAGTATAGAATACCATTGACATGGACGTATTGAACATTATTAAACATGACAACATCATTAGAAGTGATCTCATGATGATAATGTTGTAATTGGTCTTCAATATACAAACGGGCAGTCAAGATCAGGTCTTTAATAGAGATTTGTAATTAAACATCTGTGAAATCTCACGATGTCGATGATGCTGGCAAAATGTGTAGAGAAAGTTGAAAAAATTCTCGTCTCTTAGGTTTCCACAATAGGAGAATTTGGCTCGATCTCAATCTCTGGCATATCCATCTACAAGCCAGGGGAGTTATGACTACGAGTAGGAACACGTCTATAATAGGTCACTACAACGCCATATGATGCCTTGGTGGGAGTCTTACTTTTTATATCGGGTTGTAGTGATTTTAATACAAATACATCTCCAGTACAATAATATGCTTCAAACATGTAAGGAACACCATTTGCCTAACCCAAAAAAAATAAAACATCACAACGTGATATGGGGTTGAAGTTGGATTGTGAGAACATATCAGATTGTGGTGATTTCCATGTAGACATTTAAAGAAAAAACATCAACACAACACGATATGGGTTCGGAGTATTTTTTATAAGAACAAATATCGCATTATCATAATTTCCAAATGGAATAATATTTATCACAAGAATATGATTCAATATGAGAGGGGAACCATTTAAGGACCTAAAATAAAAAAATATCATCACAACGCAATAAGGAGTCACCTTTGGAAAATGAAACCCCATATCATGTTCGGTAGATTTGTACTGGTCCTTTCGTAAGGCATAGATGACATACCTCAAAATGAAATTGGTTGTGGTAATGATTTGTAGAACGAAATGAATTGGACCCAACATTTGAATGACGAAATGAATTGCACGAGAACGTACAAGTGAATGTGTAGCCCCTTTATAAAACAAACGACCTTGACACATGGCATTCATGCATTGGAGACCACCACACATTCTTATTCACACGTGTGGATGCCACCTCTATTTAATGTATACACTTGTGGATGCCACCTCTATTAAATGTATACATGTGTGGATGCCAAGTGTCAAGCATGCATTGGTTGTAATCATGATGAGTCGTGTGCATCTATTTAATGTCTACATGTGTCCTCAATTAATGTTCTCTCTGTGAGATCCCACTGCCCCCTCCGCACACCGGATTCCCGGTAAGCTGGCAGCAGCGGAAGCAGCTCCCTCATGCACAGGGCAGGGTTTCCCACTCGGGGCCTCGCCCTCGAATGTCTGGGCACGAGACTAAATTGGTGGTCATTCCGAAAACCAAAACCGGGAAAATTTCCCATGCTCGGAAAACGGGGACGATTCCACCATTTTGAATTTCTTGACGAATTTTTCTAACGAGGTCAAGATACTAAACTAACCTTCATTTGAATTAACCAGATAGAAGGGAAACTATTACAGACTTAACTTGAAGGAATCAACGCTTTTTTCCTAATTGAATCAATCATAGCCGCCGTTGATCTATTCATTAGAGAAGTCTTCAGGTTATTATTTAACTATTCGTGTTCTAAACGTATTCCTATTGATCAATTTTATTATTAAAACTCTACTGATTCCAGCCTATTGGTGAGTCATCCTTTGAACACTCCCTGCCACCTATTGCAACCGAACTTCCCTTAGAAAACACATATACCAAATGCTCTGGCTCTGGGGAGGAGTAGAGTAACAGTGCATAAAACACTATTAAGCTTCAACAAAGGGGGAGGCTTCTATTTATAGGAAAAAGTGAGCTTCTAACCAAGAAAACTAATTCTAGAATTTTCCAGATTAGTTTGGTCAATTTTTACCATTTTTGGGTCAGTTTAGCTTACTTTTTGGATGAACTAGGCTTGAATTAGGAGAGAGGAGAGATGAAATATCTCGATTTTTGGGAGAGAGGAGAGACTTGAATTAGGATAGAGGAGAGGAGAGATGAAATATCTCAATTTTTGGGAATTTAAAACTCCACCACACATGTGAAATAGGTGCCTCCTTCATGAGGGGGAATCCCCCCTCTGAGGTGTCAAAAATTCATTTTTTTAAGTATTTCCTTTGGTCCTTAGTCCACTCTTCATCTTATGTGAGTATTTACTCATTTTTGGGAGGATTTTCTTTTTTTCTTCTATTTATCTCCTCCACACATTTGGATGAATCTGATTAGCCCCTCAAAACCTTAATTTAAAATTTTTAGAAAATCTGGACCCCTAGGATAAGGCCTTTTGAACAGAATTGATTTCTAATGTACCTTCTGAAAATCTTTTTGAACTTCTGTTTTGGGGAAATTTATTTTAATAAGAAGAGATATTTTTCCATCCAAAAATATCTAAAATCTGAATAATCTCTCTCTAGAATATTTTCTCTCTCTAAGCCAAAATAGGTAGAAACAAGATCTTTTATATATCTGAAGAGGGATTTGATTACAGGGGAAGATACTGGACATCTTGAGAGGTTGGGGAGGAATCTTGAGAGGTTGGGGAGGAATCTTACATTCTCTCCCACTTGAAAAATGCGAGATGTCCTCATCTCACAAATTGGGGGTTATCTCGTAACAGTTCTCGGCATTTTTCTCAGGTGGCATCTTGTCCACATCTCGCAAACTGGGGGTTATCTCGTAATAGATCTCGGCTTCTTTCTCCCAAGTGGTATGTTCAAAAGGATAGAACTAAAATTTCACCTTCTCTCAGAATTCTGTTTCTCGACTAGGTGCAGATAGCTTAGCCACTTCTTGGGTTCCATGCCACAGCAATATATCTTCGATTACTTGGTTCACCCTTTCAATTTGACCATCGGTCTCGGGGTGGTAAGCTATGCTGAGATCCAAGAAAGTTCCTACTACTTCAAAAAATGCAATCCAGAATCTTGACGTGAATTTGGGATCTCGATCACTTACTATTCTTCTGGGTAGGCCATGCAATCTGAAGATTTCTTTGAGGAACACTCTGGCCACATCCACTGCAGTGTAGGTTTCTTTTACTAGAATCAGATGGACAACTTTGGTTAGTATATCAACTACCACGAAGATGGAGTTGTAACCTTATTGCACTGAGGGTAATCCAGTAATAAAATCCATACTGATGCATTCCCACTTCATCTGGGAGATGTCTAATGGATGTAGCTTCCCAGGCATTTTTAGTCTCTCAGCCTTGACTTTCTGATAGATCAGACATTGACGTACATGATTAAGCACATCCTTTTTTAGAATAGGCCAAAAGAAGCTTTTCTTCACAGACATGTAGGTTTTGATGAAACTTGGATGTCCTGCAATAAGGCTGTCATGGGCTTCATTCAGAATTTGACCCTTAGTTCCCTCATCATTTTGGGAATACATAGTCTGCGATTATAATTCATAATTCCATCATCCAGGCTGTACCCTTGAACTCGGTTCAACTCCTGTGGAGTTTTGCTTTCCTGCATAAGTAGGGTAGCAATAGGGCCAAAGAATCTATCCAGCATGATCTTGTAACTTGCTTCAATAATCAAAGGATTTGACACTACAGTAATTGCAAGCAAGGAGGCTTTTCTGCTGAGGGCATCTACTACCACATTTTCTTTGCCTGGGCAGTACTTGATTTCAAAATCAAATTCCTGCAGGGTCTGCATCCATCGTCTTTGGTGCATGTTGAGATCCTTCTGAGTGAAGATCCACTTTAAGCTCTGATGATCTGATCAAAGTGAATCTTTGACCCAGTAGGTAATGTCTCCACAACTTTAGGGCATATACTACTGAAAGTAGTTCTAGGTCGTGGACAGCATAATTCCTCTCATGCGTTCTGAGTTTTCGGGATTCATAGGCCACTGCATGACGTTCCTGCATGAGTGCACCTCCCAGGCAAAACCACTGGCATCAATTATTACTACCTCAAAGGGTAGAGAGAAATCTGGCAGCTTTAGAATGGGATTGGTTACCAAGGCAGTCTTCAGCTTATCAAAAGCACTCTGGCACCTAGAAGACCATTGAAACGGTGAAATTCATGTAAGTTAGAAATCCTACTTTTTCTTTATTCTTTTAATGGTTTTCTAATTTTTGTTATCTTTAAAATGATAAATTGATGCTATGCCTTGTTGGAAAGGCTTTCCCCCTCTCTTCATTCTTAAATTCAGTCTTTCTTTATCCTAGTTAAGTAATCAAATTGTTAGAACTAAACTTTTCATATTGTTTCTCTTTTAAAAGTGGAATTTGATTAGTTTAGAATGCTTTAAAGCATTTGGGGATAATTTTTAAGTAATTTAAGGTTAGGAAATTTTGAAAAATGGTCAGCCATACAAAAGTGTTACTTTCATCAATATTGATTTTTATGCATAAAATGATGCATAAAGGAATTTTATTTTTATAATAAAAGTGTAACTTTCATCAATATTGATTTGTATGCATAAATAGATGCATAAAAGAATTTTTTTTATTATAAAAGTGTTACTTTCATCAATATTGATTTTTATGCATAAATAGGTGCATAAAAGATTTTTTTTAAATAAAAGTGTTACTTTCATCCATATTGATTTTTATGCATAAAAGAATTTATTTTATTGCAAAAGTGTTGCTTTCACCAATATTGATTTTTATGCATAAAATGATGCATAAAAGAAATTTTTAATTATAAAAGTGTTACTTTCATCAATATTGATTTTTATGCATAAAATGATGCATAAAAGAATTTTTTTAAATTGCAAAAGTGTTGCTTTCACCAATATTGATTTTTATGCATAAAATGATGCATAAAAGAATTTTTTATTATAAAAGTGTTACTTTCATCAAAATTGATTTTTTAAATGCATAAATAGATGCATAAAAGGATTTTTCTTTTATATAAAAGTGTTATTTCCATAGAAGTTGGATTTTATGCATAAATAGATGCATACAGAATTTTTATATCAAAATAAGAGTTCTCTTTAATCTTATGTTTAAATCCCATGAATATTGGAAAATGAATAAGTAAATACTCAGTGAAGGAAAATTATACGATTTTATATTTTGTAGGATGGTAATGAGAAAATTCAAAAAAACTATCGAAGTCGAAATTTTAGATAAATGATTATTTTATTCCTCATAGGAATTCGTGACTAGTTTTGAATTCAGTTAAGCAAAATACTCAATGAATGAAATTCAGTAAAGTTGTAATTGAAATATTACCCTTCGAGAAAGATAGTTCAAGGAGAAGCTTTCCAGACTCAAACCCTGAATCAGACTATGACCAAGATGTAACTCCTTTGTAAGTTTCAAGAAAAGACGATGTGACCAGTTCAGTAATCTACACTCAAATCACCCACCGAATCGGAAACTAAGTTGAGACCTTTGAATTTGATCTGAGGATCAAGAATTCAGAATTCGAGGAATTTTGCTTGGGAATCCAGACCTGTGATCTAGAAGTCTTGGGAGATACGAAATTAAGATATACTCATTGTATTCAAAAGAAAATCAAAACTGAAAACTTGCATAGAAACCCTGTTATCTTAAAGGACTGCCTTACGCCAGACATTAGCTATGATGTACAAGGACGCAGTTTATTAAGAAGCCAACATGGGGTTATAAGGTCCATGCAAAACATGTGTACGAAAACAAGAGTTTTTCAATGATTCTACAGAGAGCACGCATTGTACAAATGTGGACTCTCGACAATAGAATATCGAGAACTTGCTTAAAGTTTAGGTCTTTCAAGTGCCTATCTGGTGCCTTCTTCCAATACCTTTTATCTAACACTTTTGCACTGCATATACAATATAGTCAAGAAATTTTTGAATTGGCACCCTTTGACACATCGTACATACTTTTCAAAGTTTTGAGATCACCTCCCATATGCCACTCCACCTTATATTGTCCCAAGCCTTCCACATTCAAGATTTTCCCATTTCTCTGCTCGTGCTGATGACTCAGGTATAGATGTCTTATTATCTTAAGACCCAATGTAAAATATCAAAATCCTCTGAGTCCACTTGTAACATTAAAAAAACATGAGTATACCACACGCAGTGCTTGAATTAGCTAATTCATTTACACAAACTAATCTCTAATAAATTTTACTTCAAAGGATCCCAAAGAGAATATATTATTGTTAATCAAATCAACATACTACCTTGCACAAGAGAGGGAGAGAAGAAAATAAAGAAGACCATGCAAGGGTTGGTTTGGAGACTAGCAATTAGCCAATCCTAATGAGGGTTAACACCCCGATGTGAGGCCACTAGGGGCTCACTCCACCTCCACTTGTGTCACTCAAATGGAGCTACCACAAGCTAGGTAGTGACCAAAGAGGAAGGAGCTATGGAGAGCTCTACCTTTACTCAATGCCTTTGTGTGTGCAAGAGTGATCTCAAGAAGAATACAAGAAGAGGGACAAGAATCATCGCCTACATGCACACACCACAATAAAGTAAGCATGCATTCACAAACACAAGCCTACCACCATAGCCACAAGAGAGTGAGAGAGGGAGATAAGGCAAAACTCAATTGTTGTGACAATGGGATTTTTCCTTTTCATATTTCATAAGTCACTTATATACATGAGATCAATTTTTATAATGGCCATCTGCTCATTCGAAATAATTGGGGGCCAAAAACTGATTTCCTAGCTCTATGAATATCTAGGCTTATTCTTGTGAGATTGGCATTACACAAGTCGTAAGCTCAGTCATCCCATATATATTTTACAAGAAGCGCTTAGTGCAATTACAAAATAATGAGTTACAAGAAGCATAACCATACTTGGAAATGATGTTAACTAGTGTAGTTAACATACCCTCCTCCCTAATTTAGATTCGTCCTTGGAGCTGGCAGGGGTACTCAGCGTAGTAGATGGAGTAGGTGCGGATGAAGTCGTACCATGACTTAGGATGTGGTGGAATCAATGGAGGACCTTGGAGTTGGTCTCCACATATCTTCGAAAGTATGGAGGCTCTAGGCGGGCATCCATTGGATGCACTCATAGTAGTCGACGAACATCTGCTTTAAGGTTGGGCCTTTGTTGAGGTCGAAGGCAAGGCCTTGGTTGCCCTCATAGTAGTGGTGGTTCCAATTTGGGAAGGCCTCCAGAAGTGTGATAATCAAGTTGAAGAAGGAAATTTTGGCCACAATGGCTGGGTCAGGCACCTACTCATATTTGTCGAATGAAGGCATGTATTTTGGTAAGCATGGTGGCCTTTGGGCAGGGGCTTTGGGATGTTGGTGGGACAAACCATGGAAAGTTGTATTGCAGCTTAGGGTTCGGGTGGTTGCAAGATGAGGGTACTCACTTTCGTTCACTCTCTCCAAAATTGGGACATCCATCCATCTCGGGCGGAGTACCTCGATCGTGATAGTGCCGCGAATCAAAAGACGACACGTGCCTCCCGAGCCTAAATCGACATATCTCGATCGAGATGCCAACTAATGCCACGCTAGCAGGTCCGGCTTTCCAGGCGTCATCCATGTCACCAATACATGTCACCGCCACCACAATATCTCGATCGAGATATCTATGCCACTCGGATCCACATCAGGGCCACGCTGTATCCCCGTAGGCATATTTGACTAGCACATCTCCATCGTCCACGTATCTCGAACGAGAAATATACATCCAATCGCGACCATTCATTGTTCGAGGTAATCGGATACGATCTCCACCGTCCCCATATCTCGATCGAGATACTGAGCTCAAATCTCAGCCGTCCAAATATCTCGATCGTGATACAGAGATTCAATCTGCACCGTCCGAATATCTCGATCGAGATACGTAGATGCAATATCCACCATCCAATTATCTCGATCGAGATATGCAAAAGCAATCTAAACCGTCCATTCACGTACGCTGGAAGATGCGATCTTGGCCGTTTAAATATCTCGATCGAGGTATGTAATGAATCTTGACCGTCGAGATACCTTGTCGTGGTAATGCCTTTAAATCGTGGCCGTCCATTTACCTCGATCGAGATATTAATATCAAATCTCAGCCGTCGATCCTTCCCCAACCCTAGAATTAGGTGTGTATCTTGGCCGTATGTTGCACTAACCCTAATATCCAGAGCGTTAATCTTGCAAACCCTAAATTGCATGATGTTTCCGAACCTCGATCGAGGTTATAAAACCGGAAAACTTTTTTTTTTGCCTCATTTTCACAAGTCGTTTTCACTCCCTTGCTCTCTCTTGATTTGGATTAGTGTTAGTGAGCCCATTAGCTTTGTTTTTAGCTTCATTAGTGCTACTTAGCACTAAGCATTAGACCTTTCACATTAGACCTTTCACATTAGACCCTTCACATTGGACCCTTCACATTGGGCTTAGGTTTTAGCATGGAGGGCCACGAGGAGGGCCACGAGGAGGGCCGCTCATCTATTGCGGACCTCATCGCGGAGATAGACCGTGAGTTAGCGGCTATCCGTAGGAGTGCTAGAGACACTCCGTCTACATTACATATCGTGGCAGACTTGGAGGCGATGCTTGCGTCCCTTCGTAGCCTTCACGATATTGTTTATGTAGATGAGTGGATAGCCCACCATCGCGCTGCTCCGGTGTCACATGGCCTGACATATCGTCAAGTCTGTGATCTTGCTCCTATTAGGGATGGGGCTTTCCTAGATCTTTTCCTCGATAGTCATGGGATGAGGCCCGGGGCGGGGAAGCGCCTCACTATTTCGCGGTGTTCGCATCCTCGTATGGCGGCACATATCTATAGTCGATATGTTGCCGCATATGGGAGATGCCGAACAACCGCCAGATCCCCATATACTTCGCAAAGCAGTTATATGCGGAGTTTGTCTTAGGGGAGGAGGTCGATTACACCAGCCATCGTCCGGGTGGTGGTGCTGGCCGAGGCCGTCTCCAGGACCAGGGTAGGCGGCCTCCACCAGCACTTCGTGTAGCACCTGCCACAGATCCTTCATTTGTGCCATTGTCGACAGTAGAGGCTCTTGGCACGCAGGTCGGCATTGACGTACGGAGTACCACGGAGAGCATCCAGCACGTGGTGCGCCTATTCTCACGAGCTATACCGACGACAGATGTGGAGGTATTTACATATATATTACGTCTTAAGTTTTTTTGGTCATTTATCTTCATGTTTATATGTACTTTTCTATATTTTTACATGAGCAGCATGGTTGATTGTGTCACGCAGGTTCCCACACCTGCCACTCAGAGGCTCACTCAGGAGTTGGTAGAGGCGAGAGCGGAGATAGACCGCCTCCGAGCTGCATTACAGATGGCAGAGGCAGCTACTGCAGAGGCACAGCATCTGAGAGAGTCCGACATCCAGCAGGTAGGTTTCTCTTGCACGTTTAAGTTACAAATTTCTTTAAGTAATACCTAATGAGAGACTAATCAAATATTTTAATGCTTTACTTTTTTGCGTAGGCTCGGACCGAGGTAGAGAGCTCCAGAGCTGAGGCACAGCATCATCAGATTATGGAGCAGATTGCCCAGCACAGGGCAGAGCAGCTGATGCTGCATGTTCGAGAGTATCGTAGATCATCGGACGTGACAGTGCCTTACCTACCGTTATATCCACGGCCTGTCCTCACAGAGGTTTTTCGACGACCTCTCCCTCAGGATGCACCTCTCTTCCTACGTGATGCGTGCTGCTGTTTATGTATCGAGGACATTGATAGTACAGGAGGATATGCCCTAGGATGTGGACATATTTTCCACTTGTCTTGCATCACCCAGGAGCTCGTCCGGTTCTCAGCATGCCCATCCTGCCGTGCACGCGTCGACTTAGCGACGTACAGGGTATTGGGCATCGATGATCTTCACCCAGGCCTTGTACGAGTAGATGCCAGGACTGGGAGGCCTGTCGAGACTTTACATCAGCTATGGACTTGGGACTCGACGCCTTCGACGATAGAGCCCAGGAGCCTGAGGTGCCTCCTGAGATAGAGTGGAGCTCACATGAGTTCGACGCTTACCAGAGAGTCCTACATGAGAGCCAGGTGACAGCATTTGAGCGCGTGGGTGGTGCTGGCCCTAGTGGCACAGCGGGTGATGGTGCTAGCAGCAGTGCTGCTTCTCATGAGCAGCGTGTCCTTACAGCAGAGGAGCTTACACGAGCAGAGTGGCAGACACGCACCATTGCAGATTATAGATTTTGGGTTTACAGACAGAGGCGTCTTGCATTAGCACGACGTAGAGAGAGAGAGAGGGCCATAGCAGCTTTTGGGACTCGTGAGCTCCCGAGTATACCGGCACCAGCTCACGATCCTTCCTTTGAGGCAGACCTCCCCGCAGACATTCGACGACCCCCGCAGCCGGCACAGCCTCCTCGACGTGCACAGCAGCCTCGACGCGCACGTCGACCGGCAGTTAGAGATGACGATTTTGATTGGGTTGCTGTTGATAGTGACTAAACTCAGACTAGCTGGGTTAGCTCACTTACATTGTACTTAGATTTTTGGGCAGTGACTAACCTCAGGCTAGCTGGGGTAGCTCATTTTCATTCTGATGTACTTATTTGATGTTTATATCATTATGAGTTTTCTCATTATTGAGTATCATTACATTTTAGTTGATGTTCTTGATTTTATTATATTTCTTAACACTTTGGCTATCATATTGTTTGTTGAAAATCTCCATGCCATCATACCCAAACATGCTCCGATGGGGACCAACCGATGGGGACCAAACTTTGCAAGCATGTGGGGGTGGGCCCCCCCCCACATGCTTGCAAAGTTTGGTCACAATCAGAGCATGTTTGGATTGGCAATTGGCGCCCAGTGCGGGCTTTTCAAGTCTCTTGGTGCTTAAGAGGCCATGGAAAATCCGGGCCTTCCCCATACCATCGTACCCAAACATGCTCCGATGGGGACCAAACTTTGCAAGCATGTGGGGGTGGGTCCCCCCCACATGCTTGCAAAGTTTGGTCCCCATCGGAGCATGTTTGGATTGGCAATCGGCGCCCAGTGCGGGTTTTTCAAGTCTCTTGGTGCTTAAGAGGCCATGGAAAATCCGGGCCTTCCCCATACCATCGTACCCAAACATGCTCCGATGGGGACCAAACTTTGCAAGCATGTGGGGGTGGGTCCCCCCCACATGCTTGCATAGTTTGGTCCCCATCGGAGCATGTTTGGATTGGCAATTGGCACCCAGTGCGGGTTTTTCAAGTCTCTTGGTGCTTAAGAGGCCATGGAAAATCCGGGCCTTCCCCATACCATCGTACCCAAACATGCTCCGATGGGGACCAAACTTTGCAAGCATGTGGGGGTGGGTCCCCCCCACATGCTTGCAAAGTTTGGTCCCCATCGGAGCATGTTTGGATTGGCAATTGGCGCCCAGTGCGGGTTTTTCAAGTCTCTTGGTGCTTAAGAGGCCATGGAAAATCCGGGCCTTCCCCATACCATCGTACCCAAACATGCTCCGATGGGGACCAAACTTTGCAAGCATGTGGGGGTGGGTCCCCCCCACATGCTTGCATAGTTTGGTCCCCATCGGAGCATGTTTGGATTGGCAATCGGCGCCCAGTGCGGGTTTCTCAAGTCTCTTGGTGCTTAAGAGGCCATGGAAAATCCGGGCCTTCCCCATACCATCGTACCCAAACATGCTCCGATGGGGACCAAACTTTGCAAGCATGTGGGGGTGGGTCCCCCCCACATGCTTGCATAGTTTGGTCCCCATCAGAGCATGTTTGGATTGGCAATCGGCGCCCAGTGCGGGTTTTTCAAGTCTCTTGGTGCTTAAGAGGCCATGGAAAATCCGGGCCTTCCCCATACCATTGTTACCATATTATAGTAGTGATGTGTGTGAACACACTTAGGACCGCCGGGGCACTTTTTCCCTCACTAGGAGGTTTTTTCCCCCGTGCATTGTATATACGCCCATTATCTTCTAGGGCTTGTCATCTTTCATTTTTGGCACTCATAATACACTACTGTGTTGTGCTCAAGCTTCCTCATCTTCTTGAAGTTGTGTGTGCATTCCTGCAACCCTAATTCCAACAATTGGTATCAGAGCAGGCTTCCTCCTCCCGGGCAGCATCACCGGCACCTGCCGCTTCATCTCCTCCGATTGCGACGAGGTTTCACGAGCGTCTGCAGGTTAGTATATGCCGTGGGCGAGCCCGTAGGGCTCGGTAATTTCAGAATTTTGATCTGAAGTCATTTCGCCCTCCGTTTTTGCATTCCAAGTACTGCGTAGGCAAAATCGTCCTACTGTGCAGATTTTCTGTCAAGATCAAAATCTGCAGGACAGGTGCCCATTCGTCTGTTTTGGGCTGTGCTACATAGCACAGGTCGTTTTTATACAGGTTTACCTCTTACAGACAGCATTTACATCTAGTAGTACAGTCATTGGCCATGGCTGACAACAATGATGTATTCCGCATGTTGGCTGCTGAGGATAAGTTGGATGGCACCAACTATCCATTGTGGGCATATATGATGCGACATGTATTGGTAGCAAAGGGGTTATGGAACATTGTGCAGGGTATTGATGCACGTCCTATTGTGGCTGGGAATGCTGCAAACACATCAGAAACAGGTACTGTTGATGATGGTGCAGGCACAAGTGCTGTAGCAGCTGTTCGAGAACCACCACTTTCAGCAGAGCAGATTCGTTGGGATGGTAGAGATGCGCAGGCTCATGCCTTGATTGCGCTGTCTGTCAAACGTACCATTATCCCACATATTCGCTCCTGCAAGACTTCTAAGGATGCTTGGGATGTACTTGCCACATTGTATCAGGCAAGAAATGAGGCTCGTGTTGCTTATCTCCGAAAACAGTTGGAGAGTGAGCATATGAACGAAGGTGATTCTATGGATAGCTTTTTGACAAAGATCAAGGATTTCAAAGAGCAGCTCATTTCTGCAGATGAAATCCTGTCAGACAGTTCACTTGTGCAGACTGTTTTGAATGGTCTACCAGATTCTTATCAGGGTTTTGCTTCCACTCTTCGCTTGATGATGAAAGGCAATCCCAATGCCTTATCATTTGAGGAGTTAGTTTCTGTTTTGCTGCAAGAAGACCAGTCAAGGCAAAACAGGAATATTATGCGTGTCGCAGATCAAGCTTTCGTTGCTAGTCAGAGAAGCGGGAAAGGTAAAGCTGGCTTTTCTTCTAGTAAGCAGAAATCTGCAAATGCTGCGCAACCAAAGAAGGAAGACAAAGATGAGAAGAAGGGTGACAAACAGAAGACATTTTGCAAGTACTGTAAGGGAAATGATCATGTCATCAAAGCGTGTCCTAAGCTGGCTGCGAAAGAGGCTAAGAAGAAAGAGGCTGGTATGGCTGTTGCAGATGCCTCTCCTTCTAACAATGAATCTGCTAATGTTGTGCTAGATACAGAATGGGCATTCAATGCGCAGTGCAGTTATGACCCATCTTTGCATGACACATGTATGTCTGCAGTAGATTCAGATGTATGGTACTTTGACAGTGGTGCCACTAAGCATATCACCTCGCAGCGCAGTTTATTCACTTTCCTTGAGTCTGCTCCCACAGGGAATACTGTCACTTGTGCCAATAACTCCTCTTATCCCGTTAAAGGAGTTGGACAGATTGTGCTGAATGTTGCAAATGGCAACACCTTTACACTTTTTGATGCATTGTATGTGCCAGGGATCAAAAAGAATCTGCTGTCAGTCTCCGCATTTGCCAAAACAGGTTTGGTTGTAAAATTTGTGGATGACAGATGTACTGTTCATGATCTCTCTTGTGGTGACATCATTGTAGCATCTGGTTCACTATGTCGAGGGCTGTATAAGCTCAATATGGATGGCAAATGTGTAGAGGATTCAGCATGTGCTATTATGGATACGCAGGCTATTTCAAATGCAAAACTGTGGCATGCACGTTTTGGTCATCTGAATTTTGCAAGTTTGCTGCGCCTGCAGAAATCTGAAATGGTGTCTTCTTTGCCTAAGCTTGAGGCACCTGTCAAGCATGTTTGTGAGGGCTGCATATTGGGTAAAATGCAGCGTGCTTCCTTTCCCAAAGATGGATCAGTGAGAGCTGAACGCAGATTGCAGCTTGTTCACAGTGATGTTTGTGGTCCCATGCAAACTCCATCATTTGGAAACTACCTTTACTTCGTGACTTTCATTGATGATTTTACCAGGCATGCATGGGTATATCCTTTGAAGGCAAAGTCCGAAGTGTTTTTGTGCTTCAAACAGTTTTTGGTTATGGCTGAAAATGTGTCAGAAAGTAAGATGGGCACCCTCCGTTCAGATCGAGGGGGGGAGTATATGTCTTCAGAATTTAATGCATTTCTGGCTGAGCGTGGGATAAAACACCAATGTACAGTGCCGTATACACCACAGCAAAATGGTGTGGCTGAGAGAAAAAACAGGTCTCTCATGGAAATGGCAAGATGTATGGTTAAGAGTCAAAGTCTACCACATGGTTTTTGGCTTGAGGCTGTCATGTGTGCCACTTATGTACTAAACAGGTGTCCCACCAAAGCATTACAGGTTGTCACTCCATATGAGGCTTGGCATGGCCGCAAGCCATCTGTTGGCCATTTACGTGTTTTTGGTTGCCTGGCATATGCATTAGTGCCTGTGCAACATCGCAGAAAATTGGATGACAAAGCTGTCAAATGTATTTTTTGTTGGATATAGTGCTGAGAGCAAAGGCTATCGTTTGTATCATCCACAGACAAAGCGCATTTTGGTTAGCCGTGATGTTGTATTTGTGGAAGATGCAGTTCAGCCCTTGGTTTCATGTACTAAGGAGACAGATATCAGCTCACGTGATGTCTATGATACATTGTTGCCTCTTTTCAGTGGTGCACAGTCAAGTGCAATACCTCATGAGGCAGTTTTTCAGCCTATGCAGGTTTTAAATGATGGCACAGATCAGCCTATATCTGATGCAGATGTGCATGATGCACTTGAGGATGAGAGACAAGAGATTGAGGGCTCTAGGAATATGCCTAGATGGCTGGTGCAGACTTTGCGTGACAGCAAGTTGGATGCCCCTTTGTCTAGTCGCACTCGTTCTGGCTCTCATGGTGCATCTTATGCGTCAGATTGTTATGCATTGGCTGTTTCTAGTATGTGCGATGAAAGTGAGCCTGTTTTATTTGATGAGGCACAAAGTTCAGAAAATTGGATGGCTGCTATGCAAGCAGAATACGATGCTATTATGAAGAATGGTACATGGTCTTTATGTGACTTGCCCCCTGGCAAGAAGGCCATTGGCACTAAGTGGGTATACAAATTGAAGCGTAAGCCTGATGGCACAGTGGATCGCCATAAGGCTAGGCTTGTTGCAAAAGGTTATGCTCAAGAGAAGGGCATTGATTTTGATGAGACTTTTGCTCCCACATGTCGTATGACCACTGTTCGTAGCATCTGTGCATTAGCAGCTCATAATGGTTGGAATGTACATCAGCTGGACATAAAGACTGCGTTCTTAAATGGAGATTTGCATGAGGAGGTGTATGTATTGCAGCCTCGTGGTTTTGTTCAAAGAGGGCAGGAAAACAAAGTGTGCAGGTTAAAAAAGGCTTTATATGGTTTAAAGCAAGCTCCACGAGCTTGGTATGAAAAAATACATGCATATTTGACTGCACATGGGTTTCAGAATAGTCCAACAGAAAGCACTTTGTATGTTAAACGTGTGGATGGTGTACATCTAATCATTGCTCTCTATGTCGATGACATGCTGCTCACAGGACCAAATGAGAGTCATATTGCTGATTTTAAGGCTGATTTGAATGCCTCTTTTGAGATGTCAGATTTGGGGCATTTGCATCATTATTTGGGGGTGCAATTTAAGCAGTGTGATGGAGGTATTGCTTTGTGTCAGACAAAGTATATTGAAACATTGTTGCGGAGATTTGGCCTTGAAGACTGCAAACCTATTGCTACTCCAATGGAGACAGGTTTGAAGTTGAGTCTTCATGATGCTGGAGATCACTTTGATGTCACACTCTATCAGACAGCTGTTGGTTGCCTCATTTATGTATGCATTACGAGGCCAGATATTCAGTTTGCAGTCTCACAGGTGAGCAGGTTTATGCATAGCCCAGGCATTAAGCATTGGCAGGCAGTGAAGCGTATCTTTCGCTATTTGAGTGGTACTCGGCATCTTGGGTTGTTTTATCCCAAGGGGGGATCATTGCCGCCAGATTTACATGCTTTTTCAGATTCTGACTGGGCTGGTTGTTATGACACACGCGTGTCCACGAGTGGTTTTTGCTTCATGCTTGGAAGCTCATGCATATCATGGTTGAGCAAGAAGCAGCCTACTGTGGCCACTTCTAGTTGTGAAGCTGAGTACAGGGCAGCTTTCACAGCTACGGTTGAGTGTGTGTGGCTCAGACGCCTTATGGCTGATTTGGGTGTTGGGCAGCCATCTGCCACCACCATCTTCACTGACAGTCAGAGCGCATTGGCAGTTGCGCGGAACCCAGTGTTCCATGCTCGTACGAAGCACATTGAGGTGCACTACCATTATGTCAGGGAGAGACTCTCTGCAGGAGAGATCAGTTTGGCTTATGTGCCAACACAGGATAACCTTGCAGACCTTTTCACAAAGGCTCTGCCTCGTGAGAAGTTCGAAGCTTTTCGCAAAGCTTTGGGCTTACTCCCTTTTGTGGATTCGTCCACATAGCTAGACACTTCCCTATACATGAGTGCTAGCTCTTGTTCACCGCATCACTCCAGGGGGGGATTTGTTACCATATTATAGTAGTGATGTGTGTGAACACACTTAGGACCGCCGGGGCACTTTTTCCCTCACTAGGAGGTTTTTTCCCCCGTGCATTGTATATACGCCCATTATCTTCTAGGGCTTGTCATCTTTCATTTTTGGCACTCATAATACACTACTGTGTTGTGCTCAAGCTTCCTCATCTTCTTGAAGTTGTGTGTGCATTCCTGCAACCCTAATTCCAACAACCATCGTACCCAAACATGCTCCGATGGGGACCAAACTTTGCAAGCATGTGGGGGTGGGTCCCCCCCACATGCTTGCAAAGTTTGGTCCCCATCGGAGCATGTTTGGATTGGTAATCGGCGCCCAGTGCGGGTTTTTCAAGTCTCTTGGTGCTTAAGAGGCCATGGAAAATCCGGGCCTTCCCCATACCATCGTACCCAAACATTCTCCGATGGGGACCAAACTTTGCAAGCATGTGGGGGTGGGTCCCCCCCACATGCTTGCAAAGTTTGGTCCCCATCAGAGCATGTTTGGATTGGCAATGGGCGCCCACTGCGGGTTTTTCAAGACTCTTGGTGCTTAAGAGGCCATGGAAAATCCGGGCCTTCCCCATACCATCGTACCCAAACATGCTCCGATGGGGACCAAACTTTGCAAGCATGTGGGGGTGGGTCCCCCCCACAAGCTTGCAAAGTTTGGTCCCCATCGGAGCATGTTTGGATTGGCAATCGGCGCCCAGTGCGGGTTTTTCAAGTCTCTTGGTGCTTAAGAGGCCATGGAAAATCCGGGCCTTCCCCATACCATCGTACCCAAACATGCTCCGATGGGGACCAAACTTTGCAAGCATGTGGGGGTGGGTCCCCCCCACATGCTTGCAAAGTTTGGTCCCCATCGGAGCATGTTTGGATTGGCAATGGGCGCCCAGTGCGGGTTTTTCAAGTCTCTTGGTGCTTAAGAGGCCATGGAAAATCCGGGCCTTCCCCATACCATCGTACCCAAACATGCTCCGATGGGGACCAAACTTTGCAAGCATGTGGGGGTGGGTCCCCCCCACCTTCTTGCAAAGTTTGGTCCCCATTAGAGCATGTTTGGATTGGCAATGGGCGCCCAGTGCGGGTTTTTCAAGACTCTTGGTGCTTAAGAGGCCATGGAAAATCCGGGCCTTCCCCATACCATCGTACCCTAACATGCTCCGATGGGGACCAAACTTTGCAAGCATGTGGGGGTGGGTCCCCCCCACATGCTTGCAAAGTTTGGTCACAATCAGAGCATGTTTGGGTTGGCAATGGGCGCCCAGTGCGGGTTTTTCAAGTCTCTTGGTGCTTAAGAGGCCATGGAAAATCCGGGCCTTCCCCATACCATCGTACCCAAACATGCTCCGATGGGGACCAAACTTTGCAAGCATGTGGGGGTGGGTCCCCCCCACATTCTTGCAAAGTTTGGTCCCCATCAGAGCATGTTTGGATTGGCAATGGGCGCCCAGTGCGGGTTTTTCAAGTCTCTTGGTGCTTAAGAGGCCATGGAAAATCCGGGCCTTCCCCATACCATCGTACCCAAACATGCTCCGATGGGGACCAAACTTTGCAAGCATGTGGGGGTGGGTCCCCCCCACATGCTTGCAAAGTTTGGTCACAATCAGAGCATGTTTGGGTTGGCAATGGGCGCCCAGTGCGGGTTTTTCAAGTCTCTTGGTGCTTAAGAGGCCATGGAAAATTCGGGCCTTCCCCATACCATCGTACCCAAACATGCTCCGATGGGGACCAAACTTTGCAAGCATGTGGGGGTGGGTCCCCCCCACATGCTTGCATAGTTTGGTCCCCATCGGAGCATGTTTGGATTGGCAATCGGCGCCCAGTGCGGGTTTCTCAAGTCTCTTGGTGCTTAAGAGGCCATGGAAAATCCGGGCCTTCCCCATACCATCGTACCCAAACATGCTCCGATGGGGACCAAACTTTGCAAGCATGTGGGGGTGGGTCCCCCCCACATGCTTGCATAGTTTGGTCCCCATCAGAGCATGTTTGGATTGGCAATCGGCGCCCAGTGCGGGTTTTTCAAGTCTCTTGGTGCTTAAGAGGCCATGGAAAATCCGGGCCTTCCCCATACCATCGTACCCAAACATGCTCCGATGGGGACCAAACTTTGCAAGCATGTGGGGGTGGGTCCCCCCCACATGCTTGCAAAGTTTGGTCCCCATCGGAGCATGTTTGGATTGGTAATCGGCGCCCAGTGCGGGTTTTTCAAGTCTCTTGGTGCTTTAAGAGGCCATGGAAAATCCGGGCCTTCCCCATACCATCGTACCCAAACATTCTCCGATGGGGACCAAACTTTGCAAGCATGTGGGGGTGGGTCCCCCCCACATGCTTGCAAAGTTTGGTCCCCATCAGAGCATGTTTGGATTGGCAATGGGCGCCCACTGCGGGTTTTTCAAGACTCTTGGTGCTTAAGAGGCCATGGAAAATCCGGGCCTTCCCCATACCATCGTACCCAAACATGCTCCGATGGGGACCAAACTTTGCAAGCATGTGGGGGTGGGTCCCCCCCACAAGCTTGCAAAGTTTGGTCCCCATCGGAGCATGTTTGGATTGGCAATCGGCGCCCAGTGCGGGTTTTTCAAGTCTCTTGGTGCTTAAGAGGCCATGGAAAATCCGGGCCTTCCCCATACCATCGTACCCAAACATGCTCCGATGGGGACCAAACTTTGCAAGCATGTGGGGGTGGGTCCCCCCCACATGCTTGCAAAGTTTGGTCCCCATCGGAGCATGTTTGGATTGGCAATGGGCGCCCAGTGCGGGTTTTTCAAGTCTCTTGGTGCTTAAGAGGCCATGGAAAATCCGGGCCTTCCCCATACCATCGTACCCAAACATGCTCCGATGGGGACCAAACTTTGCAAGCATGTGGGGGTGGGTCCCCCCCACATTCTTGCAAAGTTTGGTCCCCATTAGAGCATGTTTGGATTGGCAATGGGCGCCCAGTGCGGGTTTTTCAAGACTCTTGGTGCTTAAGAGGCCATGGAAAATCCGGGCCTTCCCCATACCATCGTACCCTAACATGCTCCGATGGGGACCAAACTTTGCAAGCATGTGGGGGTGGGTCCCCCCCACATGCTTGCAAAGTTTGGTCACAATCAGAGCATGTTTGGGTTGGCAATGGGCGCCCAGTGCGGGTTTTTCAAGTCTCTTGGTGCTTAAGAGGCCATGGAAAATCCGGGCCTTCCCCATACCATCGTACCCAAACATGCTCCGATGGGGACCAAACTTTGCAAGCATGTGGGGGTGGGTCCCCCCCACATTCTTGCAAAGTTTGGTCCCCATCAGAGCATGTTTGGATTGGCAATGGGCGCCCAGTGCGGGTTTTTCAAGTCTCTTGGTGCTTAAGAGGCCATGGAAAATCCGGGCCTTCCCCATACCATCGTACCCAAACATGCTCCGATGGGGACCAAACTTTGCAAGCATGTGGGGGTGGGTCCCCCCCACATGCTTGCAAAGTTTGGTCACAATCAGAGCATGTTTGGGTTGGCAATGGGCGCCCAGTGCGGGTTTTTCAAGTCTCTTGGTGCTTAAGAGGCCATGGAAAATTCGGGCCTTCCCCATACCATCGTACCCAAACATGCTCCGATGGGGACCAAACTTTGCAAGCATGTGGGGGTGGGTCCCCCCCACATGCTTGCAAAGTTTGGTCCCCATCGGAGCATGTTTGGATTGGCAATCGGCGCCCAGTGCGGTTTTTTCAAGTCTCTTGGTGCTTAAGAGGCCATGGAAAATCCAGGCCTTCCCCATACCATCGTACCCAAACATGCTCCGATGGGGACCAAACTTTGCAAGCATGTGGGGGTGGGTCCCCCCCACATACTTGCAAAGTTTGGTCACAATCAGAGCATGTTTGGGTTGGCAATGGGCGCCCAGTGCGGGTTTTTCAAGTCTCTTGGTGCTTAAGAGGCCATGGAAAATCCGGGCCTTCCCCATACCATCGTACCCAAACATGCTCCGATGGGGACTAAACTTTGCAAGCATGTGGGGGTGGGTCCCCCCCACATGCTTGCAAAGTTTGGTCACAATCAGAGCATGTTTGGGTTGGCAATGGGCGCCCAGTGCGGGTTTTTTCAAGTCTCTTGGTGCTTAAGAGGCCATGGAAAATCCGGGCCTTCCCCATACCATCGTACCCAAACATGCTCCGATGGGGACCAGACTTTGCAAGCATGTGGGGGTGGGTCACCCCCACATGCTTGCAAAGTCTGGTCCCCATCGGAGCATGTTTGGGTACGATGGTATGGGGAAGGCCCGGATTTTCCATGGCCTCTTAAGCACCAAGAGACTTGAAAAACCCGCACTGGGCGCCCATTGCCAATCCAAACATGCTCTGATGGGGACCAAACTTTGCAAGCATGTGGGGGGGACCCACCCCCACATGCTTGCAAAGTTTGGTCCCCATCGGAGCATGTTTGGGTACGATGGTATGGGGAAGGCCCGGATTTTCCATGGCCTCTTAAGCACCAAGAGACTTGAAAAACCCGCACTGGGCGCCCATTGCCAATCCAAACATGCTCTGATGGGGACCAAACGTTGCAAGCATGTGGGGGGGACCCACCCCCACATGCTTGCAAAGTTTGGTCCCCATCGGAGCATGTTAGGGTACGATGGCATGGAGATTTTCAACAAACAATATGATAGCCAAAGTGTTAAAAAATATAATAAAATCAAGAACATCAACTAAAATGTAATGATACTCAATAATGAGAAAACTCATAATGATATAAGCATCAAATAAGTACATCAGAATGAAGATGAGCTACCCCAGCTAGTCTGAGGTTAGTCACTGCCCAAAAATCTAAGTACAATGTAAGTGAGCTAACCCAGCTAGTCTGAGTTTAGTCACTATCAAGATAGAGATCTAGTCAGCAGCACCCTCTCTAGCTCTCAACTGCTTTAGAATGCTCTCATGGTCATCCACTCGAAGCCGAAAACGAGGGTGAGAACTGTGTTTTCGGCTCTGTACTCGAACAAGAGTGAGCCTGGTAGCAACCACTAGATGAGAGAACTGAAATGCCTCTAACTCCCACTTCCACTGCTGGAACTCAAGACTCCCCCGATGAAGTCGAATCTGCTGGTAGAACCGGCCTGCCACAATGATGCTATGGGCGTCATAAGAAAACCCATGATCATCCATTGTATCCTGGTCAAGCATGCACTTTGGCCTAGTGCAACTCATCAGATAGTAGTCTACTCCCTCGCTGTTTCCCTCACTGGCAATAACAGCAAATACATCACCCTCCTGTAGCAAATCTGTCAGGTCATCATAACTGACCATGAACGCAGGACCTGTGTGCTCATCAGACACCACTGGATGTGAAGGATGCTCGGGGGAGAGGAATGTCTGTATCCATGCATCTGCCCATCCTCTCGAGGCACAATGTGACCAATCGCCATCCATACATGCTCCACAGAAGCATGCAAACCGTCGTGTGTAAATCGTGGGGGCCGCCATGCACGTGCTCCTGATGGAATGTAAGCCCAAGGTGCCAGGTACTGTGTCACAATCATGGGAGGCTCTGCGGTCAATCGTGCCACCATCCACATGCCAAAAAAATCTCCTGACAATCCGAGCATCACGTCTGGGGGGGTACGATGATGCTGCACTCCCACACAAATGTTGGGAGCACCACTCGACTACGTGGCCCGCATCTCTGAACCGCTGAGCATCCTGTCGCAGCTGATGACGCCTCAAGGCACGTTTCACACACGCGCCTGCACCATCATGCTCACCCTTCCCGTGACCAGTCTCAAAGAATGACCAAATCACTGGGATACTAGACTGCACATGCCACCTATAAATCCATAAAAGATAGTCTTAGTTATTGTTTTCTTTAATATGTTCTAGTGAATTTAGTTTAATTGAAAATGTAAGAAAGCCATAAGTACAACCTGTAGAGCCAATAGAATTGACGTGATGACTTGAACTGTGCGCCACAACCATCCGACCAAACCCATCGCTGGACATGTCTGATCCCACAATCTCCTAAAAAATCGTCATGGAGACGAAAGCAGTGTTGCACAAAATGTGCATCATGTGAACGATCATCACTGATATAGAAATGATACTCTCGAATAATGACACGGGTCTCGGGGGTACTCGCTATCCCATCTACATGAGCCTCTGCATGTCGATAGCTAATGTGGACCAAAATAGCAACCTGGTGAGGGAAGCAATACATACGTTTAGGACACAAAAAATCAATTAAGTAATGAAGCTCAAACATAAAACAAATAGTACAAAATATAACCATTACCTGCTCTGAGAAGTAATACTCAGATTGTATCTCCTGAAAAGGTGTGAAAGTGTAGTTCTCTGCAAAATCAATCACAGAGACGACCACACCAATAGGAAACTCTGCTAGGCATGCTCGGAACTGACGATCCTGCCACTTGGCACAATGACTGTGCCGTATGTAGGGGTAGATCTGCTCCCTAAATGTGGCTGTGAAGTGACAACGTGGTGTATGTTTGTCCACGAGCTGCAACTTCCTGGACTGTCCACCACTCTGGAGCTGGTGTGTCACATACTCATAACGTTGCCATGCCACTATCTCTTGGTCACTTGCATCAAGATCTACCATCTGTAGATGTGCAAGTGAACCACATGATGTGCAATTGCTCTCCACACAAGGCATCCTATGGAACTGGGCATCCTCCGTGCGTGCACACAAAAGAGAGTGGATGAAATCACGTGGACTACGAGGCAACTCTCTATGCCCACTAAGAGAACGGAACACATCATAAAAAAGATTGAACTCAACATGGTAGCGACAACAACATGTGTCACGCTGACGTGAGTACCTCACAAACCAAGGCTTACACCCCTCAAATGACCTTTGCCCAATTTTAAGCTCTGGATACGAAGCCACAAACTGAGAATACAACTCAGTTTGGGACATTTCAAGAAAGCAAGCACCGTGCTCAATGAACACTCCTCTTGTCACTCTCTTACGCAAAGCTTTCTTGAAAACTGGCGATGCACGACAATTCTCCTCCCAAAAACTTTCTATCAAGGTTCTAGTGGTTTCATCTAGTAGGCGATCATGCCTAGCTACACGACCACTACTCGCCCACATAGCACCAACCTCATTGGCATCTAAACTTTGTCGCCTAATAGACCCAACTCTAAGTGCGTGTGGTGCTATGGAAAGGATGCGAGATGTGGCACTAACCTTACCCTTCATTTGGGAGCTACTTATGGCTGCCACAATAGCCCGTCGAGCAGCCAAAGCGTCCGCAGAGTTCCTCTTCTTGTTAACTATATAGGAATGACGAACACTTTGTAGCACCGCCATGCCAGCTCTCCTCTCTCTTCGACCTCCAATGTCGGAAAGCGCCCTGCAGTTGGCCATGTTGGGCAGATCAATCAAAGCATCAAGCACACATGCCTGTGATGAAGACGTGAGGTCTTTGAAATAGGATTGGAAGATTGCATGGGCACGACGATGTGCCCCTGACTTTGATAGTTCTTTCCTATCCACACGAAGGGCGCCCAAAGGAGGGGGGGTGGGTTCTTGTAGAAGAGAGGACTCAAGAAGGGCGGGTTCATGTGGATTATCTAAACTAAGGGGTAGTGGGGGGGAAGAGGGCGAAGGGAGAGGAAGTGGAAGAGGAGGAGCAAGGCTTGGATCATCGCCAACGGAAGGTGTTGCTCGTTGACGTGCTCTCCACTCTCTCTTTCTCTCACGAGCTACCCTTCTCCTCTCCTCCTCTTGAACTTGGTGGATGGGGGGGAGTCTAGTCCTATCACGTTTCCGACTCCTACGACTTTGAGAACCCATTCTCAAGGAAGCTAAGAGAGAAAATATTATAAGGGCTCAATGATGGGATAGTACTACAGATAAGTGTGGGATAGTACTAGAGATGTGTGATTATATAGGAAAAATAGGTTATCCACTTCAAATCTCACTGGATTTCCTATCTAAGATTGATTGGATAACTAAGATAAACATAAAGATATTTAAAGATAAACTATTATCCACTTAAAAATTAATATTATTTATAATATTTATTAACAAGTCTAAATATTTATCATTACCAGATATATAAATATATCTTTAAAGAAATCTTTTATTTTATAATTATATAACTGCTTTTTTTAAATAAAGTATTTTTTTCATATTTTATTCAAAGGTTTATTCTACATAAAAAATTTTCAAGAAATATAAAAATAAAAAATTTATTTTTTTTAAAATTAATAATATGATCTTTAATAATATTTTTATTGATCTAATCCCAAAATATAATCCTTTTAAATTAGTGATTTTAAATTCTTTTATTTAATAAGTTATATATATTTTATTATTTAAATTTCTATATTCTATTTCTCTAAATTACTAAATTAACTTTTCCAAAAATATGTTTTTGAAAAAAGAGGGGAGGTGGGAAGGAGATGCCACGTGTCACAAGCGTGCATGACACGTGGCATTCTCTTGACATGTGGCACTATTATGGTTGATATGGCAATTCCATGATGTGGCATGCCATGTCACCATGTGCGAGGTGGCATGCAAAGGTGGCAAGATGATGTGGCATTAATGATGACTAGGATGATGAGGTGGGGAGTCAACTAGGTTGACCATGTTGACATGGAGGGTGGAGGTGGCAAGCTGAGGTGGCAAGCTGCTTATGTGGATCCTCTCGATGCTCACGTGGACATAAAGTGGCATGCATGTATAAGGTTTGGGCCTACCCAAGCCTCACACATGGAATGAAACCTAAGCTGTGAAGTTTACCAAGCCTAGATTTCCAAACCTAACTAGGATTGGTTTTAGACTTGAAAAGGGGAGAGTGGACACAATATGGGAATTTTCACTTGGGAGGATTAAAAATGGACCTTCCCATACTCAAATCAAGCCAAATTTTTTTTGATAAATTCATGGCAACAAGAGTATTGATCCCATGAGTTTTTAGATTGAAAGATTCAATATTTAATTTTCTAGAATTAAATTACTATTGATTTAATGGGCCTCTGACAGTCATAAAAAATTTTCCAAAGTAAATCTACAAAAATCAAACCGTTAGATTTGTAATTTTATCTTATACCCACATTATACTAATCTTTCCCAATCTAATCATCACTAGATCCATACAATTTGAGCATTTTAAATGGTAGATGTGGTGGGAGGATAAAATAGTATGTTTTTTAACAATTCTAATATCTTTTAAATAATATAGAAAATAGTAGAACACATCAAAAATTACTCGATAAATCAAGTTAAGCTCTATGTTATTTGTATTTGTGATATGCAAAGTGGGAACATCGTATGAGTAATAATGTAAAAGTTATAGGCAATTTACTCACATTCACTATACCTGTCTAAACCTAGGACAGGGCCTGTATACAAACTTGGTTCCCAAAGAAAAGGGGATTTGCAATTATTGGATATTCGATCAGATTATAGTTTTAGGTGCCCAACTTTGCATATGATGTTTCATTAGAAGACCTTGAAGTGAAACTCCTTGGCTAACTATGAGAGATTGGCTATTCTTCTTGAAAAAATGCATGTTTTTCAGCTAAAGCCAAGGGCGCCCACGACATGAAACTAGATAACCTCATCTTGCAACCACCCGTTCGCTATCTGCTCCTTGTGGAAGAGGTCCCAAGACCAATGTCTGTGGGGCGGCGGATGGACAAGTATGTGGGGTTTATCTATAGGTGGCGGGGTGCCTTGCAGTACTGCTCCCAAATGTATGGCTTTAGAAGAAAAGGCTAGTGCCAAGTTGGCTACTTGCCCATGAGTTCAAAGGTAATGGGGCGAGCAGTGGAGGGAGGCCGCATGGTAACGACCCCATTGCCATTGCCAATGGGGGTGTTGGCACTTCTAGTTACTGTGCTTGGTGTCCATATAAGGCCGAAGGACTTGGATGTCCATGCGGTCTGTAATCTTACTGATGGGGCCGACGAGCAGTTTGTTGATCGCTTGCTTAAACTCCATGCAATCTAGGGGGTCGCGCGCTAGTTGAGAGGGTTGAGAGGGGGTGGATTGATTTCTTTGTGCTCCTATGGTGAGCGGGGGGATCTCACCTTCCTCTAGAGGTGTGGGGGAAGGGAGGTCGGAGAGTGATTGTGATTGGAGGGGAGGAGATGTCGATGGAGAGCGTGAGCGGGGGGATCTCACCTTCCTCTACAGGTGTGGGGGAAGGGAGGTCGGAGAGTGATTGTGATTGGAGAGGAGGAAATGTCGATGGAGAGGGTACCGTGGTGGCAAGGGTGGTAGTAAAGAAGGGTGGGGGCCTTGCTGATGTTGAGGGTATATCTTTAAGGTTAAGGGGGAGGCCCAAATGAAGATTTAGGGTGGGGGGTGAAGGAGGTGTTGGTTATGGAGGAGGAGTGGCTATGTAAGGGGGGGAATGATTGCATATTTGTGTGAGCATGTTTTTTTTTGGGCTTTTTGCTCACTTTGTTTTTGGAAATCATTAGTAACGTTACATGTGATTTGTGTTAGTGGGGATGCTAAGAGATGTTAATAATGGGAGAGAATAGAGGGAAGGATCCAGAGGAACATAGACTTAATCATTAGAATGAGATGGTGATTCTCAGTTCCTCATTTGATTCATTGAAGCAACATTCATCATTTGAAGAAATTGGCCTTCGATGATGTCCCTTTGTGTGGCAGGATTCTTGTCAAATGTTGTTGAGTAGGACCTGTTCCTACTTTCTTTTACCCATGTACTTTTTCTGTTTTTATGTATATTTAAGTGTGTTTTCATGAAGCAGATATACTTGGAGTACAAGAATTGTGTCATATAGACTCTTATTGAATTGCTCTGTGCTGAAGTAGCCACTTGTTGGTGAGGATTGAAAGAATTACGTCGACTTGCAAAGCTAATATAGATATCTTCACTACGGATTGAAGATCATTGATTTGTGAAGATAGGTTGGTCGTTTGGAGATGTTTGTAATTTGAAGGAAAATTTGAGGTGATGGAACTCCATCTTCGTGGTAGTTGATAGACTAACCAAAGTTGCCCATCTGATTCCAACAAAAGAAACCTAGACTGCAGTGGATGTGGCCAGAGTGTTCCTCAAGGAAATCTTCAGATTGCATGGCCTACCCAGGAGAATAGTAAGTGATCGAGATCCCAAGTTCACGTCAAGATTTTGGACTGCATTTTTCGAAGCAGTAGGAACTTTCTTGGATCTCAGCACAGCTTACCACCCCGAGCCCGATAGTCAAACAGAAAGGGTGAACCAAGTAATTAAAGATATACTTCGATCATGCTGTGGTGGTAGGGAACCCAAGAAGTGGCTAAGCTATCTGCACACACCTAGTCGAGTTCGCCTACAATGCTTCTTATCACCTTAGTATCGAGATGAAGTACAAGAAGTTATCCCCCAGATACTCTGGGCCATATCTGATTACAAATAAAGTAGGTGACTTAGCCTATGAACTTCTTCTGCCTCCTCATCTCAAAGTACATGATGTATTTCATGTCAGCTTTCTTAAGAAGTATGTACCGAGCCCGCTCAATGATGCAACCGGACCTTTAATTTTCTTGAAGAGAATAATCAAAAACTTATAAATTAAATCAAATATCAAAACAACTACTTGAATTAAATTGAAAATTAAAGCATATAACAAAACATAAGACAAGAGAAAGAAAAACATCACCATCAACACCATGCTGTGCAATCTTCCCCCACCCCTTGTTCGTGGCCTTTCCCCACACAAGAGTATTTCTTTATTAGCTTTCTTTCCACCAAAAATAGGCCATAGCCCCAAAAATATACAAAGTGTGCTTTTAGAGAGCACGACACTCTTCCACAATAAAAATAGAGTGTCCTAAAAATTGGGGCTAGGGTAAAGCCTTTGGGCTTTAATAAATTCAACACTAAGGTTATAAGCTATGCTTGTAAAAATAAATGTGATGCACATAAGAAACATTCTCCTCGACATTATTTATCAATCCTCGTAATCTTCTTGACTTGAAAATATAAGCTTAATTAATAATTAAATTAATCCCACAAATATTAAACAGGCACAAACCATAACCAACTCATGACTACCAGGGATCACCGTGCCAATACAAACCTAACTGAAATAATCATAGACGGTCCCAAGCATACGTCATATACCGCACGTATTAATATTTATAGTGGTGTCACCCACGATATTAACCTAGCCGGCATGACACAAGAGTAACCTAGGCGTCCCCAAATTACTCAAGAGGGAAAAAATAATATTCTTAAAGAGAACTGAAAATATATTCTCATAACATCCCTCTTGCTTGAGTTTGCAATTGTCCTCAATTGCAGGTTTGCTGGGTTTGAAAAGAACGAAGGATCTTAGGATAAGCTCGGAAAAATTTCTCGACATCCATTTTGCATCTTCTTGAGGATGGTTTTTGAATATCAAAAGGTATCTAATTAACATGGATCATAACAGTCCCCCCTATTGGGAATCAACTGTCCTCAGTTGCGCAATCAATGAGTATCAAACAATTTCTGAAATAAAAACCAAACAAGTGAACGCATGTAAAAGGGATCTAAGTGTCCCATACCACAGAGGTACCTTCCACATACAAACACTCGTCATCGCTGGTGAAAGATAGAAGACATAGATACGTCTAGGGTAGGCATGTAAAACCAATCTAATGTCCCATACCATAGATTAATTCCACACGACACTACCTTAAGAACAGAAGTTTGAGACGGAGTAGCTAATTCCCTCTGAAACTTTCATTCTGACATAACTTTTCTCTATCTTCAAAATTAGATTATAAGTCTTATTCCAAAAATGAATTAGGTCGAAATAAAAATTATTATCAACTTAAGATTGAAAAATAATCACTTACATTACTGTCAATAATAACTTGATGAATTCTGGGGATTTGTTCTTGATCTTAATCTTGTAATTGTCTAACTAAATTTCAAAAATTATAATCTTTGAATAGGTTTATAATTCTTGAATTTGTGAATCTTTACTTGTAAACAATGAAATCTAAAGGGGATCTTGATCTTAAGCTTAATCTTAAACTTGAAATCAGAACTTGAAGAGAAATAGACATCTTCCACCCTAGTTGATAGCAAGAACTTGATACACTAGTAATGAATCTTGGCTTAGATTAAAAATACTTGAATGGACGAAAATTGAGAGATTATCATAATTACAATTGAGAGAAAATTGAGAGATTAGTCTTTAATTAAATCGTAATTGCAATTCTTGAATAAATCTTGTTCTTAAGGGGTTTAAATCTTGTGGTTGAATATATCTTTGACTTAGAGCAATTCTTGGCCTAGAAAGAATCTTGTACTTGGATAGATGTTTAAACTAGAACACTTGAAAATTTAGACAAAATTTTACTTGAATTGTTATAAACTTCGTAATTGTGATTGGCATACAACTTAAGCTTGGTTTCTAGTCACTTGAGAGCTATTTCTTTACTTTTCTCATCATCACTAAATTCGATGGTGAAGCAATTGATAACTTGAATCAAAGACTGGAGAAACTTGCTTGGATCTTGAATCTTCAAATTGGTCTTAATCTTCTATGAAATGTCTAGCAGTCATTTTTACTTGAATTTGGGCAACTAAATCTTGAAGATAACTTTTGCTAATCTTGTCTCGATCTTTCTAGTTAGGTCACGGTATCTAAAATTCTGTTCAGGAGCTAAAGTTTTCTAACTAGGTCTAGAAGAAAAGAATATTCAGAAGACAGATACAAAAACAAACAAGAAATTGTATACAATAAATAATTTTTTTACACATACCTCCACCTTTGGTTTATGTGTCGAGTGCGTTAACCTCTTCGGTGTCAAGCTGTTCCTGAATAGTACGATGGTGCGGATATTCACCCATTTCTTGACAATTAAAAGAATAGGAAAAATTTAAAAACAAGAGAAAAGATAGTATTTCTTATCTCATATGGAATGCCGAGCTAGATGTGAATCCTGCCAAGTTAGCTCAATACACAAATGCATAATTTTTCAAGAAATAATCCATGTACTCTTTTAAAATTAGAAAAATAACCATAGGTTAAAGCAACATTTGAATGATATCTTCTCTAACAAGCTGTTTATATTATTCGGACTTCACGAGGATTTAGAAAACAACATTATTCAATCACAAGAATTTGACAACTCTCAAAATTTCTCTTGAGGTAAATTCTAAAAATCTATAGAAGGAATCCAAACTAACTACATGCACATGAGATTCTTTTCCATAAAATATGATGGGAATAGTCAAAAAATATTTTTCTTTTGTAAAACATTTTACTAATCTCATATGTTAAGCTTTGAAAGCTTTTAAAGCTTAGTCAAGAGCTTAGATATATATATAGTAAAATAATTTTCCTTCTACTAGGGTGTGCTCAGCGCAGTAAAAATTTAAAGCAAGAGTAATATTCAGCGCATCTAAAAAAATAAAAATAAACATTGTAAGCTTATAAAGCTTTTATGAAGCTTTAATAAGCTTTTTAAAAAAAAGCTTTAATAATTTCTTTATCTCCCACCAATATTCACACAGCGCAGTGAGTAAGAGTAAAAAGGGAGATTTTTTTATTTTTATTTTTATTTCTTAATGTGGGTTGTAAGCAAAAGCTCACAAAGCTTTTAAGCTTCTATTTAAACAAGCTTAAATAGAAAAATTGGGGCCTCCCCTGAATTCGCAGCGCCCGCCGAACGGATGGAGAGAGAGAAACGGTTGCCGCTGTCGCCGCCGCCCGGGTACGAAGGAGGGAGAGAGAGGGAAATTGGAAATCAATTGGGAAATTATATATATATATATATATATTTATATAACTTTAAGATTTGCGCCCAGCGCATCACTGAGGAGGAGAGGGAAAATAAAAAATTAAAAGTATTTTTTTTGAAAGCAACTCTTGAAGAATTCTCATCCCTCTATTATAGAAATTGAGCAAAGGAAAGGTTTAGCAATTCTGCTTATAGCTCTCCATGCTCCTCTGCTTGCTCTTTCAATCCGTACAGACAGATTAAGAAGAGGATTAGTGAAGAAGAAGGTGGTTTTATGGTTTTGAGAAACCCACTAATGGTTTTCCACCTAGTTTTACCCTTTGGACAATAGATTGATGGAGATTGATTACCCAATGGTTAAAAACAAGCTTTATTTCATCCATACATAAACAAAAATCCCTAAACGTGTTCTTCTTTCATTTAAATTCAAAAAAATTACCAAAATCACCTCTGTTTTTGTCTCTTTCACCTCTTTTGACCGCCTTCAAGAAAATTAAATTACACCAAAGCTCTGATACCACTGCAACCGGACCTTTAATTTTCTTGAAGAGAATAATCAAAAACTTATAAATTAAATCAAATATCAAAACAACTACTTGAATTAAATTGAAAATTAAAGCATATAACAAAACATAAGACAAGAGAAAGAAAAACATCACCATCAACACCATGCTGGGTGCAATCTTCCCCCCCCTTGTGCGTGGCCTTTCCCCACACAAGAGTATTTCTTTATTAGCTTTCTTTCCACCAAAAATAGGCCATAGCCCCAAAAATATACAAAGTGTGCTTTTAGAGAGCACGACACTCTTCCACAATAAAAATAGAGTGTCCTAAAAATTGGGGCTAGGGTAAAGCCTTTAGGCTTTAATAAATTCAACACTAAGGTTATAAGCTATGCTTGTAAAAATAAATGTGATGCACATAAGAACCATTCTCCTCGACATTATTTATCAATCCTCGTAATCTTCTTGACTTGAAAATATAAGTTCAATTAATAATTAAATTAATCCCACAAATATTAAACAGGCACAAACCATAACCAACTCATGACTACCAGGCGTAAGTACTTCCAGGGATCACCCTCCCAATACAAACCTAACTGAAATAAACATAGACGGCCCCAAGCATACGTCATATACCGCACGTATTAATATTTATAGTGGTGTCACCCACGATATTAACCTAGCCGACATGACGCAAGAGTAACCTAGGCGTCCCCAAATTACTCAAGAGGAAAAAAATAATATTCTTAAAGAGAACTAAAAATATATTCTCATAATATCCCTCTTGCTTGAGTTTGCAATTGTCCTCAATTTGCAGGTTTGCTGGGTTTGAAAAGAACGAAGGATCTCAGGATAAGCTCGAAAAAATTTCTCGGCATCCATTTTGCATCTTCTTGAGGATGGTTTTTGAATATCAAAAGGTATTTAATTAACATGGATCATAACAAATGATCTTAACTTCTTCAACCCAAGGGCTGATGGAACTGCAACCTGAAGAAATCCTTGATGTTCGAGAGAAGGTTCTTAGGAAAATTCTAAGAGAATTATTAGTCAAATGGAAGTTCTATCCTTTTGAAGACGCCACCTTGGAAAGAAGTCGAACTGATGCGGGATTACCCCTAGTTTGCGAGATGAGGACATCTCACGTTTTTCAAGTGGGAGAGGCTATAAGATTCCTCCCCAGTCCCTCAAGATGTCCAGTTTCTTCCCCTATAATCAATCCCCTTTTTAGAATAATAAAAGATCTTGTTTCTACCTGTTTTGGCCTAGAGAGAGAAAATGTTCTAGAGAGAGATAATTCAATTTTTAGATATCTTTGGATGGAAAAATATCCTTTCTTATTAAAATAAATTCCCCCAAAATAGAAGCTTAAAAAGAAATTCCTAAGGTGCATTAGAAATAAATTATAATCTGCACAAAAGACCTTAACCACCTAAGGGTCTAGATTTTCTGAAAATTTTGGATCAAGGTTCTGATGGACCAATAAGATTAATCAAAATGTAGGGAGGAGATAAATTGAAGAATAAAAGAACCCCCCCCCCCAAAATTGAGTAAATGTTCACATAAGATGAAGAGTGGACTAAGGACTAAAGAATTTTGACACCTCAAAGTGGGGATCTCCCCTCATGAAGGAGGCACCTTTTTTCTCATCATTACTCCCAATTTTAAATCAATTACATGAGATATTTCATCTCTCCTCTCTCTGCTATTTCAAGTCTAGTTCCAAAAAGTAAGCTGAACTGGCCCAAAAATGGTCAAAAATTGACCAAACTGATCTAGAAAATTCTAGAATCAGTTTGCTTGGTTTGAGGCTCACTTTTTCCTATAAATAGAAGCCTCCCCCTTTTTAAAAGCTTAATAGTGTTTATGCAATGTTACTCTACTCCTGCGCCCTGAGGAGCCATTTACAATGAATTTCTTTATAATTCAATTGTTTTTGGCCTAATCCTCTCCAAAGAAATTGGTGGCCACTCTTGCTTCAAACAAGAGTAGAACCATCAATCCCTCAAGCCAAAGGAAAGCTTACAACTCCATGTAAGTTAAATTTTCTTACTTTTTTAAATTTTAAATCTATGGTTTTCTTGATTTTCTTGTTTTACAATTGATTGAAGTGAATTCAAATGCTATGCCTTGATGAAAAGGCCACCCCCTTCTCTACATTCCAGCCCTTCTTAATCCTAGAAAGATTAGTTAAATGATTAATTAAATTTTTCTTATTGTTTACTCTCTTGAATTCTAAAAATTGAGTATATTAGAGTCCTATACATCTAGATTGGGTTAATTTAAGTTGAAATTAGAATGATAAAAATGAGAAATGGGCAGCCATACAAAGGAGGTTATGGCAAAATTTTCCAGAATTTGGTGGAAAAGAAAGTTTGTTTTCGTGTTATACCAAAAGGGTAATTCCCACCGTTTGTGCATTCTAAAAGAAATATTCTAATTACTCCATGTACATATTCACCTATGAATATGCATGGATATCACTGATGTTAATTATTAAATTTAAATTCTATGCATAGAAAGATGCATAATGGAATTTTTTTAATTATAAAAGTGTTATTTTTATTAAATTTAAATTATATGTGTAGAAAGATGCATAATGGAAACTATTTTTATTATAAAAGTGTTATTTTCATTAAATTTAAATTCTATGCATAGAACGATGCATAATGGAAATTTTTTTATTATAAAAGTGTTATATTCATTAAATTTAAATTCCATGCATAGGAAGATGCATAATGAAATTTTTTTATTATAAAAGTGTTATTTTCATTAAATTTAAATTCTATGCATAGAAAGATGCATAATGGAAATTTTTATATTATAAAAGTGTTATTTTAATTAAATTTAAATTCTATGCATAGAAAGATGCATAATGGAAGTTGTTTTATCATAAAAGTGTTATTTTAATTAAATTTAATTTCTAGGCATAGAAAGATGCATAATGGAAATTTTTTTATTATAAAAATATTATTTTCATTAAGTTTAAATTCTATGCAAAGAAAGATGCATAAAGGAAATTTTTTAATTATAAAAGTGTTATTTTCATTAAATTTAATTTCTATGTATAGAAAGATGCATAATGGAAATTTTTTTATTATAAAAGTGGTATTTTGATTAGGTTTAAATTCTATGCATAGAAAGATGCATAATGGAAATTTTTTTATTATAAAAGTGTTATTTTCATTAAATTTAATTTTTATGCATAGAAAGATGCATAATGGAATTTTTTTATTATAAAAGTGTTATTTTCATTAAATTTGATTTTTATGCATAGAAAGATGCATAAAGGAATTTTTTTTATTGTAAAAGTGTTATTCTTATTAAATTTAAATTTTATGCATAGAAAGATGCATAAAGGAATTTTTTTATTGTAAAAGTGTTATTCCTATTAAAATTGATTTTATGCATAAATAGATGAATAAAAGGATTTTTTCTATAAAAGTGTTATTCCCATTGAAGTTAATTTTTATGCATAAATAGATGCATAAAGAATTTTTATATCAAAATTAGAATTCTCTTAAATTCTATGTTTAAAGTCTATGAGTATTTGATAAATGAATAATTAAATACTCTAAGAGAGAAATTTCTATCGTTTTATATTCACACGGATTGTAAAGAGAAAATTTGAGAAATCTATCAAGATCGAAATATTCAGATAAATGATTAATTTATTCCTCATCGGAATTCCTAATTAATTTAGAAATCAGTTAGGCTCCTAGGACGTGAACCCTTTAATCGTGAAGTTGCAGAAATGGTGTTCACGATGTGAACCATTTCTTGATTTTTCATTTTCCGTGCGCACTCCTAGGGCGTGAATCCTTAAGCCATGAAGTTGTAAATGGTTCATGGTGTGAACCATTTTTTGAAAAAAAACAAATTTGGCGTGGGCTCCCCTTAAGCCGTGAAGTTGCAGAAATGGTTCACGGCACGTCGTAAACCTTTTTTTTTTGCTTGAACGGACCCCATTTCACGTCATGAACTAGAAGGGTGCAGTTCATGCCGTGAAGCAGAATTGACAAATTTTATTTTAAAAAAATGTGTCATGTGATTGATGGGTCTCATGTCGTGAACCCTTAACGGTTCACGTGTGAACAAGACTTCACAGAAACGTCAAATTTGATTTTATTTTTCGGCATGGGCTCGGGCATGAACCCTTAAGCCGTGAAGTTGCAAAAATGGTTCACGGTGTGAACTATGTTTTGAATTTTAATTTTAATTTTTTTATATTTTTTTTAAATACGGACCCCTTTCACGTCATGAACTAGCAGGTTGTAGTTCACGATGTGAAGCAGAATTCATGAATTTTATAATTATTTTGTTTGTGTCGCGTGAGGGTCTCATGCCGTTAACCCTTAATGGTTCACGTCATGAACTGGACTTCACAAAAAAGTAAATTTGATTATTATTTTTTTGGCACGCGAGCTAGGGCATAAACCCTTAAGCTGTGAAGTTGCAAAAATGGTTCACGGCGTGAACCATTTTCAAAAAAGAAAAAATTCAGCGTAGGCTCCTGGGGCATGAACCCTTAAGCTGTGAAGTTGAAGAAATCGTTCAAAGCGGCGTGAACCATTTTTCATTTTTTTTTTCAATGCAGGCTACTAGGGTGTAAATGCTTAAGCCATGAAGTTACAAAAATGGTTTACGGTGTGAAACATTTTTTGATTTTTTCTTTTTTTTACCAATGGACCCCCTCTTACGTCATGAACTAGTAGGGTATACTTTACGTCATGAAGGAGAATGATGAGTTTTATAATTACTTTTCTTTTTGTATTGTATAAACGAAGAGTCTCACGCCGTGAACCCCTAATGGTTCACATCATGAACCAGACTTGACAAAAAAGTTAAATTTTAATTTTTTTTTTGGTGCAGGTTCCTAGGGCATGAACCCTTAAGCCAAGAAGTTGCAGAAATAGTTCATGGCATGAACCATTTTTCAAAAAAAAAATTATGCCTGGGCACCTAGGGCATGAACCCTTAAGCCGTGAAGTTGCAAAAATGGTTCATGACATGAACCATTTTTTTAAAATTTTGCGGATGGACCCCCTTTCATGTCATGAACTAGCTGGGTGCAATTCACAAGGTGAAGCGAAATCGACAAATTTTATATATATATATATATATATATTGTCGCATGAATCCTTAACGGTTCATGTCGTGAGAACCAAACTTCATTGAAAAGTTAAATTTGATTTTTTTTCGGCGGCGCGAGCTCCTAAGGCGTGAACCATTTAGTCACCATGAAGTTGCAGAAATGGTTCACGGTGTGAACCATTTCTTGATTTTTTGTTTTCAGTGCGTGCTCCAAGGGCCTGAACCCTTAAGCCGCGAAGTTGTAGAAATGGTTCATGGTGTGAACCATTTTTTGAAAAAAAAATGGCGTGGGCTCCTAGGGCATGAACCCTTAAGCTGTGAAGTTGTAGAAATGGTTCACGGCGTGAACCATTTTTTTATTTTGATTTTTTTTTTTGCTGAGATGGACCCCATTTCACGTCATGAACTAGCAGGGTGCAGTTCATGCTGCGTGAAGCAGAATTGACGAATTTTATACAAAATAAATTTGTGTCGCGTGAATGAAGGGTCTCATGACATGAATCCTTAACGGTTCACGTCATGAACTGGACTTCACCGAAAGGTTAAATTCGAAATTTCTTTTTTGGCGCACGGGCTTCTAGGGCATGAACTCTTAAGCCGTGAAGTTGTAGAAATGGTTCACGGTGTAAACCATGTTTTAATTTTGTTTTTGTATTTTTTTACCTACAGACCCCCTTTCACGTCATGAACTAGCAGGTTGCAGTTCATGCTACGAAGAAGCGGAATTCACGAATTTTATAAATTTTTTTCTGTGTCGGGTGAATGAAGGATCTCACGTCGTTAACCCTTAACGGTTCATGTTGTTAACCCTTAATGATTCACGTCATCAATCGGACTTCACAGAAAAGTAAATTCAAATTTATTTTTTGGTGCGCGGGCGCCTAGGGCATGAACCCTTATGCCATGAAGTTGCAGAAATGGTTCATGGGGTGAACCATTTTTCAAAAAAGAAAAAATTCGGCAGCACAAGCTCCTAAGGCATGAACCCTTAAGCTGTGAAGTTAAAGAAATCGTTCATGGCGTGAATCATTTTTGTTTTTTTTCAACACGGGTTACTAGGGTGTGAATGCTTAAGCCGTAAAGTTGCAAAAATGCATTGTTCACGACATGAATCATTTTTTAAATTTTGCTTTTGGCATGGACTACTAGGCCATGAACCCTTAAGCCATGAAGTTGTAGAAATGGTTCACAACGTGAACCATTTTTTTTTTGGGTCAATGTACGTCATGAACTAGTAGGGTGCGGTTCACACAGTGAAACAAAATTGACGAATTTTATGATTTTTTTTCGTGTCACATGAACAAAGGATCTCATGCAGTGAACCCTTAACAATTTACATCGTGGAAGCAGAGCTCAAGGAAAAGTTAAATTCAAATTTTTTGTTTTTGGCACAGGCTCCCAGGGCTTGAACCCTTAAGCCGTGAAGTTGCAGAAATGGTTCATGTTGTGAATCATTTTTTTGTTTTTTGTTTTTTGTGACAATGGACACCCTTCCATTTCTTGAACTAGTAGGGTGAAGTTCATGCCGTGAAGCAAAATTGATGAATTTTATAAGTTTTTTTTAATGTCGCATGAACGAAGGGTCTCACGTCGTGAACCCTTAACGGTTCACGTCGTGAACCGAACATGGAAAAGTTAAATTTGATTTTTTTAAAAACAAATTCGGCACAGGCTCCTAGGGTGTGAACCCTTAAGCCATGAAGATGCAGAGATGGTTGACAGCGTAAAACATTTAAAAAAAATGGACGCAGCTACTAGAGCGTGAACCCTTAAGCTGTAAAGTTGCAGAAATGGTTCACGGCGTAAACCATTTTTTTTTTTTTGGTTGATGAAGGATCCCCTTTCACATCATAAACTAGCAAGCTGCAGTTTACGCTATGAAGCGAAATTGACAAATTATATTTATTTTCTTTTGTGTTGCGTGAACAAAGGGTCTCATGCCGTGAACCCTTAACGGTTCACGTCGTGATCTGAACTTCATGGAAAGGTTAAATTCGAATTTTGTTTTTCGGTGCAGGCTCCTAGGATGTGAACCCTTAAGCTGTGAAGTTGCAAAAATGGTTCATGGCATGAACCAAGTTTCAAAAAAAAAAAATTTTGTCATGAACTAGTAGGGTGCAGTTTATGCTGTGAAGTGGAATTCACGAATTATATATATATATATATATATATATATTTTGTGTTGGGTGAATGAAGGGTCTCACGCTGTGAACCCTTAACGGTTCACATCGTGAATTAGACTTCACGAAAAAGTTAAATTTGATTTTCTTTTTTTGGCGAGGGCTCCTAGGGTGTGAACCCTTAAGCCGTGAAGTTACAAAAATGGTTCATGGCGTGAACCATTTTTCAAAAACAAATTTGGCACGGGCTCCTAGGACATGAACCCTTAAGCCATGAAGTTGCAAAAATGGTTCATGGCGTGACCTATTTGTCATTTTTTGTTTTTGTGTGGGCTACTAGGGCGTGAACCCTTAAGCCTTGAAGTTGCATAAAAAGTTCACAGTGTGAACCCTTAAAACGGTTCACGTCATGAACCAAACTTCACGAAAAAGTTAAATTTGACTTTTTTTTTAAAATTTGGCGCGCACTCCTAGGGCGAGAATCGTTAAGTCGTGAAGATGCATAGATGGTTGACAGCGTGAACCATTTTTCAGAAAAAAAATTGGACGCAGCTACTAGGGCCTGAACCCTTAAGCTGTAAAGTTACAGAAATGGTTCACGGCATAAACCATTTTTTTTGTTGCTGACAGATCCCCTTCCATGTCATAAACTAGCAGGCTGGAGTTCACGCTCTGAAGCGGAATTGACAAATTATATATATTTTCTTTTGTGTCACGTGAACGAAGGGTCTCATGCCGTGCACCCTTAATGGTTCACATCGTGAACCAAACTTCATGGAAAGGTTAAATTTGAATTTTTTTTTCGGTGCGGGCTCCTAGGGTGTAAGCCCTTAAGCTGTGAAGTTGCAAAAATGGTTCATGGCGTGAACCATGTTTCAAATTTTTATTTTTTTGGCACGGGATCCTAGGGCATGAACCCTTAAGCCGTGAAGTTACAGAAATGGTTCACAGTGTGAACCATTTTTCTATTTATTTCTTTTTTTGCTGACAGAGCCCATTTCACTTCGTGAACTAGCAAGGTGCAATTCATGCCGTGAAGCAGAATTGACGAATTTTATTTTACAAAAATTGTGTCGTGTGAACAAGGGTCTCATGCCGTGAACCCTTAACGGTTCATGTCATGAACCGGACTTCACGGAAATGTTAAATTCAAAATTTTTTCGGCACGGGATCCTAGGGCGTTAACCCTTAAGTCGTGAAGTCGCTGAAATGGTTCATGGCGTGAACCATGTTTTAAATTTTTAAAATTTTTATTTTTTTGGCAGGGTGTAGTTCATGCTCTGTGAAGCGGAAGTCACGAATTTAGTTAGAAAAAAATTGTGTCGCGTGAACACAGGGTCTCACGCTGTTAACTCTTAACGATTCACGTCATGAACCGGACTTCACGAAAAAGTAAATTTGATTCGGTGCGGGCTCCTAGGGCGTAAACCCTTAAGGTGATGAGTGAAGTTGAAGAAATCATTCAAGGCGTGAACCATTTTTTATTTTTGTTTTCGGTAAAGGCTACTAGGGTGTGAATGCTTAAGACGTGAATGCTTACGCCGTGAAGTTGCTGAAATGGTTTACGGTGTGAACCATTTTTTGATTGATTTATTTATTTTACCGACAGACCCCCTTTCACATCATGAACTAGTAGGGTGCAGTTCACGCAGTGAAGCAAAATTGACGAATTTTATAATTAATTTTTTTTAAAACCGCGTGAACGAAGGGTCTCACGCCATGAACCCTTAGTAGTTCACATCGTGAACTAAACTTGACAAAAAAGTTAAATTCGATATATTTTTTTCGACGCGGGCTCCTAGGGCATAAATCCTTAAGCCGTGAAGTTACAAAAATAGTTCACGGGGTGAACCATTTTTCAAAAAAAAGAATTTCGGCACGGGCTCCTAGGGCGTGAACCCTTCAGCGAGCCGTGAAGTTGCAAAAATTGTTCACGGTGGGAACCACTTTTTGATTTTTTTTAAATTATCGATGGACCCCCTTTCACGTCATGAACTAGTAGGGTGTAGTTCACGCCGTGAAATGGAATTGACGAATTATATATATATATATATATATATTATCGTGTGAATGAAGGGTGTCGCGCCGTGAACCCTTAATGGTTCACGTCGTGCACCGGACTTCACGAAAAAGTTAAATTCAAATTTATTTTTTGGTGTGGGCTCCTAGGGCGTGAACCCTTAAGCCATGAAGTTTTAGAAATGGTTCACGATGTGCAACATTTTTCAAAAAAAAATTGGTGTAGGCTCCTAGGGCGGAACCCTTAAGCTGTGAAGTTACAGAAATGGTTCACGGCGTGAACCATTTTTGATTTTTTGTTCTTTTTTTTTAAAACCGAGAGACCCCCTTCCACATCATGAATTAGCATGGTGCAATTCACGCTGTGAAGGAGAATTGACAAATTTTATGATTTGTTTTTTGTGTCGCATCACATGAACCCTTGGGGGTCTCACACGGTGAACCCTTAACAGTTCACATCCTAAACTAGACTTCAAGGAAAAGTTAAATTCGATTTTTTTTTGGCGTGGACTCCTACGGCATGAACCCTTAAGCCGTGAAGTTACAAAAATAGTCCATAGCCTGAACCATTTTTTTATTTTTATTTATTTATTTATTACCGCGACAAACCCCCTTTAACGTCATGAACTAGCAGGGTGTCGTTCACGCCATGAAACGGAATTGATGAATTTTATAATTATTATTTTCTGTGTCGCGTGAACGAGGGGTCTCACGCGTGAACCCTTAATGGTTCAAGTCATGAACCTGACCTCACGAAAAAGTAAATTCGATTTTTTTTTTTGGTGCGAGTGCCTAGGGCGTGAACCCTTAAGCCGTGAAGTTGCAAAATGGTTCATGGCATGAACCGTTTTTCAAAAAAGAAAAAATTCGATGCAAGCTCCTAGGACATGAACCCTTAAGCCGTGAAGTTGAAGAAATCATTCACGGCATGAACCATTTTTCATTTTTTTTCGATGCGGGCTACTAGGGTGTGAACGCTAATAAGTCGTGAAGTTGTAGAAATGGTTTACGGGGCGTGAACCATTTTTCGATTTTATTTTTTCATTTTTTGCCGACGGACCCCCTTTCATGTCATGAACTAGCAGGGTGTAGTTCACGTTTGTGCGATTGTACTGCTCCCTCACCTATGGTTGTATTAACTTGTTATCATAATGCCATGCATGATAGATTCCCCATGACACTCCCCACCTTTTTTGCAAAGATTACCTACCCCATCCCTCCCCTAGATAAATTGAAAGCTCACCCATGCTTGATTGTGAGGGGTCAAGTTCCCCCCTAGGCTAGTCCCCAACATCGGTGCTAAATTGTTCAAGTTAAGAGCTTACCTTAGCCTTGTCGAAGCATGTGTCGTTGGGTCTTGCCTTCGAGCCACAAATGTAACTTCCATTGTGTCAAAGCATGTGTTGTTGGGTTCCACCTCGAGCTGCAAATGTAACTTCCATTGTGATGGGAATGTAATACTTAGGCACAATAAGAGACTCTCATCCTTTTTAGGTCTATTGCATATAGAAGAAATATACATTCTTTTTCAACTCTGAAAGACACTTGCACATCTAAGTGGAAAAGTATCATGGGAGTGAGATTTTTAGATATTTTATTACTCAATTTTTGTAAAAGAAAGCTTTAGAGCAAGCAAGGGCAAAATAGCCTTGTAACCTATTTTTAGAGTAATAGAAAATATAAATGCTCAAGTGAGGATGCTTTTGGCACACGCTTGGGGGGTAGTTTGTACCCAATCCTCTGTTTTTCTCTCATGCCTATATTTTTTGTTCTGCACGCTTCTTGAGGATTGTTGTTTCCTGTTCATAGTGGACTATCACGAGACAGATATTTTATTACCCAATTTTTGTAAAAGAAAACTTGTAGAGCAAGCAAGGGTAAAAATAGCATTGTAACCTATTTTTGTAAGTAATAAAAACTATAAATACTCAAGTGGGGATGCTTTTGACACATGCTTGGGGGGTAGTTTGTACCCAATCTTGTGTTTTTATCTCGCGTATGTATTTTCTATTCTACGCGCTTCTCGGAGGATCGCTACTTTCCATCACAAAAAGAAATATCTTGCTATATGTCGTTAATGTTTTTGCCTTATTTTCAAGAGAGTCCTTCTCTGTAAGAAGCATGCACAACTGAAATGGAGAGATAAAATAAAATAAAAAATAAATCACCAGTGTATGTTGACAAGTTTATGCCTCTCATACTAGTGTCTTCTTTGTCAGCTATGTATACACCTTTTATATATATCTAAATGATGTATACGGTTGATAATATTAAGCCTTACACAATGGTGACTTATCCATAAGGTAAACTTAAGCGTCTATCTTAATTTAAACATCTTCCATACAGTGAGAAGCATAGTCGAATCACTAGTTTAAAATTAAATGTCCCTGTGTATTACTTAAACACCATATATCGATTACTCATTGCCATGTTGATTAACATCGGACTCACTACACCGCCTATTCTCTCTGATGGTACGAACTAGGATCAACAAACGTATACACCGCAAGTAAACAGATCCACATCAACCACACTTTATACCTTGCATATGCTCTCTTAATTTTTTATGATGGGTCCTAACCAACCTTGAAGTGATGATAATTGCTTATATATCTTACTTGGTACATATCTTTTCAAATTAATGTGTTAAAATACATGCATAATAAACATATGCATTACTATGTTAAAATACATACATGATGAACATATACATATGACCAATATACATCACTCCTTGTAGGAAGTCCCTTAGAACACAGCAATAAGCCAATTGATTTTTTAGGTAGAATGTATCGGTACTCAACGTTGATCCTAATAGAATCCTTTTTTGGGATCGAGCATAAAAATACCCACCCATTATCTTAAATGTATGGGTTTGTTGGTTTTTTTAACATTCCATATGTATATATGGCCCAACTTATTCATAGCTTGAACTAATGATGTTATGGTCAAATATACACTTTGTTGTAAAACCTATCCATGTACTAACCATACGTCATTTACTAGATGCATGACCTCAAAGTCTTTTTTGTCATGCATAAATCTAGCTAAAATAAGTTATTTTTGATTTTGTATTCCATATTAAACCTTGAAACCAGAATTGTTGTCTATACCTCTTTAATGATCTTATGACACCTTCTGAATTTTATTATGAAAACAACATTAACCGTTTCTGAATAAGATCCATCACATGGATCCAGAATATATATATATATATATATATATATATATAGTGTTATGATTTTCTATATAAGGATAGGATCTTAATCATTCTTATTTATGTATGTCAAAAGGTGCACCTTGCTATGGCAACATCAAGCTCTGAAAAGGTGGTATCAAGCATGACTTGACATGTATAACATCTAGGCTTTTTTTTGAAGCTTGCATTCCCATAATATTGCAACTAGTTCTAACTTATTGTGTGTTTTGGATGGTGGTCTCTGCAGGTGAGAAAATGCCCTTGGTATGTTGAATATTGATCTATTCTCATGGAGCTTACTTTGTATGCTACATAATGTAAATGCAATTAGATTTTAAGTTTCAATCCCTTCTCATGATCACTTTGGTTGATATAATTGTTTCTCAGCTTCTTACTTGATGATATCAATAGAATAATTCATGTTATTTGGTGAAGCACCACATCAAAAGACTGTAATGATGTAGTCTTGGTTTTAATACAATGCTTAACACATGCATGCACAAGTGCACACACACACACACACACACACACACAAGTTTCCCAACAACTAGGCAGTAGAATGATTAGGACAGTTAGCATGGAAACCTAAATTATTATCCCTTGGTAACATTCAAACCCCGTTGGCCCCTACACCCTTAGTTCAATTACCTCAAAGACTACATATCTTACTTGTGATTATAGAAACAAACATGGACACCTAAATTAATTTCCCTTGGTTATTCAAACCCTACTGGCCCCTACACCCTTAGTTCAATCTATTCTTGCTTGCATTAAGTACTTGGATTCCCTAAGGCCATCCAAGACCATGAAGTGGTAGCTCTTGATGATGACTACTCCCTTACCCTTACTACAACTTTTGTTAAGAGCCATTAATTGTTCCTTTCCTAACTTTGTCCTTAAAATGACTTACCTTGGTTCTTGGACCCCTTATCTTGGATGAGATCAATTGGTTGACTTCTCTTTATTCATAGATAGGCCACCTTTGATTATCTTTAACATTTGGCTTAGTCATCTTTGTTTTTTTGATTCTCAAATCCCTTTGACAAGCTACTACGGTTTGTGAACTACTTCTCTTTCCTGGAATTTAACAATGTTCACTGTGATGCTGGTGTTTTTTTTTCGGGAGATGGCTATAGAATTAAGCTTTTTTGATGGGCTTTGTTTAGGGCCAGGGTTCCAACTTGACTAGACACGAGCTACACCAACTCAACCCCACACACGCACACCCAAATCGGCTCTTAGAGTTGCATTCTCCTTATTTCTAATAAAGTTTTATTGCTAATTGTGGCTGGTTAGCAGGAGGCACTTTGAAATTTAATAACTTTCACCTTGCAAGACCATATGACATTTCAAATAAATTATATATTTATGGTGCTACTAAAGTCAAGCATCAATTTTCAATTCCGACTGAGATACGCCAACGTCGTAGGCCTGGCAGGGAGCACGCCATAGCCTTCCTTGTCTCTCAGGAACCCCTTTTGCAAAGATGGACAGCCTTCTCACGAAAGCCAGCGGCTTCTTCTTTGCCCGACGCGCTCAGCAGGAGTTCTCCTCTTTTGGTGACGATGTCAATGTATGTATCCCTGTAACGATCTCTCTTGATGATGTTCAACCTACTTTTGGAACATGTGCCCATCTTGATTGCAGGGATTTTTAAGACCATGTGATTTGCCCGATGTATCAAAATGCTGTTGCAGCCCGTGTGTGCGCGCGCGCGCGCGCGCGCGTGTGTGTGTGTGTGAGAGAGAGAGAGAGAGAGAGAGAGAGAGAGAGCTTTTTCTCTATTTTGATTGGTAACTTGATTTGAAGCATTTGCCCATCTTGATGGCAGGGAATTTGTAAGAGCATGTGATTAAGCCATGGCATGTTGCAGCCCCAGAGAGAGAGAGAGAGAGAGAGAGAGAGAGAGAGATTGGTCCTCCTTGATGGTTATCTCAGGGGCTTAACTTTGCACTTGCAGTCTCTTTCAAACAGTGTTGAAGAAGGGGCAAAACGATTATTCAACAGGATGAAAGGTACCATGTTTCTTTCATCAAACCCACATTAGTAACTAGCGTATGTATCAGACTTGTATATTCTTATGTCTCGATCGTTCTTCGACATGGTCATACAAATGCACATGAGCATATGTTTAGCAGGCAATCACTTAATAGGCCTAATTATTTACTTGGATTTCATATCACGTTAACAATCTCAATCCCTATTTTGAAGAGTTGAACTAACAACACCAAAGACTAGAACAGGGCCGGTCCACCTCCCTCAAAAACCCTTTGACAAGTATCTTTATTGGTTTTTTGCAATGACTGCACTAAGCAGAGATTCTGTTCTAGCATTGTGGTTAACATGGTTTCGCCCGCCTAACCTACAGTAAGGTGTTTTGCCATTGTACCTATGTGAACTTTTGGATGGTGTGAATGGGTACGTAACTTTTGTAAGATGGCACTAGAACATATAAAGCAGCCTTGCCATGAGCTTAATGCCAAATAGGGAAAGTCTATGGACTTAGTGTACATAATTGAATCACAATCAATCAGACAATCAACTAGGCAAAGCTAAGGGTTTAGCTTTTTGTGTTGAGGGTCTGAAACTTGGCTTGCTTTTGCCTCGTGGAAAATCACACTGTACTGTTGAAGGGCAATGTGCATCACTAATGTCATGTCAACTTTGATATGCATGTTAGTGGATGCGTTCTGCATAGTGATGCCCCATAGAGATTAATTGTTTGCTTAATTTAGATGCATTTCAATGCAACAATCATGTAATACAATGCATCTATAAGATTATGTTGTAGATGCACAGCAAACAGGTAGAAGGCACAACACTATATCACATACCAACATTGGGTCAGCCTCCTGAGTCCTGGACTGCCCAAACGCTTTTGCTTTTTAGTTGGGGTCAAACCCAACCACTGTTAATCCACTGCTAAGCAAGGCATCCTCCCTGTATCAGACCTGCATGCAGCCTAGATGCAGAGCTATGGACTTTTTAAGTGTATGATCAGACTCAGAAGCTACTGCACCAGTTCATCACTTGTGGTTTGGTTGTGTGGTTAGTCACTAAGGACCCCTTGTTTGTACTAAAATGGTAGTGTCCTTGTCCAAGCATGGAACGTTTGTTACTTTGCAATGGACATGCGGCTATGTTTCTGCCACGCGCTACTTCCATGTTCCTTTGTGTCCACTTCAACCACAATGCCTCACAAGATGCAAAGCATGCGGCTCTGTACCATCTTTTGTTGGCAAAGAACCCAATGTTTCTTGTTGATTCAAAAGATGCAATTTCAACTCACAGTGAAGCAAGATCCTATCACCAAGTACACGCGTTTGGATCATCAATGGGACAAAACTGGTCAGGCTTTACACAAATAGTAGACACTGCATGTGAATAAAATGGCAAACAAGCAAGGATCTCGACACACTGTTTATTGATTCAAAGGTTATTCTTGAGGCTCCTGAAAGAAATAGTCGGTGCCTTTTTATTAGATGGTTTGTTTTTTATATTTTTAGGCTTGTACTAGTGCTTTTTTCCTTTCCATCAAGCTAGTTATTTGACTTGAACATTCCATGTGCATGCTTGTCTGTGTGCTTGTGTGGATAGGCTAGTGTGCATAGGCACACATCACATTCATGGAGAGACATGATCAGGTGACTTGTCATGAGTTCTTTTGAGCTCATGGCCAAGCAGAGGCACTGCATATGATCCATATCGTAGTGGAGAGATGATATGAGTCTGGGCCACACATGATTCATATGACAGTATCGAAGTACAGGGAATGGGACTTGAACGCAGGATCTTTCTATAAGGAGCCTGATGCGTATGATGCACACATGAGAGAGAGAGAGAGAGAGAGAGAGAGAGAGAGAGAGGGAGAGAGAGAGCCAACATCCTTCATAAAAGATAATTGCAGGGAAGATGCAAACATCATTACCAGAGTTGCTGCAAACATATGGACTACCTAAGGGTCTTTTTCCGAAAAATGCAACACACTATGAACTAGAAGAAGAAAGAGGCAGGTTAACAGTATATCTTCCTACAATATGTGAGGTGGGATTCAGAGACTCCTCAACTGTGAGATATGCTACCAGAGTTACAGCAGTCATTTCTCCAGGAAAATTGACAAGCATTGAAGGGATGAAGACTAAGATGCTGCTTTGGGTGAATGTGACATCTATAACAGTAGAGGATCCTACCACGAACAAGGTGTATTTTGGTGTAGGCTTGAAAAAATCTAGACCCTTGGACGCTTATGAAATCCTTAGAGATGGGTTGGAGGTAGAAGATTTTTGATTCATTCTAGGCATCTCTCATCCACTTCTTAATCTAGTAAGTAACTTGCACCATGCCATGTTACGCTCTCATCAACTTACCTCACCATGCATGTTTTGTAAATACACGACTTTTTTTGAATATAATAAACACTATTGGTATGACCCTTGGCTACATCACTAAAACAACCCTGTCAGAACTTTTTTAAGTTTGTAAAAATGTTTGCCATGTTAGTAGACTGTTTAGGCCCTAAGCAAATTCCTTGATAGTGAACTGAAAAAGAATTTCTTTATTAGCAGGGACATGCAACATTTTGGAATGCTATTGAATTTTTCTCAATACTGACTTAGTGGTTCTCTTTAAAGACTAATTTGTTTTTTTCCACACCTGTGCAAGGCTCAAATTAATAGACATTTGCCGATGTGATATCATGCTGATGGGGCACCCTTGTTTGTAGTCCATAAAAGCTCTTCTCCATACATCAAAGATATCAACTCTTAACATCATTTACACGGACAGTTGGGAGAGGAAGATGTGACTAAAGGTCCTTGATGCATGTGACAACCCTGAAGGTTTTATTGTGAAAGATCACTTGCCAAAGTGATGCTAATCACATTTCATTGTGATAGTAATATTTGCTCTGGATGATACTGCAAAGTGCGCGAGGATGCTTGATAAAAAAAACACCCTTTTCAAGCATTCAAAGTAAGAAATCAACCAATGCGAAATGCTGGGTTTATAATTAAAATGTACGGAAAATAAAATGTATGAATGCCTTAGAAAGTACTGTGTGTTTCAGCCATGCATTACGATGAAAGAAATCTTCCAAACGAGGTAGTAAGCTCTGTGAGTTTAGAGGCTTGTCAAGTTTATGACATGATTCCGGAAGCAATTTTTGGGTTTGGATAGTAGTCTTAGGAGTTCCTTTTGACATAAATGTATGTATGTATCTCTATAATGTGTACATGTGTGTGTGTATACACACACATACGTATGCGTGTATGTATGTATAATGTGTATTTGTATATAGATATGTGTATATATGTGTGTGTGTGTGTGTGTGTATTTATGTGTGTAGATGTGTGTGTGTATGTGTGTTCATTACTAAAAGAAAGTGTGTATATATATATATGTATGTGTATGTATATATGTAGTATGTATGTGTCTATGTACATGTATGTATGTATTTGTATATATTTATATGTATGTATGTATATGAAGAACCCTTTTTATGATATGATGAGAGGAAAATATTATATATGTAATATTTTTAGTTAAAAAATTGATATCTATAAATTATGCTATTTTTGGAGATTTTTGAGGGAGATTAATTTTTCGAAATTCAAGCCTTGATATTCTTAGTAAGATTGACGGAAATCGGATGACCTTGACGAGAAGCCTAATTTTTATGTTTCCTTGCATAGGGCAAGTTGAGTTGCGAACATGGCCTTGTCAGTGCTCATTCGATAGATCAAGATCTAAATTGCAATGATGTTTAGGTCGATGATGATGGACAACTTCTCTCAAAAGACTATGTGTCTTTTGGTAATATGTTGGGAAGTGCAAGAAAGCATTACCTTCTTATGTCTAAAGTTGAATTAATATGCTTTCTTTTTAGAATTAAATTGAAACTAGTGTGCGGGACAAAAACTTAAAATCTTATGAGACTAAAGGTAGAATCTCTCACAAAGCATAAAGAGCCACATGTAAGTCAACTCTCTCTCTCTCACAAAGCATGAAGAGCCACATGTAAGTCAACTCTCTCTCTCTCACACACACACATATATATAAGAGCAAGAGCAAGGAGATAAGAAGAGCCCACTTAGCACAAAGGGGGATTGTGTCTTTGCATTACGAGAAAATGTCTTATATACATCTGGTCCTTAATTCACACTTAGGCACCCAAAACTTAAAGAACTAACTAGTTAAGCTTGGGTATAGCCATCTTTTCTCATAATATTTATAAATTTTATAATTCATTTTCATGACACTTATTGCTACCCCCGTATGTAGTAGAGGACTTTTATTAGGACCTAAAGGCCCTATCGGCAAGCTTAAACTTGTAGTGATTTCTTCTGGATTGAAGCAATCAAAAGGACCACCTCAAATATGGATGTGGGGTCCAAAATGTTGTATCCATTATGTCTTTGAATATTACATGCCTATAACTTAGCAAACAATAAAGATGGTGATAGTAATATATTATATGTTCTTCTTTGGGACCCCTATTCATGTCGAAGCATAGAAATTCTTTGTCATAATTCTCCACACCCTTTTTCTTTTGGTTAAGGAGTACCACGATCAGCTTCATAAATTTGCTTGATGCCACAATTACGAGATTGGGTATCCTTCTCCATGCTCTTATCCATAGCATGAGATATTATGGTTGGATTTAGACGTTATTAAATCTTGTTAGCTCAAATAGTGAAAAATAATAGTAAACATGAGAATCTTTCTTTTTTCTATTGTAAACTCCAGCGTAGTGTACCTTCTTTTCATTGGCATTTACAGTGGGTCCACTCGAAGCATCGGCGTGATACTCATTTATAAATTTATCCATATTCTTGGATTGCTAAAAAATCCTTTATCCATTTTGGTTGGATTCTAAATTCTCCTATTTGGGGTTTTCAGTATATGTCTCTATTCTTGTGTAGCCTTCCTCTTATATGGACTGGGTGTTGCTTCTTCCATTGGGAGAAGTTTTAAGCTATTATGAAAGTGACCATGCAGATTTCCAACAAGTCATGCAAATGTGAATTTATTAGCTTTGTGTTCATCGTCACATTTTCCCCATAGTGTACCCTCACCTGCTTCCATTAGCATTAACTCTTCTCATTCTGGCATTAGGGTTGTGGTGATTAGATATGGCATGTATGGTACCTTTTTGGATGCTACCCTATAAGCCTTTGGAAATATCCTTATTGTAGGGTTGAATGGCGTTATCTTCATTAAGACCTTGAAGAATAATTTTGGCTGCTAGCATTAGATTACCAATTCTAATCATATACTCATGGTCTATAATAGGGAGTTCTTCCAAAACATCATTGTTAAAATAATACATTGGTAATGAAATAGATGAGGGTGGTGTTACCTCCATGTGGATGCACTTAATGTCAGCAATAAATCATTTTTCAAGTGTGGTTACGTTTCTCGTAATCTATCATTATGTAACCATATAAAACGCATATCGAGAAAAGATATATGGGATGACCGGGCTTAAGGCTTGTGTAATGTCGGTCATAGGAATGAGCTAGATGTACATAGAACTAGGAAGCCAATTTTGGGTCCCCAATTGTAAATGGGTGGCTAGCCATTGTAAAAGTGAGCTCATGTATATAAATGATTTTATGGAATATGAAAAGGGGACAATCCCGTTTGTCACAATTGAGTCTTGCCTTCTCTCTCTCTCTCTCTCTCTCTCTCTCTCTCTCTCTCTCTCTCGTGTTTATGGTTGCATGCTTGTGTTTATGAATGCTTTCTTGGTTGATTGTGGTGTATGTATGGAGTGGATGGTGTTAGTATAAGCTTCTCTTCTCTTCTCCCTTCTCTTGTCTTTCTCTCAAGATCCCTCTTACATGCACATTGGCATTGAGTGGAGGTAGAGCTTTCTATAGATCCCTTCTTCCTTGCTCTCATTACCTAGCTTATGGATCTCCATTTGAGTGACACAAGTGGAGGTGGAGTGAGTCCCTAGTGGCCTCACATAGGGGAGTTAACCCTCATTAGGATTGGTTAAATGCAAGTCTCCAAATCGACCCTTGCATGGCATCATTCTCTTCTTCTCTCCCTCTCTTTTGTAAGGTAGTATGTTTTGGTTAACATCTTTGGCACCATTTTCGGGGATGAGCATTTAGCTTAGAGTCCTCCATACATTTCACTTGCTAGATCCATCACATTGCTCGGTTGAAGTGCAGATCCACCGGTGGTTGCATGTTGGATGTGTTTGTTTGCTTGTTATTTGATCTTGTTTACTCTTACCATGGAGCAATGGAGATCAATGGAGCATGAGGAGCATCGAATCGAATGAGGGAGACACAAGTAGGTCTTGAACTTTGCTCTTGAGATTCATGTAATTTTTGGTTTTGTTCAACATTTGTTAAGTTTTGTATAATTAGCTTAATCCTCTAATTAATCTCAAGTAATTAGATTTTATTAGGAATTCTAGGCATCATTCGGTAGCTAGAGACTAGCTTTAGCCTCCTACAAAAAGAAAAAAAACATCTGAAAAAAGTATCTGAATCATCAGAAATATGAGGAGGAGAAGTAAAATTTTCACTCTGGAATATTTTTTAAGAAGCGTACGGCCATACCCTTCTTAGTGCCACGGCCGTGTCTTCTTTGCCACGCCGGTTCCATTCCCTAGAGCATATCTTCCAGTATCTCTTGCATTAAATTGAGGAGAGGGCATTAAAAAAGGAATAAACTGCATTAACTAAGCATAAAGAGCATTAAACAAGGGGTACAAATTGGGAACAGTTGTACTGTTAGGGAATTTCAATGGGTGGCTGTTAGCACATGCACCATGAAAGATCTCTCCGAAACTGACAAGCGTACAGTCGTACCATTTGAAGCGTACGCCTGTACCATCTAGCGCATATGTCTGTTCCTTCATGTAGCCACGCTCGTTTCTTCTACTCTGCCACAACCGCATCATCATGTTAACCACATATTGGTTAACACATTCCTACAACAACTATGTCCGCACACTTATGTAATGGGTGCCGGCACTATATATTGTAAATCTTGTCATTTGATAAGGGAAATGCCCTAAAGATGCTCCCAAGTATTGAGCTTCGAAAGGAAAGACAAGAGGATCTTGGTCAGTTGGCCAAACCATAGAGAAAAGCCTTGTAATTATGTTTTGGGTTCTCGAGTCACTTACTCCCGAGCAGCCTAGTGGGAAAAGGCTTGGAACTATAAAAGCCTAGTGGAAAAAGTCTTAGAACTATAATTGCCAATTTCTCTTGTTTGTAACTCATTCTTCCATTTGTGCAATAGAAGTGGAGTACTCTCTCTCTCCCTCTCTCTTTGTAACTCTAATCTAGCATGTTTGGTGTGCTTAGGATTAGGGTTTGGGAGTGATTAGTGCTAATCACTTGTTCCCCCTCTCTCTCTCTCTCTCTCTTGTGATTAGCACTAAGTGATTAGTGCTAATCACTTGTTCCCCCTCCCCCCCCCCCTCTCTCTCTCTCTCTCTCTCTCTCTCTCTCTACTGATTAGGCTAACCAACGTGATCCTCTTCTGCGGATATCCGAGACGATCTTCACAAGAGATCTTGCATCACCCGTTGGATTAGAGCAATTGCCTCAGTGTGACAATGAGTGCAGGACGGCGGTAACGAGTGGCTACGGTGGAGCTCTTGAGCCTAGCTTGAGCTTGGCGATAGAAAAATTCCCATGACACGTTAGGTTAGGGTTTCCTTAGTATCTTTGGTGCTGCTACTGGGCAGCACCAATCTGCTACTTGTCTACGCCATCTTTGATTCGAATCCAACGGAGCCTCCATAGCCCGATACCATGTAAGCTCTTTAGCAAGCGGTTTTAGATTTTTTGATGTTTTTGTTGTGATTCATGTATAGTTTTGTGTTTAGAGTAGGATTACTACATGTTTGAGTGAAAAAACTTGAGATTTGGGTGATTAGAGATCATAATCAAGAGGGATTTTGCTCAAACCTAGACCATTTTTCTTAATTTTTAGCTTAATCTTGTTTCTTTTGCTTAATTCCTTTGCATAGGTAGGTTAGCATTGTTAAATAGAACCCTAATCTATCAAAAAATCTAAAAACCATAAACTATCTCTTAATTTTTACTAATTATCACTAATCTACTAGTTAGTGTGATTAGTGGACTTAGAGAGAGCAAAAAATCAAAAAATTAAGCCTAATTACTTGTAGTTAGACTAATTGGAGTGGAATTAGGTTCTAAACACTTGGCTTGACCCAAATTTATGTTTAGTCCACTCCAATTAGGCCTTAATTAGTACTAATTTGGTCTCTTTTGTCTAATTTGGTCCACTCCAATTAGGCCTTAATTAGTACTAATTTGGTCTCTTTTGTCTAATTTACCATAGGCGTATTATCCTAAGTGTACACCCGTACCAACCTTAGCCATGGGCATACCATCCTAAGTGTATGACCATACTAACCTAAGCCTACAACCGTACCATTCTCAAATGTTTTTTGAAAAAAAGATTTTTGTCACACGGGCGTACCAGCCTAAGCATATGGCCGCTACCAATCTAACCGTATGGCTGTACCATTCTTGAAATTTTATTTTTTTTTCCAAAAAAAAAGTTCCAAATCCTTAGAGGTGCTTTTGGTATCCCTCCCTAACTCACTAGGATCGTTTTTACACGCATAAAACGCCTCAAAAGATCACTTTTAACCATAAGGGTGTGTTCACGTGCAAGGCAAAGTGAGCTAAAACTAACATGCAATGAAAGTGTGCCCCTTGCTGTCACCCACAACTAGCCACAATATTTTGCCATGGGAAACATGGGTCCCTTTGGGAAAACCATCTATTAAAACTACCCATGCCAAAGTTTAATTGCCGGGTGGACAACACATATAAAGCCTTGGGTCCTTTACACAAACTACACATACTGTATCTAACCCATTGGCTTGTAAGTTCTATGTGGTTCCCACAGGTGAGATAAAGGAAGCAGTCATCTTGGAGGAAGTTGGGTCTAGAACCGCTACAAGTACAATCAATTCCGCTAACAACACAGTCACCCTCAAGCTTCCCTAGGGCAAGGTAACAATGAATCTTTGGGACAGGGAGTGCATTGATTCTGATCCTCTACCCCCACTAACTACTTCCACAAAGGGTATTCTCACACCCCCCACAATAACTGGTAAGTCTTCCACTGCCCTTGAACTACCACCATAACTCAACCCCCCAAGAATATGGATTGGACTCCTGATCGCAAATGGTCTACAACGGCGGCAAGCCCACATATATCCTCTGGTCCATCAAAATCTCAGATTCTTGGAGGTGTGGAAAGCTCTTGGAAAACCCACCTTGACATAAGAAAACAATTATATTCAAATTTTCCATGAAATGTGTTTAATGAGTATTGGGTATTTTATTCCTAAAATTTCTATCGAAAGTAACCAGTTGGCGTGCTAATTTCATGTCATTGATGCAAGGACACTCCAAGGCCAGATTGTCATTGGAAAGGAGTGGATTGATGCCACTCACTACCAAATCAATTGGCGCAAACAAATGACCACCATGGAAATCATCGTCAAAAAGGCCACTGTCCTCTTGTGTCCCCAAGCCAAAATCATACACACACCCTCACCCCCAAGTGCCCTTCCCCCTCACGCCCCATCCTCATCCCCGGTAGTCTCCCATGTTCCCACACCCCATGCCTCACCAAAGCTCGTTGATTTGGGCATTCTCGACACCCTCCAACAAGGACAATAAACCCTCGTCCTCGACAATCCCCCTAAACTCTACATCCTTGACCACCCACACAGCAGGAACCCCGACCTTGTACCTTTATCCATGACAATCAATGGTGGGTGACCAAGAATCTTCTTGCTCGATCAGGGATTCTACGATGGCTACACAGAACTATGGATCCCCAAACGACCATCTCTAAAACCCTAGCGCAAAAGCCAACTAAGCAACGATAACCAACGCTAAGCCAAAGCTTCAACGTTGGCTTGACCGCCTGCTATATATATCTACGAGCACAAGGCTACTATGAACGCAACACTTGCCTCTAGCTACCCAAGCATGCTGACTGTGCTCATTTCCCACAAGGTCCCATAGCCACGGGCTAGGAAACCCCAAGCACAATGCAACTAACAACACTGGGTTCTTACCAACGTGCTCAAAGCTCAAGGCTTCCATGAAGGCAACACACACTTGTGGCTCCCAAAGACATCGTCAAAGGCCTCTCCTTCGTGTCAACAACCACATTATAGCTTAAAGCCTCATTAACAAAAGACCCAGAAGCCTCGGCAACCATTGAACTTCATCACTCGGCAGCATTGGGTGCCCCAATGTCTTTTAGAAGCCCAAGGCTTCCATGATGGAAACTCCATTATTTGGCTCCCACGGCAAAACCCATAGCAGTTCGCCCAAACCACACCAACCAAGCTAGTGCCTTTCCAACAATCAACGAAGATGGTTTGGCAATGGGCATGCAAGTCCCCTCCTCCTTGACAAAATCCTACGGACTTTCCCACACCCAACCCATGGGCACTCAAAATATCAATTTGGCTACCCCTTTTCCCCAATGGAGCCTCCTTCACGAAGCTCCACCCCACCTCTCGACTTCATCACGAAACCAAGGGGCAGTACTACAAATGGTTGAGCTTCTCAAACCACTCAAAGATAAACTCAAAGTTAAGCTCACAACTCTCATCACATAGCCACTCGGTACAAAACCCTCTTTAGGGGTGCTGACCAACAAACCCAAAAAAAAAAAACAAAGAGTCCCTAGGTGCTTCACCCCAATAAATGTGCTTCATGCCTAATCCATCCTACCCTTAACTTTTTCTTCGGCTCCACACGTATGGATCCTCGCAATTGACTACCACTCCTATCAACACAGGATCCCAAGGCTCCAATGATAGAAGAAGATAATGCACCAAAAGAAAAAGAGAGAACACCGCAAACTGATACCTCCACGGGAGCCAAGATACCCATCACGATGTCTTGACCAAGATGCTAAAGCTTCATGTACATTGCCATCGACATATAGCATCTCGGAGTGCAAGAAGTCTCCATGCGTGTTGCTTCCTTGTCCCTTCGGAATCCCCCCCTTGTTGCTTGCTTACTAACCCCATTGTTTTACTAACCCCTCCTTAATAATACCACCTCCCACTTGAATACTGGTCATTAAGTATTCCGTGCTAGTCTACTCATTCAAGTACTCTGACTCCTCTAATGATGATGTCCCGTCATAGAGGAGAAAGAAAGAAAACACACCAAAAACAAAATAAAGAGTACTATTGGGCACATACAAAAAAGCAAACTCGTTAGAGCCCATAAGATTGGTTGGATACTTAATCGCTAGTACTCCACTAACTTCTTTCCATCTTACTAACTCCCCCACCCCCTCTTATTTTCGAAGTGACAAGAGAACCAACCAAGTGCGACACTTCCCCCCCGCATGCCTCGACACAACCCCTCATCGATCACAAGGACGTGATCGACTTTAGGAAGGGGAGTATGCTAACCACATATTTCTTAACCAATATGTGGTTACCCAATATGTGTTAACCACATATTGGTTAACACATTCCTACAACACCTATGTCCACACACTTATGTAATGGTTTCCAGCACTATATATTGTAAATCTCGTCATTTGATGAGGGAAACGCCCTAAAGATGCTCCCAAGTATTGAGCCTCGAAGGAAAAACAAGAGGATCTTGGTCAGTTGGCCAAACCATAGGGCGACCTAGTGGGAAAAGTCTTGGAACTATAAAAGCCAATTTCTCTTGTTTGTTCTCTCTCCCTCTCTCTTGAAACTTTAATCTAGCATGTGGTGTGCTTAGGGTTAGGGTTTGGAAGTGATTAGTGCTAATCACTTATTCCCTCTTGCTTCCTCTCTCTCTCTCTCTCTCTCTCTCTCTCTCTCTCTCTCTCTCTCTCTCTCTCTCTCTCGTGATGATTAGGCTAACCAATGTGATCCTCTTCCGTGGAGATCCCACATGATCTTTGCGAGAGAGCTTGCATCGCCCATTGGATTAGAGAAATCGCCTTGGCAAGAGGACGACGGTGATGAGTGGCTATAGTGGAGCTCTTGAGCCTAGCTCTCAAGCTCGGCAGATAGACAACTTTCCACGACATGTTAGGGTAGGGTTTCCTTAGCATCGTAAACATATTGGTTAACACATCCTTTTCTAAAAGCGCATGGCCGTTTCTTTCCCTCAAGACACGTGTGTGTCCGCATCCTTAGAGTATACACCCGATCCTTCATTTTCCACAAACGCACGTTCCTTCCTTCCTGTATAGCTGTGCATGTGTCTTCTTGGATGCGTACACCCATGTCTTCTTTGCCATGCCCGTTCCATTCCCTTGCCGATAAGCGTACACATGTACCTTCTTAAAAGCATGTGGCCGTACCATTCCAAAAAAAAGGAGATAGAGAGATTGTCTCCATAGGGGGGTCCAACACTGCTATTCCACACATTCATGCACTTACACTTGGGAAAATTGGTGCAAAATAACTCTCTATTCGATGATATAAATTCTCTTGATGCTCCCTTGCTCTCATAGGATCAGAACCATCGGTTAACATAGCTTTCTTGGAGCCAAACAGTGTTAGTCTTTGACAACGCCAGTGAGAGTGAGGATAATCCCAGCCTAGGAAGAGTTACTCCTCCTCCTGACCTAGAGACATGAGGCCCAGAGGCTCTGTGCATGGAAAGACCACTTGTCCTAGAGCAAGACCCAACATCCCCTACCCATTCACAAAGAAGCCTTGCTTTGAGACTCCGGAGCTTATCCTGGGAAACACACACTCAGATGAGCCACATCCCATGGATAAAGGTATGGAACCCAATCTGAAACAGAGCCCACACCAGCTCTAGATCCTAGAACGAAGATAGGGCAAAGTGAAAATAACCAAACCCAAACTCATCCCCACCGGTCTCTGGAGGGCCATGTCATGGCCGATTCATATCAAGCCCAAATACCAGTGCTAAACCTAGGACAAGACTAACTCTCCAAGGGACTGAGACATCCTACCAGAGAGAAAGGCCCTAACTGGCCCTGTCATATCAACCAGGGGCACCAGTCTTCACTTCGGGGAACATACACAAGATACCATATGGGGCCATACAAAGCACAACCAAATCCTCCCATGACAAGGACCTCCAATGGTCTATTATCCACTCGGCCTAGCTCCCCCACCTATTATTCCCCGACCAGCACTTGCTCTAGGCTAACCCCTGAAATGTTAAGGATAACCATGGAAATAGGGAGGGGGTAGCTGTTAGCATCACACTCCCTACACCGGCTCAACCTACACAAGGGCCTAGACAGGAGCAGTACAAACCCGCTAACATATCTAAACTGATCACCAAGATCGATGGGATTGGAGATCCCATACCGCACTTAGAGATGTTTAATTAGATTTGTGAAACATTCGGCAATGTAGACGATCCAATCAAGGTGAGTGCCTTTGGCCTCACCCTAGATGGCAAAGCTGGCCAATGGTTTAGGTTCCTGAAGACAAAAGATAAGGCCACCTTTGAAGCCTTGAAAGAGGTTTTCAAGGTTGGATACTCCCGTCAAGGAACCTGATGGAGTCCCCTTGAACAATTACACAACGTCAAAAATAAAAGACAATTACACGTCGTCAAAAACAAAAGGATGGCAAAACCATCTGAGACTACATCAATAGGGTAAGGTATCTCTACTCCCATTGTAGTGCTAGAGATAAGTTCTCTGATGAAAGGCTGATTGGGAGATTTTTGGAAGGCCTAGATGACGTACCCTTACATAATTCTTTGTATGCACTAGCCCATACCTCCTTTGAGCAATGTTGTAGGAGTACTATGGACTTCGAGGATAACTTCAAGGGAAAATGTTTCCAAGAACTTCACGAGGGTACATATGAGGCCTCATTCAAAATAACCAACACTAGATCTGAGGGGGAAAAAGCAAGGAGTCCACCTTGGGACAATAGGTTGAAGAGATGCCCACTGCATTAATGCAGCAAATGACCCAACAGTGGAGAACCGGCCAAGGCTGGGATCGAGTTGGTCAATCCCATCTCTACCCCAAGAGGGAGCTAGTGCGGTGCCCGATTTGTCAAGCTAACCATACTAGCACAGAGTGTCCACATATGTGACCCTGTCCCACCCTCTACTGCACATACTACCAAAGATGGGGAAGTCATGAAATTACAAATTGCTATCAGCAAAGGGCTGATCATCAAGCCTGAGTCCTACCTCAAGCCTTGCCAGCAAACCCCAGGCAACCGCCGCTGGCCTTGCCAGCACCCACTTGCACTTCATAATGCACCTCAACCGTGCCAAGAAGTGGCCCAAAGAGGAATCCTTAGGGTACCTGAGATGCCCTTACCGCCCCTGTTACTCCCACCTCAACCCCCAGTACCACGAGTCACCCCTGTTCATCAACTAACCTTGATGGAAATTTTTGAAGAAGGGGATGAGGGGAAACTCACTGAAGGACCCATTTACGAGCCTCTTGACTCAAACAGTCCACCCTCCTAGATTTTAAGCCACTATGTGATGGGAAGGGTGACCAAATGCACCCTATGTACTTAGCCACCCCAACTCCACGGGGATGGGACATAATCACGGTGGCTAAATGACCACCCATGCAATGTTACCATTGTGCAAGACTTCACTGGGTAGCTGAGTGTCCAATAAAAAAAGGGATGGCAAGTACCTCTGGGTGCTTCCACACTAGCCCCTTTATGTGTTGGGTGTGGAATTGACCACATGTATAAGGATTACCCTCCGCCATTGAGAGAAGGCACAACAAGAAAAGCTCACAAAGCTAATACAAGCACCAGCATTACCTTGCTGAGTGTAAGAGATGGCTTTATCCATACGGTCCCTCTTAATGTAGTGATGACTAGATCACATAACAGACAAAGAGCCGTAGATCACGCTGCAGTGGAGGCATCGACCTTGCAAAACACCTGGGACACAAAAGTTTTATCTCAAAAGAATGTCCCAGAACAAGCTTGCGCAACGAGATGCTCAAGAAGACCACAAAAATTGGCAAAGGGGATAGCCGAGTAGTCCCATTAAAAGCGGTTCAGAAGATGGCACGACCACCCCATGCATCAACCTCTTCATCAAAAGAGGAACAATTGCTACCTTCATCCACCCGTGTGTCAGGGAGCTAATTGACCCTAACCAGCTTCCCAGAAAGCTAGGTGAATACCCTAATCCCATTGAGGAAAAGGAAAAGCTAATGGTGGTAGCCCAAGAATTGGTTTGGGACTGCCAAGCTCAACTAGAGGATGAGCCTCTAATGGCTTACCTAGAGCCATGCCCCTCGGTCTCCAACATGCGACCTACCGACAAAGCTCAGGTGTATAATAGAGAGTTCCAAGAACAAGCACCCCATAATAGGCCAACACAAGCAGCATCACCCGCTGTGAACAACTATGCCCCACCAATGAAATTGGGTAGTTGAATATCTTAAAAACCTAGGGGATGACCACCTCAAAAGAACTCATAATTTCAAATCCCAATACCCTATACAAACAAGAGCTTGAGGACAAGCCAAGGTGATCTTCCTCAACGAACCACATTTGCTTTGCCCAGAGACATTGCAGGTCTCTCTTCCTTCCTCTCTTCTCAGATCTAGATCCCCATTAGCACCTTGCTTCAAGGTAGCCCAAGCTTATGGATGGATCTAAAAGATTGGATGGAGGAACTCCATGGAGCAGGGATGCAGGAATCCACAAAGCTAGATAGCTCTAATGAGACTGAGGAGGATGAACTCATTGAACCCCATGGGATCATTGGTACCCCCACGGTTTGAGTCAACAAACTTGGATAATATTTCGAAGGTGATGAACTCAATGCATAATTACCAATAACCTTCGATGGCCTCCATGTCACTGCCATCTTGGATGGGGGGCAGGTAAGCATTATCACCAAATAATGCTGGGAGAAATGGGGGGCACCAACCATGGATGACATGACCTTGTTGGTAAAACGTGTTGATGGAGCCACCGCTATGCCCATAGGTCTCTTGAAGGATTTAAAAATCAAGATCCTTGGGACCACCTTCTGCATCACACCTTCGTGGTAATGAACTTCGGCCAACAGCCCGTCGTATGATTGCATGCTAAGACGACCCTTTATGAGGGAGAAAAAAATGATCCATGACTGGGATACCGATCACATCTATGTTCGAAGAAAAGACCAAATAGTCAAGATCAACCTACGCACTTGGAAGGTCCATCCCATAAGCGGCTGACCCTTTGTAGAGGACTCAGTAACCATCATGGGGAATACGCTCACATAGAACTCACAAACCTAATGGATTCTTTGGACAAGAATGCTATGTCTTCCCTATTGAATCAAACACCCATTGGCTTAAATACGCAGGGGCAGTTGAAGCACATGAACAACTCAACCAAGTTTGGCAAAATGAGTTCACCAAAAACTCCCTCCACATGACCACCCCCAAACCAATGGAACCCGTTGACCCCCCAACCCGAACCCCAAAAGCCTTTTCGCTCCGCGTGCAAAGTGTGCAACAAGAAGGTAGCACTTGTTGCAGAAAAAGAAGGTATAAAATTGATAGAAGAGGAAAGCGCTAAAGCGGAAGAGACTAAACAGGTCCCCAAACACTTCAGAACCTTTAAGATGACCGACAGGATTGTACAATATGACTTGGCCCAAAAGTCTCACCATGGAGAGCCAGGGACCTCATATGATGGCCCAACCAAGGTGAAGGAAGTTAACTTGGTAGGCCCGGGCAAAGGCCTGAGGCCAGTTTACATTGGGGGATGACCTTTGGATTGAGGAAGAAACTGAACTCATCGCACTTCTCATCAGTGAATTCTAGGATTGATTTGCCTAGAAGTACACATATATGAAGGGTGTACCTCTCAAAGTGGTCAAACACACCATTCCTATGGTTGATGGAGAGAGACACCGGTCAAGAAAAGAGCTTACTCTATGAATCCAAAGTATTTTAAGATGGTCCAAGAAGAAATTGATCGACTCATAGACATCAAGTTCATCTATGAAATTGAGCACACAGAATGGGTATTACCCATAGTGAAATTGAGCACACACGGAATGGGTATCACCCATAGTGATAGTGCCCAAAAAGAATGGAAAGGTGCAAGTGTGAGTGGACCTTAAAAAGGTCAATGCTACCACTATACGGGATCACTATCCCTTATCCTTCATAGAGCACGTGCTCGAAAGAGTTGCAAGGAAGTCTACATCTTCCTGGATGGATTCTCTAGACAAAACAGCCTTTGCCTACTGAATGGGCAACTTATACATCCTGTGTCATGCCTTTTGGGCCGACCAATGCCCCTAGAACCTTCCAGTGTATGATGTGCACGGTCTACAAGGAGTATCTCCGAAAATTCCTTGAGGTCTTTATGGATGACCTCTATGTTAATTCCACGTCGAAAGCACACCATGAATGCTTATGAAAGGTGCTAGAAAGATGTAGGCTCTATCGTATTTCCTTGAATCCTCTCAAATGCCAATTTTGGGTTCGGCATGGAGTCATCCTAGGACATATAGTCTCCAAACAAGGAATCTCCATGGATGACAGCAAGGTGCGGCTCATCCTTGAGCTGCCACCACCAACCAACTTTAAGGGAGTCCAGTGCTTCATGGGACATGTTGGGTATTATCGGCATTTCATTTTCTTGTATGCCGATATATCTCGCCCCCTTTATGGATTCCTAATCCTCTTTGAATGGACAGAGGAATGCCAACATGCGTATAACACCCTAAAGAAAGCCTTGGCAAAAGTGATCAGTGCCCCAATCGGGACATCATACTTCATGTCCACATTGATGCCTCCGCCCTTTGCAGTTGGGTGTGTGCTGGCTCACAACTGATACTTTTCCACTTAGATGTGCGAGTGTCTTTCAGAGTTGAAAAAGAATGTATATTTCTTCTATATGTAGTAGACCTAAAAAGTATGAGAGTCTCTTAGTGTGCCTAAGTATTACATTCCCATCACAATGGAAGTTACATTTGCAGCTCAAAGGCGGGACCCAAAAACACATGCTTTGACACAATGGAAGTTACATTTGTGGCTCGAAGGCAAGACCCAATGACACATGCTTCGACAAGGCTAAGGTAAGCTCTTAACTTGAACAATTTAGCACCGATGTTGGGGACTAGCCTAGGGGGGACCTTGACCCCTCACAATCAAGCATGGGTGAGCTTTCAGTTTATCTAGGGGAGGGATGGGGTAGGTAATCTTTGCAAAAAAGGTGGGGAGTGTCGTGGGGAATCTATCATGCATGGCATTATGATAATAGGTTAATACAACCATAGGTGAGGGAGCAGTACAATCGCACAACGTGAACTACACCCTGCTAGTTCATGACATGAAAGGGGGTCCGTCGGCAAAAAATGAAAAAATAAAATCGAAAAATGGTTCACGCCCCGTAAACCATTTCTACAACTTCACGACTTAGTGTTCACACCCTAGTAGCCCGCATCGAAAAAAAATGAAAAATGGTTCATGCCATGAATGATTTCTTCAACTTCACGGCTTAAGGGTTCATGCCCTAGGAGCCTGCATCCAATTTTTTCTTTTTTGAAAAACGGTTCATGCCATGAATCATTTTGCAACTTCACGGCTTAAGGGTTCATGCCCTAGGCACTCGCGCCAAAAAAAAATCGAATTTACTTTTTTGTGAGGTCCAGTTCAGAGTTCACATCGTGAGACCCCTCGTTCACGCGACATAGAAAACAATAATTATAAAATTCATCAATTCCGTTTCATGGCGTGAACGACACCCTGCTAGTTCATGACGTGAAAGGGGGTCTATCGGTAATAAATAAATAAATAAAAATAAAAAAATGGTTCAGGCTGTGGACTATTTTTGTAACTTCACGGCTTAAGGGTTCATGCCGTAGGAGTCCACACCGAAAAAAAATCGAATTTAACTTTTCCTTGAAGTCTAGTTTAGGATGTGAACTGTTAAGGGTTCACCGTGTGAGACCCCCAAGGGTTCATGTGATGCGACACAAAAAACAAATCATAAAATTTGTCAATTCTGCTTCACAGCATGAACTGCACCATGCTAATTCATGATGTGGAAGGGGGTCTGTCGGTTAAAAAAAAACAAAAAATCAAAAAATGGTTCACGCCGTGAACCATTTCTGTAACTTCACGGCTTAAGGGTTCTGCCCTAGGAGCCTACACCAATTTTTTTTAAAAAATGTTGCACGTCATGAACCATTTCTAAAACTTCATGGCTTAAGGGTTCACGCCCTAGGAGCCCGCACCAAAAAATAAATTTGAATTTAACTTTTTCGTGAAGTCCGGTGCACGACGTGAACCATTAAGGGTTCACGACGCGATACCCTTCATTCACATGATAATATATATATATATATATATATATAATTTGTCAATTCCATTTCATGGCGTTACCCTGCTAGTTCATGACGTGAAACCCCGAGGGTCCATCGATAATTTAAAAAAAATCAAAAAGTGGTTCCCACTGTGAACAATTTCTGCAACTTCACGGCTCGCTTAAGGGTTCACGCCCTAGGAGCCCATGCCGAAATTCTTTTTTTGAAAAATGGTTCACCCCGTGAACTATTTTTGTAACTTCACGGCTTAAGGATTTATGCCCTAGGAGCCCGCGCCGAAAAAAATATATCGAATTTAACTTTTTTGTCAAGTTCAGTTCACGATGTGAACTGCTAAGGGTTCATGGCATGAGACCCTTCGTTCACGCGGTTTTTAAAAAAATTTAATTATAAAACTCGTCAATTTTGCTTCACAGCGTGAACTGCACCCTACTAGTTCATGATGTGAAAGGGGATCTGTCGGTAAAATAAATAAATAAATCGAAAAAAGGTTCACGCCGTAAACCATTTCAGCAACTTCACGGCTTAAGCATTCACACCCTAGTAGCCTTTACCGAAAACAAAAATAAAAAATGGTTCACGCCTTGAATGATTTCTTCAACTTCACTCATCACCTTAAGGGTTTATGCCCTAGGAGCCCGCACCGAATCAAATTTACTTTTTCGTGAAGTCCGGTTCATGACGTGAATTGTTAAGGGTTAACAGTGTGAGACCCTTTGTTCACGCGACACAATTTTTTTCTAACTAAATTCGTGACTTCCGCTTCACAGAGCATGAACTACACCCTGCTAAAAAAATAAAAATTTTAAAAATTTAAAACATGGTTCACGCCGTGAACCATTTCAGCGACTTCACGACTTAAGGGTTCACGTCCTAGGATCCCGTGCCGAAAAAAATTTGAATTTAACATTTCCGTGAAGTCTAGTTCATGACATGAACCGTTAAGGGTTCACAGCATGAGACCCTTCGTTCACACGACACAATTTTTTTAAAATAAAATTCATCAATTTCGCTTCACGGCATGAATTGCACCTTGCTAGTTCACGATGTGAAATGGGCTCTGTCAGCAAAAAAAGAAATAAATAGAGAAATGGTTCACACTGTGAACCATTTCTGTAACTTCACGGCTTAACGGTTCATGCCCTAGGATCCCGTGCCAAAAAAATAAAAATTTGAAACATGGTTCACGCCATGAACCATTTTTGCAACTTCACAGCTTAAGGGCTTACACCCTAGGAGCCCGCACCGAAAAAAAAATTTCAAATTTAACCTTTCCATGAAGTTTAGTTCACGATGTGAACCGTTAAGGGTGCATGGCATGAGACCCTTCGTTCACGCGACACAAAAGAAAATATATATAATTTGTCAATTCCGCTTCACAGCGTGAACTCCAGCCTGCTAGTTTATGACATGGAAGGGGATCTGTCAGCGACCAAAAAGAAAGGTTTATGCCGTGAACCATTTCTGTAACTTTACAGCTTAAGGGTTCATGCCCTAGTAGCTGTGTCCAATTTTTTTTCCTGAAAAATGGTTCACGCTATCAACCATCTATGCATCTTCACGACTTAAGGATTCCCGCCCTAGGAGTGCATGTCGAATTTTTAAAAAAAGTCATATTTAACTTTTTCATGAAGTTTGGTTCACGACGTGAACCGTTTTAAGGGTTCACACTGTGAACTTTTTATGCAACTTCAAGGCTTAAGGGTTCACGTCCTAGTAGCCCATACAAAAACAAAAAATGACAAATAGTTCACGCCATGAACCATTTTTGCAACTTCACGGCTTAAGGGTTCATGTCCTAGGAGCCCGTGCCAAATTTGTTTTTGAAAAATGGTTCACACCATGAACCATTTTTGTAACTTCACGGCTTAAGGGTTCACACCCTATGAGCCCTCACCGAAAAAAGAAAATCAAATTTAACTTTTTCGTGAAGTCCAATTCACGATGTGAACCATTAAGGGTTCACAGCGTGAGACCCTTCATTCACACAACACAATATATATATATATATATATATATATATATATATATATATATATATATATAATTCGTGAATTCCACTTCACAGCATAAATTGCACCCTACTAGTTCATGACATGAAAGGGGTCCGTAGGCAAAATAATAATAATTTAAAACTTGGTTCATGCCATGAACCATTTTTGCAACTTCACAGCTTAAGGGTTCACATCCTAGGAGCCTACACCGAAAAACAAAATTCGAATTTAACCTTTCCATGAAGTTCGGATCACAACGTGAACCGTTAAGGGTTCACGGCATGAGACCCTTTGTTCACGTAACACAAAAGAAAATAAATATAATTTGTCAATTTCGCTTCATAGCGTAAACTGCAACTTGCTAGTTTATGATGTGAAAGGGGATCCTTCATCAACAAAAAAAAAACAAAAAATGGTTTACGCCGTGAACCATATCTGCAACTTTACAGCTTAAGGGTTCACGCTCTAGGAGCTGCGTCCATTTTTTTTTTGAAAAATGTTTTACGTCGTCAACCATCTTTGCATCTTCACGGCTAAAGGGTTCACACCCTAGGAGCCTGTGCCGAATTTGTTTTAAAAAAAATCAAATTTAACTTTTCCATGTTCGGTTCACGACGTGAACCATTAAGGGTTCATGACGTGAGACCCTTTGTTCATGCGACATTAAAAAAAACTTATAAAATTCATCAATTTTGCTTCACGGCATGAACTTCACCCCACTAGTTCAAGAAATGGAAGGGTTTCCATTGTCACAAAAAACAAAAAACAAAAAATAGATTCACAACGTGAACCATTTCTGCAACTTCACGGCTTAAGGGTTCAAGCCCTGGGAGCCTGTGCCAAAAACAAAAAATTCGAATTTAACTTTTCCTTGAACTCTGCTTCCACGATGTAAATTGTTAAGGGTTCACTGCATGAGATCCTTTGTTCATGTGACACGAAAATAAAAATTCATAAAATTCGTCAATTTTGTTTCACGGTGTGAACCGCACCCTGCTAGTTCATGACGTGAAAGGGGGGTACATTGACCAAAAAAAAATTTGTTCACATTGTGAACCATTTCTACAACTTCATGGCTTAAGGGTTCATGACCTAGGAGTCCGGCCAAAAGTAAAATTTAAAAAATGGTTCATGTCGTGAACAATACATTTTTGCAACTTTACGGCTTAAGCATTCACACCCTAGTAACCCGTGTTGAAAAAAAACAAAAAATAATTCACGCCATGAACAATTTCTTCAACTTCACAGCTTAAGGGTTCATGCCTTAGGAGCTTGTGCTGCCGAATTTTTTCTTTTTTAAAAAATGGTTCACCCCATGAACCATTTCTGCAACTTCACGTCATAAGAGTTCATGCCCTAGGTGCCCGCGCACCAAAAAATAAATTTGAATTTACTTTTTCGTGAAGTCCGATTGACGACGTGAATCGTTAAGGGTTAACAACATGAACCGTTAAGGGTTAACGACGTGAACCGTTAAGGGTTAACGATGTGAGATCCTTCATTCACCCGACACAGAAAAAAATTTATAAAATTTGTGAATTCTGCTTCTTCATAGCATGAACTGCAACCTGCTAGTTCATGACGTGAAAGGGGGTATGTAGGGAAAAAAAACAAAAAAAAACACAATTAAAACATGGTTTACACCGTGAACCATTTCTACAACTTCACGGCTTAAGAGTTCATGCCCTAGAAGCCCGTGCGCCGAAAAAGAAATTTCGAATTTAACCTTTCGGTGAAGTCCAGTTCATGACGTGAACCATTAAGGGTTCATGTCATGAGACCCTTCATTCACGCAACATAAATTTATTTTGTATAAAATTCATCAATTCTGCTTCACGCGGCATGAACTGCACCCTGCTAGTTCATGACGTGAAATGGGGTCCGTCTCAGCAAAAAAAAATCAAAATAAAAAAATGGTTCACGCCGTGAACCATTTCTATAACTTCACAGCTTAAGGGTTCATGCCCTAGGAGCCCACGCCATTTTTTTTTCAAAAAATGGTTCACACCATGAACCATTTCTATAACTTCACGGCTTAAGGGTTCAGGTCCTTGGAGCATGCACCGAAAACAAAAAATCAAGAAATGGTTCACGGTGTGAACCATTTCTGCAACTTCACGGGCGACTAAATGGTTCACGCCTTAGGAGCTCGCGCCGTCGAAAAAAAAAATCAAATTTAACTTTTCATTGAAGTTTGGTTCTCACGACCTGAACCGTTAAGGGTTCATGCGACAATATATATAAAAAAACATCAAAAAATGTTCACGTCATGAACATTTTTGCAACTTCACGGCTTAAGGGTTCATGCCCTAGGAGCCCAGGCATAATTTTTTTTTGAAAAATGGTTCATGCCATGAACTATCTTTGCAACTTCTTGGCTTAAGGGTTCATGCCCTAAGAACCTGCGCGCCGAGAAAAAAAAATAGAATTTAACTTTTTTGTCAAGTCTGGTTCACGATGTGAACCATTAGGGGTTCACGGTGTGAGACTCTTTGTTTATACAATACAAAAAGAAAAGTAATTATAAAACTCGTCATTCTCCTTCATGACGTAAAGTATACCCTACTAGTTCATGATGTAAGAGAGGGTCCATCGGTAAAAAAAGAAAAAATCAAAAAATGTTTCACACCGTAAACCATTTCTGTAACGTCATGGCTTAAGCATTTACACCCTAGTAGCCTGCATTGAAAAAAAAATGAAAAATGGTTCACGCCGCTTTGAACGATTTCTTCAACTTCACGGCTTAAGGGTTCATGCCCCAGGAGCCTACGCTGAATTTTTTCTTTTTTGAAAATGGTTCACGCCGTGAACCATTTTTGCAACTTCACGGCTTAAGGGTTCATGCCCTAGCTCGCGCGCCAAAAAAAAAATCAAATTTACTATATGTGAAGTCCAGTTCACGACGTGAACCATTAAGGGTTAACGGCATGAGACCCTTCGTTCACGCGACACAAACAAAATAATTATAAAATTCATGAATTTTGCTTCACAGCGTGAACTACAACCTGCTAGTTCATGACGTGAAAGGGGTCTGTATTTAAAAAAAATATAAAAAATAAAAAATAAAAATTCAAAACATAGTTCACACCATGAACCATTTTTGCAACTTCACTGCTTAAGGGTTCATGCCCTAGGAGCCCATGCCGAAAAATAAAATCAAATTTGACGTTTCTGTGAAGTCTTGTTCACACGTGAACCGTTAAGGGTTCACGACATGAGACCCTTCAGTCACGTGACACATTTTTTTAAAATAAAACTTGTCAATTCTGCTTCATGGCATGAACTGCACCCTTCTAGTACATGACGTGAAATGGGGTCTGTCACAGCAAAAAAAAAAGATTCACGCCATGCTGTGAACCATTTCTGCAACTTCACGGCGGCTTAAGGGTTCATGCCCTAAGAGCCCACGCCAAATTTGTTTTTTTTCAAAAAATGGTTCACACCATGAGCCATTTACAACTTCATGGCTTAAGGGTTCACGCCCTAGGAGTGCGCACGGAAAACGATAAATCAAGAAATGGTTCACATCGTGAACCATTTCTGCAACTTCACGGTTAAAGGGTTCATGCCCTAGGAGCGTCGAAAAAAAAACGAATTTAACTTTTTCGTGAAGTCTGGTTCACGATGTGACCCGTTTTAAGGGTTCACCAAGTGAAAGCCTTCATTCACGTGACAAAAAAAAAAAATCTTCAATTCCTCTTCACAATGTGAACTACACCCTGCTAGTTCATGATGTGAAAAGGGGGTTTATTGGCAAATTTTAAAAACAATTTGAAAAATGGTTCACATCGTAAACCATTTCTGCAAGTTCACAGCTTAAGGTTTCACGCACGCCCTAGCAGCCTACGCTAATTTTGTTTTTTGAAAAATGGTTGATGTTGTAAACAATTTATACATCTTCATGACTTAAGGGTTTATGTCCTAGGAGCCTGTGGGTGAAAAACCTTTTTTAGAAAAAAATCAAATTTAGCTTTTTCGTGAAGTCGGGTTCACGACGTGAACCGTTAAGGGTTCACGGCCATTCACGGGACATTATAAAAAATAATTATAAAAATCATCAATTTTTCTTCACGGCGTGAACTACACCCTACTAGTTCATGACGTGAAAGGGGGTCCATTGGAACAAAAAAAGAGAGCAAAAAATGATTCACGATTTGAACCATTTTCTACAACTTCACGGCTTAAGGGTTCATGCCTTACGAAGTTGTCCTTAAAGTCTGGTTCACAATGTGAATTGTAGGAAGTTGTCCTTAAAGTCTGGTTCACAGTGTGAACTGTTAAGGGGTCACCTTGTGAGATTCTTTGTTCATGTGATACAAAAAAAAGAAAATTATAAAACTCGTCAATTACACTTTTCATGGAGTGAACTGCACACTACTAGTTCATGATGTGAAAGGGGATCCGTCGATTTTATTAAAAAAATCAAAAAATGGTTCACATCGTGAACCTTTCTACAACTTCATGGCTCAAGGTTTCACGCCCTACGAACCCGCATAAGAAAAGAAAATCGAATTTAACTTTCCCTTGAAGTCTCGTTCATGATGTGAATTGTTAAAGGTTCACCATGCGTGTGAGACCCTTTCGTTCACGTGACATAATTTTTTTAAATTATAAAATTCGTCAATTTTGCTTCACGGTGTGAACTGGCACACTACTAGTTCATGACATGAAAAGGGGGTCCATTAGTTAAAAAACAATTAAAAAATAGTTCACGTCGTGAACTTTTTATGCAACTTCATGGCTTAAGGATTCACGCCCTAATAGCCCACACGAAAACAAAAAATGACAAATAGTTCATGCTGTGAACCATTTCTACTTCATATCTTAAAGGTTCATGCCCTAGGAGCTCGCGCCAATTTTTTTTTGAAAAATGGTTCACGCCATAACCATTTATGCAACTTCACGGCTTAAGGGTTGACACCCTAGGAGCCCTCACTGAAAAAAGAAAATCAAATTTAACTTTTCTGTGAAGTCCAGTTCACAACGTGAACCGTTAAGGGTTCATAACGTTAGACCCTTCGTTCACAAAGAATATATATATAAATTCGTGAATTCCACTTCAGAGCGTGAACTGCACCCTGCTAGTTCATGACGTGAAAGGGGGTTCGTAGGTGAAAAATGAAAAATTGAAACATGGTTTATACCATGAACCATTTTTGCAACTTCACAGCTTAAGGGTTCACGCCCTAGGAGCCAGCCCCAAAAAAAAATTGAATTTAACCTTTCCATGAAGTTCGGTTCACAACGTGAACCATTAAGGGTTCACGGCATGAGACCCTTCGTTCACGTGACACAAAAGAAAATATATATAATTTGTCAATTTCACTTCACAGCGTGAACTACAGCTTACTAAGTTTATGACCTGAAAGGGGATCCGTCAACAACAAAAAAAAATGGTTTACACTGTGAACCATTTCTGTAACTTTACGGCTTAAGGGTTCACGCCCTAGTAGCTACGTTGATTTTTTTTTGAAAAATGGTTTACGTCGTCAACCATTTTTTTTTCAAAAAATGGTTCACGCCGTACACCATTTCTACAACTTCATGGGTTTAGCATTTACACACTAGTAGCCCGCGTTGAAAAAAAAATGAAAAAATGGTTCACGCTGTGAATGATATCTTTTAACTTCACGCCTTAAGGGTTCACACCCTAGGCGCCCGAGGCGCCCGCATAAAAAAAATAATTGAATTTACTTTTCTGTGAAGTCTAGTTCACGACGTAAACCATTAAGGGTTAACAGCGTGAGACCCTTCGTTTACACAAAACAAAAATAATAATTATAAAATTTTTGAATTTCGCTTTACAGCGTGAACTACCACGCCCTAGGAGCTTGCACCAAATGTGTTTTTAAAAAAACCAAATTTAACTTTTTTGTGAAGTTCGGTTCATGATGTAAACCGTTAAGGGTTCACGGTGTGAGACCCTTTGTTCATGCGACATTAAAAAAAACTTATAAAATTCAACAATTTCGCTTCACAACGTGACTTGAACACCCTGCTAGTTCATGACATGGAAGGGATTGCATTGACACAAAAAAAAAATGGTTCATGATGTGAACCATTTCTGCAACTTCATGGCTTAAGGGTTCAATCCTCGGCAGTCCGTGCCAAAAAAAAAATTGAATTTAACTTTTTCTTGAACTCTGGTTCATGACGCAAACTGTTAAGGGTTCACTACATGAGATCCTTTTTTCACGCGACACAAAAAAAATCATAAAATTCGTCAATTCCGTTTCACGGTGTGAACTCCACCCTACTAGTTCACAACGTGAAAGGGGGTACGTTGACCAAAATCAAAAAACGATTCACGCTGTGAACCATTTCTGCAACTTCACGGCTTAAGGGTTCATGTCCTACGAGTCCGCACCAAAAATAAAATTTTAAAAATGGTTCATGACGTGAATCATTTGTGCAACTTCATGGCTTAAGGGTTCACACCCTAAGAGTCCGCATTAAAAAATTTGAATTTAACTTTTCCATAAAGTCTAGTTGTTGACATGAACCGTTGAGGGTTCACGGCATGAGACCCTTTGTTCACGTGACATAAAATCGAATTTAACTTTTCCGTGAAGTCTGGTTGTTGACATGAACCGATAAGGGTTCACAGCATGAGACTCTTTGTTCACGTGACATAAAATAATATTTATTATTATTATAAAATTTATCGATTCTGCTTCATGGTGGCGTGAGTTGGACCCTGCTAGTTCATGACGTGAAAGGGGGTCACTCGGCCAAAAAGAAAAAACAAAAAACAAAAAAATGGTTCACGCAGTAGACCATTTCTGCAACTTCATAGCTTAAGGGTTTACACCCTAAGAAGCTATGCTGAAAAAAAAGAAAAACATTTAGAAAAATGGTTCACGCCGTGAACCATTTCTGCAACTTCACGGCTTAAGGGTTCACGCCTTAGGAGCCCGTGCTGAAAAAATAATTGAATTTAACTTTTTCGTAAACTTCTATCCACGACGTTACCTATTAAGGGTTCACAATATGAGACCCTTCCTTCATGATAATATATATATATATATATATACACAGACACACACACACACACACACACACACACACATATATACATAATTTGTTAATTCAGCTTCACGGCAGCGTGAATTGCACCTTGCTAGTTCATGATGTGAAAGGGGGTTTGTCTCGGTAAAAATAAAAATAAAAAAATCAAAAAATGGTTCAAGCCGTGAACCATTTTTGCAACTTCACGGCTTAAGGGTTCACGACCTAGTAGCCCACGCTGAAAAGAAAAATAAAAAAATGGTTCACGCCGTGAACCATTTTTGTAACTTCACGGCTTAGGGGTTCACGCACTAGGAGCCTGCGCTGAAAAAGAAATTCAAAAAATGGTTCATGATGTGAACCATTTCTGCAACTTCACGGCTTAAGTACATATACATATATATATATTTGTATGTATGTATATATATGTATGTATGTATATACATATATATATATATATATATATATATATATACATATATATATATATATAATTCATCAATTCCGCTTCACAGTGTGAACATCACCCTGCTAGTTCATGACGTGAAAGGGGGTCCATCGACAAATATTAACAAAAGAATTCAAAAAATGTTCACGCCGTGAACCATTTCTGCAACTTCACGGCTTAAGGGTTCATGCCCTAGGAGCCCGTGCCGAATTATTTTTTCGAAAAATGGTTCACAGCGTGAACCATTTCTGCAACTCCACACCTTACGGGTTTATGCCCTAGGAGCCCTCGCCGAAAAAAATATCGTCAAGTCCGGTTTACGACGTGAACCGTTAAGGATTCATGGAGTGAGACCCTTCGTTCATGCGATATAAAAAGAATAATTATAAAATTCATCAATTCCGGTTCACGACATGAACTGAACCTGCTAGTTCATGACGTGAAAGGGGGTTCTGTCGATAAAAAATAAAAAACAAACCGAAAAATGGTTCACGTTGTAAACTATTTTAGCAACTTCACGGCTTAAGCGTTCACACCCTAGTAGCCCACATCGAGAAAAAAAATGAAAAATGGTTCATGCCATGAATGATTTCTTCAACTTCATGGCTTAAGGTCATGCCCTAGGAGCCCGGGTGCCGAATTTTTTCTTTTTTGAAAAATGGTTCACGTTGTGAACCATTTCTTCAACTTCATTGCTTAAGGGTTCATGCCCTAGGCACTCGCACCCAAAAAAAAATTGAATTTACTTTTCCGTGAAGTCTGGTTCATGACTTGAACCATTAAGGGTTAATGCCGTGAGACCCCTCCCTCGTTCAGGCGAGAGAAAAAAATAATTATAAAATTTGTCAATCTCGCTTCATGGCGTGAACTGCACCCTCTAGTTCATGACGTGAAAGGGGCTCTCGTTGGTAAAAAAGAAATAAAAAAAAAAAATGGTTCAAGCTATGAACTATTTCTGAAACTTCACGGCTTAAGGGTTCATACCCTAGGAGCCCGCACAGAAAAAAAAAATCAAATATAACTTTTCCTCAAAGTCTAGTTCAGGATGTGAACCGTTAACGGTTCACCGTGTGAGACCCCAAAGGGTTCATGTGACACAAAAAAAATCATAAAATTCATCAATTTTTCTTCACAGAGCGTGAACTACATTGTGTTAGTTCATGACATGGAAGGGGGTGTGTCGGTAAATAAAAAATCAAAAATCAAAAAATGGTTCATGTCGTGAACCATTTCTGCAACTTCACGGCTTAAGAGTTCCGCCCTAGGAGCTTGCGCCAATTTTTTGTTTTTTCAAAAACTGGTGCACGCCGTGAACCATTTCTGCAACTTCACGGCTTAAGGGTTCACACCCTAGGAGCCCGCGCAAAAGAAAAAAAATTGAATTTAACTTTTTCATGAAGTCCGATTCACGATGTGAACCGTTAAGGGTTCACGGCGTGACACCCTTCGTTCACACGACAATATATATATATATATATATATATATATATATATATATAATTCGTCAATTCTATTTCATGGCGTGAACTGCACCCTGCTAGTTCATGACGTGAAACTCCGGGGGGTCCATCGATAAAATTTTTAAAAGAAAATCAAAAAGTGGTTCACACTATATGATTTCTGCAACTTCACAGCTTAAGGGTTCATGCCCTAGGAGCCCATGCCGAAATTCTTTTTTTGAAAGATTGTTCACTCCGTGAATTATTTCTACAACTTCACAGCTTAAGGGTTCATGCCCTAGGAGCCTACGCCGAAAAAAAATATCGAATTTAACTTTTTTGTCAAGTCCAGTTCACGATGTGAACCGTTAAGGGTTCATGGCGTGAGACCCTTTGTTCATGCAGTAAAAAAAAATTAATTATAGAATTCGTCAATTCTGCTTCATGGTGTGAACTACACCCTACTAGTTTATGATGTGAAAGGGGGTCCGTCGGTTTAAAAAAAAATATCAAAAAATGGTTCATGCCGTAAACCATTTCAGCAACTAATTAGGAATTCCGATGAGGAATAAATTAATCATTTATTTGAATATTTCGATCTTGATAGATTTCTCGAATTTTCTCTTTACAATCCGTGTGAATATAAAACGATAGAAATTTCTCTCTTAGAGTATTTAATTATTCATTTATCAAATACTCATAGAATTTAAACATAGAATTTAAGAGAATTCTAATTTTGATATAAAAATTCTTTATGCATCTATTTATGCATAAGAATTAACTTCAATGGAAATAACACTTTTATTAAAAAAATCCTTTTATTCATCTATTTATGCATAAAATCAATTTTAATAGGAATAACACTTTTACAAATAAAAAAATTCCTTTATGCATCTTTCTATGCATAAAATTTAAATTTAATAAGAATAACACTTTTATAATAAAAAAATTCCTTTGTGTATCTTTTTATGCATAAAAATCAAATTTAATGAAAATAACACTTTTATAATAAAAAATTTCCATTATGCATCTTTCTATGCATAAAAATTAAATTTAATGAAAATAAAACTTTTATAATAAAAAAATTTCCATTATGCATCTTTCTATGCATAGAATTTAAACCTAATGAAAATACCACTTTTATAATTAAAAAATTTCCATTATGCATCTTTCTATGCATAGAAATTAAATTTAATAAAAATAACACTTTTATAATTAAAAAATTTCCTTTATACATCTTTCTTTGCATAGAATTTAAACTTAATGAAAATAACACTTTTATAATAAAAAAATTTTCATTATGCATCTTTCTATGCCTAGAAATTAAATTTAATTAAAATAACACTTTTATGATAAAACAACTTCCATTATGCATCTTTCTATGCATAGAATTTAAATTTAATTAAAATAACACTTTTATAATAATAAAAAATTTGATTATGCATCTTTCTATGCATAGAATTTAAATTTAATGAAAATAACACTTTTATAATAAAAAAATTTCCATTATGCATCTTCCTATGCATGGAATTTAAATTTAATGAATATAACACTTTTATAATAAAAAAATTTTTGTTATGCATCTTTCTATGCATAGAATTTAAATTTAATGAAAATAACACTTTTATAATAAAAATAGTTTCCATTATGCATCTTTCTATGCATAGAATTTAGATTTAATGAAAATAACACTTTTATAATTAAAAAATTTCCATTATGCATCTTTCTATGCATAGAAATTAAATTTAATAATTAACATCAGTGATATCCATGCATATTCATAGGTGAATATGTACATGGAGTAATTAGAATATTTCTTTTAGAATGCAAAAATGGTGGGAATTACTCTTTTGGTATAACATAAAAACAAACTTTCTTTTCCACCAAATTTTGGAAAATTTTGCCATAACCTCCTTTGTATGGCTGACCATTTCTCATTTTTATCATTCTAATTTCAACTTAAATTAACCCAATCTAGATGTATAGGACTCTAATCTACTCAATTTTTAGAATTCAAGAGAGTAAACAATAAGAAAAATTTAATTAATCATTTAACTAATCTTTCTAGTATTAAGAAGGGTTGGAATGTAGAGAAGGGAGTGGCCTTTTCATCAAGGCATAGCATTTGAATTCACTTCAATCAATTGTAAAACAAGAAAATCAAGAAAACCATAGATTTAAAATTTAAAAAAGTAAGAAAATTTAACTTACATGGATTTGTAAGCTTTCCTTTGGCTTGAGGGATTGATGGTTCTACTCTTGTTTGAAGAAAGAGTGGCCACCAATTTCTTTGGAGAGGATTAGGCCAAAAACAAATGAATTATAAAGAAATTCATTGTAAATGGCTCCTCAGGGCGCAGGAGTAGAGTAACATTGCATAAACATCATTAAGCTTTTACAAAGGAGGAGGCTTCTATTTATAGAAAAAAGTGAGCCTCAAACCAAGCAAAGTGATTCTAGAATTTTCCAGATCAGTTTGGTCAATTTTTGACCATTTTTGGATCAGTTCAGCTTACTTTTTGGAACTAGACTTGAAATAGCAGAGAGAGGAGAGATGAAATATCTCATGTAATTGATTTAAAATTGGGGGTAATGATGAGAAAAAAGGTGCCTCCTTCATGAGGGGAGATCCCCACTTTGAGGTGTCAAAATTCTTTAGTCCTTAGTCCACTCTTCATCTTATGTGAGCATTTACTCAATTTTGGGGGGGGGGGGGTTCTTTTATTCTTCAATTTTTTGGGGGGGGGGGGTTCTTTTATTCTTCAATTTTGGAGGGGGGGTTTCTTTTATTCTTCAATTTTGGGGGGGGGAGGGTTCTTTTATTCTTCAATTTTGGGGGGGGGGGGTTCTTTTATTCTTCAATTTATCTCCTCCCTACATTTTGATTAATCTTATTGGTCCATCAGAACCTTGATCCAAAATTTTCAGAAAATCTGGACCCTTAGGTGGTTAAGGTCTTTTGTGCAGATTATAATTTATTTCTAATGCACCTTAGGAATTTCTTTTTAAGCTTCTATTTTGGGAGAATTTATTTTAATAAGAAAGGATATTTTTCCATCCAAAGATATCTAAAAAATGAATTACCTCTCTCTAGGCCAAAACAGGTAGAAACAAGATCTTTTATTATTCTAAAAAGGGGATTGATTACAGCGGACGAAACTGGACATCTTGAGGGACCGGGGAGGAATTTTATAGCCTCTCCCACTTGAAAAATGTGAGATGTCCTCATCTCGCAAACTGGGGGTAATCCCGCATTAGTTCGGCTTCTTTCCCAGGTGACATCTTCAAAAGGATAGAACTTCCATTTGACTAATAATTCTCTTAGAATTCTGTTCTTGAGAACCTTCTCTCGAACATCAAGGATTTCTTCACGTTGGAGTTCCATCTGCCCTTGGGTTGAAGAAGTTAAGAGTTCATCATTAAGCGGGCTCGGTACATACTTCTTAAGAAGGCTGACATGAAATACATCATGTACTTTGAGATGAGGAGGCAGAAGAAGTTCATAGGCTAAGTCACCTACTTTATTTGTAATCAGATATGGCCCAGAGTATCTGGGGGATAACTTCTTATACTTCATCTCGATACTTCGGTGATAAGAAGCATTGTAGGCAAACTTGACTAGGTGTGTGCAGATAGCTTAGCCACTTCTCGGGTTCCCTGCTGCCACCACAGCATGATCGAAGTATATCTTTGATTACTTAGTTCACCCTTTCTGTTTGACCATCAGTCTCGGGGTGGTAAGCTATGCTGAGATCCAAGAAAGTTCCTATTGCTTCGAAAAATGCAGTCCAGAATCTTGACGTGAACTTGGGATCTTGATCACTTACTATTCTCCTGGGTAGGCCATGCAATCTAAAGATTTCCTTGAGAAACACTCTGGCCACATCCACTGTAGTGTAGGTTTCTTTTGCTGGAATCAGATGGGCAACTTTGGTTAGTCTATCAACTACCACGAAGATAGAGTTCCATCACCTCAAATTTTCCTTCAAATTACAAACATCTCCAAACGACGAACCTATCTTCACAAATCAATGATCTTCAATCTGTAGTGAAGATATCTATATTAGCCTTGCAAGTCGACGTAATTCTTTCAATCCTCACCAACAAGTGGCTACTTCAACACAGAGGATTTCAATAAGAGTCTATATGACACAATTCTTGTACTCCAAGTATATCTGCTTCATAAAAACACACTTAAATATACATAAAAACAGAAAAAGTACATAGGTAAAAGAAAGTAGGAACAGGTCCTACTCAACAACATTTGACAAGAATCCTGCCACACAAAGGGACATCATCGAAGGCCAATTTCTTCAAATGATGAATGTTGCTTCAATGAATCAAATGAGGAACTGAGAATCACCATCTCATTCTAATGATTAAGTCTATGTTCCTCTGGATCTCCTTCCCTATATTCTCTCCCATTATTAACATCTCTTAGCATCCCCACTAACACAAATCACATGTAACATTACTAATGATTTCCAAAAACAAAGTGAGCAAAAAGCCCCCAAAAAAAACATACTCACACAAATATGCAATCATTCCCCCCCTTACATAGCCACTCCTCCTCCATAGCCAACACCTCCTTCACCCCGCACCCTAAATCTTCATTTGGGCCTCCCCCTTAACCTTAAAGATATACCCTCAACATCAGCAAGGCCCCACCCTTCTTTACTACCACCCGTGCCACCATGGTACCCTCTCCATCGACATCTCCTCCCCTCCAATCACAATCACTCTCCGACCTCCCTTCCCCCACACCTCTAGAGGAAGGTGAGATCCCCCCCGCTCACCACAGGAGCACAAAGAAATCGATCCACCCCCTCTCAACCCTCTCAACTGGCATGCGACCCCCTAGATTGCATGGAGTTTGAGCAAGCGATCAACAAACTGCTCGTCGGCTCCATCAGTAAGATTACAAACCGCATGGACATCCAAGTCCTTCGGCCTTATCCGGATACTGGACATAAATCCGACTGCTACAGATGTGAAAGAGTTTAAAGACTGCAACTAGGGAGCCAGGAAAGTTATGTATTGGCTCCCCATTAGTATACAGGACACCATGATTGGGCACATTCAGGATGCTAAGTCCCCCAAGGAGGCGTGGGACACCTTGGTAAAGCTCTATGAAACAAATACCAAGGCACTTAAGATACAGTTGAAGAATGAACTTCATACTGTGGAGAAAAAGAGCATGTCTGTAAATGACTATGCACTGAAGATAAAGGGTATTGTGGAATCCCTTGCATCTATTGGTATGTTAGTAGATGATATGACAAGGTGGAAGTCTGTCTACGTGGTCTCGGGCCACAATACAAGGCATTCAAGACGTCTATTCAGACTTGGGAAAACATTCCCAACTTTATAGATTTGGTGTCTATGCTGATTATAGAAGAGAAGAGCTTGGGTGAAGACCAACAGTCTTCACAAACCAAAAACAGTCTTCACAAACCAAAAATAGTCTATGCTGATTATAGAAGAGAAGAGCTTGGGTGAAGACCAATAGTCTTTAGGAAATCCTTTTTTGTTTTTGGTCCGGGAGGTTCTCCTAGTCGTTGGGGTGCAGACCGTTCGTCAATCGGACGTCAAGACGAGGTAGAGGAGGCCGTGGACGCGGTCAAGGAGGTGGCCGAACAAGTAATCAGAATTATGGCCAACAGCAACAACAACAATAGTCCCAGAATACACAACAACAACAACAACAACACGCAGGTGGAAGAGGCAAATTCAGAGGGGCAGGGGGAGTCAAAGAGGCTGTGGAAATTGGCAAAGGCAGTATAATGATGCACGTGAATGCTATTATTGTGGTAAGCCTAGACATGTGCAGGCAGAATGTTATAAGAAGCAGGCTGACATGCAAAATGGGAAAGTGCAGCAGAACAACTATGCATCCTCAAGCAGAAACAATGAGGATAATGAAAGGTTGTTTGTTATGCAGCATGTCATGAATGCCATGTCTGAAAATGTTGAAGTAGCACAAAGAGATGATGTATGGTATATGGATTCAGGTGCTTCGAACCACATGACAAGTCATGGGGAGTGGTTCAAGGAGATGAAAAAGCCAGAAAGACCAGGTTTTGTGGAAACAAGGGATGACACTACTCATCCAATTGCCCATGTTGGAGATGTGCCAATGTCTATGTAGGATGGCAAAGTGAAGTACCTTGCAGATGTACTTCACGTTCCGAACATAACAAAGAATCTGGTTTTAGTTGGCCAGATGATTGAGCAGGGTTTGCAGGTTCAGTTTAACCCTGATGGGTGTTATGTTGAAGATTTTAAAGATAAGTGCAGGTTGGTTGCAAAAGGCAACAAAGTGGACAGAATGTTTACGTTGAATGTAGACATGCCTGAAATGAGTGCTGCGATGTTTGAAGATGGTTCAGGAATTGTTGCAGACACAGACATCTGGCATAAAAGGTTGGACATGTGAATGTGTAGAGATTGAAGTCTATGCTGACAAAAGGAATTGTGACAGGGCTGCCAAAATTTGAAGTGGAAGGTATGCAAAAAATATGTGAAGCATGCCAATTTGGGAAGCAAACAAAGCATGTGTTTCCACGTAACAGATATGTGAGCAGAAATGCACTAGATATTGTGCATTCAGATGTATGGGGTCTTACAAAGACCATATCTATGGGAGGCTGCAGGTATTATGTGACGTTTATTGATGACCACACAAGGAAAGTGGGGGTATATTTCATGAAGGAGAAGAGTGAGGTGTTCACTCACTTTCAGAATTTCAGAGTTTTGATTGAAAAACAAACAGGAAAATATGTAAAGTGCCTAAGGTCAGATGGAGGTGGACAGTACTTCTCAAATGAGTTCTCTGAATTTTTGAAGAAGAATGGTATTCGGAGACAGTTTACATGCAGATACACTCCACAGTAAAATGGAGTCACTGAGCGAAAAAATAGGCACATTGCTGAGATTACGCGAGCATTGATGGAAGAGAAGAATATGCCGCATAGCTATTGGGCTGAGGCTATTTCTACAGCAGTATACATCATGAACAAGACTCCAACTGCAGCCATACATGATGTAACTCCCAGAGGAGAGGTTTACTGGCAGAAAATCAGATTTGTCTCATCTGAAAGTTTTTGGATGCATTGCATATGTGCATGTGCCAGATGAGCTGAGAACTAAGCTGGATCTGAAAGCTGAAAAATGTGTGTTTATTGGATATTCCCTTGATCAAAAGGGATACAGGTGTTATAATCCTGCTACACGTGAGTTGAGGGTAAGCATGGATGTTGTCTTTGATGAGATAAGCAGCTGGTATGCTGCTGAAAAAGAAGCTGTTGGGGCTGATTTGAGTGGATGTGTGGTTGCACAGAATGTAGATCAGCAATCATAGTCTTTGAGTGGACCAGGAGAGTCCTCATCTAGTGGGTCTGTTGATAGACCATGGAGTGGTAGGCTGCATCATCATACCAGTCCTGCAAATGTGATTAGTACATCACGTAAAGGAAAAGAGAAAGTGGTTGAGCCCCTTGGTATGCCTGACATTTCTGCAAGGCATTCTCATGTTGATGGAGAGTCTAGTGGCTCAGATATGAGCCTTGATGAGGAGCTTGGGATCCCAGCTATGAGAACACCTGGTGTAAAGAAGGCTATGGAAGCCATGAATGAAAAGCTACGAAGATCTGGGAGAGTGAAAAATCCTGTGCAGAGATTTACCTATGATGGTTATGTGGCACATCACTATGCATATATGGCAAAGGTTGTGCAGGTTGTTGAGCCCACATGCATTTTGATGAGGCTGTTGGAAATGTGTGTTGGGAGAAAGCTATGGATGAGGAGATGGATGCACTATATGGAAATGAAACTTGGAATTTAGTGCAATTGCTTGAAGGCAAGAAAACCATTGGATGCAAGTGGGTGTACAAAGTTAAACATAACAGTGATGAAAGCATAAACAGGTACAAGGCTAGATTGGTAGCCAAAGGATATGCGCAGACATATGGCATTGATTATGAAGAAACTTTCAGCCCAGTTGCCAAGATGGCAACAGTGAGAGTTGTGATAGCGGTGGCTGCGTCAAAGCAATGGTCTTTACATCAGATGGATGTAAAGAATGTTCTTGCATGGGGATTTGCAAGAAGAGGTGTATATATGGCAGCCACCTGGATATGAGGACGTGAGTCACCCCGAGCATGTTTGCAGGTTGAAGAAAGCCTTGATGGCTTAAAACAAGCACCAAGAGCATGGTCTGACAAGATTTCTGAATATCTTATCACTATTGGCTTTCATGTAGCCAATGCAGATTTCTCGCTGTATGTGAGACATGGTGATAGAGGGGTTATGCTTGTTGTCATCTATGTAGATGACTTGATCATTACGGGGGACCATGATGCAGAGATCTTTGATGTAAAGATCTTGCTTAGACAGAAGTTTGAGATGAAGGATCTGGGGGAGCTCAGATATTTCTTGGGCATTGAGGTGATTAGGTCACCACATGGTATTGGATTACTGCAGAGACAGTATGGCTTGGACATGTTGTCCAAGTATGGTATGACAGGCGGTAAGCCTATTTCCGTGCCATTAGATTAGAATGGCAAGTTGAGTGCAGATTCCGGAGAGATCTTGGAGGACCCTACTATGTATAGGCGCATAGTAGGAAGCTTGATCTACATGACGATCACCAGACCAGATTTGAGCTATGCTATTGGGTTGGTGAGTCAGTTTATGCAGGTTCCATGGAAATCGCATTTGGATGCAGTGAGACGCATACTGAGGTATGTGAGGTCTACTTTGCATTGTGGACTATTCTATGAGATTGGGGCAGAGATATGTGTACATGGGTACACAGATGCTGATTGGGCTAGTAGTATCTTAGACAGAAGATCTACCAGTGGCTTCATGTTTTCTTTGGGGAGTGCTACTGTGACTTGGAGCAGTAAGAAGTAGCCTACAGTTGCTCTATCGAGTACAGAGGCCGAGTACAGAGGAGCTGCTATGGCAGCATGTGAGGTAGCTTGGTTGAGAAAGCTACTTGCAAATTTGGGTCTATCAGTGGATAGACAAGTTGTCATTTTCTGTGACAACATTAGCAGTATACAGTTGGCCAAGAACCCAATTTTTCATGCTCGCACGAAGCATATAGAGGTCCACTACCACTTTGTCAGAGAGAAGGTCTTGGTAGGAGACCTTGACCTTGTTTATGTCAGCACAGAGGATCAGGTAGCTGACATCTTCACCAAAGCATTGGGTACAGAGAAGCTCCGTAGATTCAAGGCTTCGCTTGGTGTACATGAGATGGAGTTGAGCTCGAGGGGGAGTGTTGAGATATCGAGCTCATCCAGTGAGGCGGTGGACACTGATGACTCGCCTGGGGGATAGGACCCACACTTACACCACTGGCATGGTTGGTGAGATCTTGGGTGATATGCGGCCAGTGGGATGACAGGCTATGTGACAGCCATTCTAGAGACTGGCATAGTTATAGCGCCAGCTCATTTAGTCGGGTTCACACTATAGAGAACCCGTGTATGTATTGGTTGAGTACCTTTCATATTATGAGTACTCTTATATTTTTATATGGTGTGTTGAGTGTTGAGTGAAGAAGAAGAAGATTTTCAGCCTCTTACCTTGTGTGTTCTCTATTAGGGTTTTGTGAGCGTGTGTGTGCTTGCAAGAGCTCAAGCTCTCTTCCCCCCTGCATCTTTTCACTTGGGACCTCTTCCACAAGAGCAAATAGCGAACCCTAAGCTGCAATACAACTTTCCATGGTTTGTCCCACCAACATCCCAAAGCCCCTGCACAAAGGCCACTATGCTTACCAAAATACATGCCTTCATTCGACAAATATGAGCAGGTGCCTGACCCAGCCATTGTGGCCAAAACTTCCTTCTTCAACTTGATTATCACACTTTGGAGGCCTTCCCAAATTGGAACCACCACTACTATGAGGGCAACCAAGGCCTTGCCTTCGACCTCAACAAAGGCCCAACCTTGAAGCAGACGTTCGGCTACTATGAGTGCATCCAATGGATGCCCGCCTAGAGCCTCCATACTTTCGAAGATATGTGGAGACCAATTACAAGGTCCTCCATTGATTCCACCACATCCTAAGTCATGGTATGACTTCATCCGCACCTACTCCATCTACTACGCTGAGTACCCCTACCAGCTCCAAGGACGGATCTAAATTAGGGAGGAGGGTATGTTAACTACACTAGTTAACATCATTTCCAAGTATGGTTATGCTTCTTGTAACTCATTATTTTGTAATTACGCTAGGCGCTTCTTGTAAAATATATATAGGATGACTGATCTTATGACTTGTGTAATGCCAATCTCACAAGAATAAGCCTAGATGTTCATAGAGCTAGGAAATCAGTTTTGGGCCCCCAATTATTTCGAATGAGCAGATGGCCATTGTAAAAATTGATCTTATGTATATAAATGACTTATGAAATATGAAAAGGAAAAATCCCATTGTCACAACAATTGAGTTTTGCCTTATCTCCCTCTCTCCCTCTCTCACTCTCTTGTGGCTATGGTGGTAGGCTTGTGTTTGTGAATGCATGCTTACTTTATTGTGGTGTGTGCATGTAGGTGATGATTCTTGTCCCTCTTCTTATATTCTTCTTGAGATCACTCTTGCACACACAAAGGCATTGAGTAAAGGTAGAGCTCTCCATAGCTCCTTCCTCTTTGGTCACTACCTAGCTTGTGGTAGCTCCATTTGAGTGACACAAGTGGAGGTGGAATGAGCCCCTAGTGGCCTCACATCAGGGTGTTAACCCTCATTAGGATTGGCTAATTGCTAGTCTCCAAACCAACCCTTGCATGGTCTTCTTTATTTTCTTCTCTCCCTCTCTTGTGCAAGGTAGTATGTTGATTTGATTAACAATAATATATTCTCTTTGGGATCCTTTGAAGTAAAATTTATTAGAGATTAGTTTATGTAAATGAATTAGCTAATTCAAGCACTGCGTGTGGTATACTCATGTTTTTTTAATGTTACAAGTGGACTCAGAGGATTTTGATATTTTACATTGGGTCTTAAGATAATAAGACATCTATACCTGAGATCATCAGCACGAGCAGAGAAATGGGAAAATCTTGAATGGGAAGGCTTGGGACAATATAAGGTGGAGTGGCATATGGGAGGTGATCTCAAATCTTGAATGGGAAGGCTTGGGACAATATAAGGTGGAGTGGCATATGGGAGGTGATCTCAAAACTTTGAAAAGTGTGTACGATGTGTCAAAGGGTGCCAATTCAAAAATTTCTTGACTATATTGTATATGCAGTGCAAAAGTGTTAGATAAAAGGTATTGGAAGAAGGCACCAGATAGGCACTTGAAAGACCTAAACTTTAAGCAAGTTCTTGATATTCGATTGTCGAGAGTCCACATTTGTACAATGCATGCTCTCTGAAGAATCATTGAAAAACTCTTGTTTTCGTACATATGTTTTGCATGGATCTTACAACCCCATGTTGGCTTCTTAATAAACTGCGTCCTTGTACATCATAGCTAATGTCTTGGCACTTAAACTCACTATCCTTGACATTTGAATCTAGCAACAACAGATATTTATCTAAATTTGAATCAACAACATTTTCATCTTCCTCTAGATTCTGTGCAATAATGACAAGACAATAGTTCTCCCTTATGTCAAATAGTTCTTAAATATATGTAGTTAAAACATACTCAAGATCAACAATATGAAATATAGGGAGCATTGGTGTCATATCCTTTATCTCAGATGCCTCCTGGCCACCTGTGACCAACTGGATGTCATCTCTTCTTAGGGTGTCAATATCCAGCTGCCCACTTAACTCCCTCTCTGCAGCCAAGTTGATCTCCTCCGTAATCTCTTGAACTTCATCCTCTTCTCTTGTAGGCCCTTCCTCTCTTATATTTTCTTCTGCTCTTCCTTCACCTTCTTCATTGGCAGCTTGGTCATCCTCAAGCAACATATGGAGGTAGAAAATAAATCCATAGGTAGTTGACTAGGATGACATTTGCTTTTGTCAAGAGGGAACTCACTGTCTTTCTTCTTCTTATCCTCTAGCACCTTTAATATATCCTTGTTTAACTTTTGTCTTTTGGATGTAGAGTATAGAATACCATTGACATGGATGTATTGAACATTATTAAACATGACAACATCATTAGAAGTGATCTCATGATGATAATGTTGTAATTGGTCTTCAATATACAAACGGGCAGTCAAGATCAGGTCTTTAATAGAGATTTGTAATTAAACATCTGTGAAATCTCATGATGTTGATGATGCTGGCAAAATGTGTAGAGAAAGTTGAAAAAAATTCTTGTCTCTTAGGTTTCCACAATAGGGGAATTTGGATCGATCTCAATCTCTGGCATATCCATTTACATGCCAGGGGAGTTATGACTACGAGTAGGAACACATCTATAATAGGTCACTACAATGCCATATGATGCCTTGGTGGGAGTCTTAGTTTTCATATCGGGTTGTAGTGATTTTAATATAAATACATCTCCAGTACAATAATATGCTTCAAACATGTAAGGAACACCATTTGCTAACCCAAAAAAAATAAAACATCACAATGTGATATGGGGTTGAAGTTGGATTGTGAGAACATATCAGATTGTGGTGATTTCCATGTAGACATTTAAAGAAGAAACATCAACACAACATGATATGGGTTCGGAGTATTTTTTATAAGAACAAATATCGCATTATCATAATTTCCAAATGGAATAATATTTATCACAAGAATATGATTCAATATGAGAGGGGAACCATTTAAGGACCTAAAATAAAAAAATATCATCACGACACAATAAGGACTCACCTTTGGAAAATGAAACCCCATATCATGTTCGGTAGATTTGTACTGGTCCTTTCGTAAGGCATAGATGACATACCTCGAAATGAAATTGGTTGTGGTAATGATTTGTAAGTGTATTCCTATTGAGTGATCAATTTTATTATTAAAAAACTCTACTAAGTCCAGCAATCCGGCCCATGGGTTATTAGCCCCCACCGCCCAACCACTAGAATTGGTAGAATCAAACAAGTACTCACCCACCCATAATTGAATGCCTTTCTTAACTTTTGCTTTAGAATACAGATACGCACACACTCCTCTTTAAACTTTAATTTATAAAACAATCCATTAAACAATTATTGGTGGGGTTACAGATGTCATAACTCAAAATTTTCATTCAATCCTTGTTTCTCACAAAACAATATCACTCTGGACTCTCCGTTGAGACCAGCAGGTCAGCAAACGAGATCCAGTAATAGATTACAATAATTTTCTCATCATCATACATATATATATCTTCCACGACATACGCATGGGTGTCCTAAGCACCGCGAGCCCGTGCATCACCTGGTTAGAACCCTCCAGATCCTCCTTAGGTGTCCTGGCACTTCACTCAGGGACCGCTTCGTCGGCCCTCACCCATCGTACCGGAAGCACACCATTTTACACCATACCCAGGCTGGTCAAGACCTAGGCAGGTTTTTGCCACGTGAGTTGTCCTTTGAACACTCCTCGCCAGCTATTGCAACCGAACTTCCCCTAGAAAATACATATACCAAATGCTCCCTCCAACAATCTGGCGTAAGACAGTCCTTTAAGAAAACTGGGTTTCTATACAAGTTTTCAGTTTTGATTTTCTTTTGAATACAATGAGTATATCTTAATTTCGTATCCCAAGACTTCTAGATCACAGGTCTGGATTCCCAAGCAGAATTCCTCGAATTCTGAATTCTTGATCTCAGATCAAATTCAAAGGTCTCAACTTAGTTTCAGATTCGGTTGGTGATTTGGGTGTAGATTACTGAACTGGTCACATTGTCTTTTCTTGAAACTGATGAAGGAGTTACGTCTTGGTCATAGTCTGATTCAGGATTTGACTCTGGAAAGGTTCTCCCTGAACTATCTTTCTCGAAGGGTAATATTTCAATTACAACTTTACTGAATTTCATTCATTGAGTATTTTGCTTAACTGAATTTAAAACTAGTTAACGAATTCCTATGAGGAATAAATTAATCATTTATCTAAAATTTCGACTTTGTTTCTGAATTTTCTCATTACCATCCTATAAAATATGAAACGGTATAATTTTCCTTCACTGAGTATTTACTTATTCATTTTCCAATATTCATGGGATTTAAACATAGGATTAAAGAGAACTCTTATTTTGATATAAAAATTCTGTATGCATCTATTTATGCATAAAATCCAACTTCTATGGAAATAACACTTTTATATAAAAGAAAAATCCTTTTATGCATTTAAAAAATCAATTTTGATGAAAGTACCACTTTTATATAAAAAAATTCTTTTATGTATTATTTTATGCATAAAAATCAATATTGGTGAAAGCAACACTTTTGTAATTTAAAAAAATTCTTTTATGCATAAAAATCAATATTGATGAAAGTAACACTTTTATAATTAAAAAAATTCTTATACACCTATTTATGCATAAAAATCAATATTGATGAAAGTAACACTTTTATAATTAAAAAAAATCTTTTATGCATAAAACTCAATATTGATGAAAGTAACACTTTTATAATAATAAAAAATTCTTTTATGCATCATTTTATGCATAAAAATCAATATTGATAAAAGTAACACTTTAATAATTAAAAAAATTCTTTTATGCACCTATTTATGCATAAAAATCAATATTGATGAAAGTAACACTTTTATAATTAAAAAAATCTTTTATGCATCTATTCATGCAAAAAAATCAATATTGATGAAAGTAACACTTTTATAATAAAAAAATTATCCAATATACATCTTTCTATGTATAGAATTTAAATCTAATGAAAATCACTCTTTTAAAAATTAAAAAATATTCAATATGCAACTTTCTATGCATAGAATTTAAATCTAATGAAAATCACTCTTTTATAATAAAATAATAATAATCAATATGCATCTTTCTATGCATAGAATTTAAACATAATGAAAATCACTCTTTTATAATAAAAAATTAATCAATATGCACCTTTCTATGCATAGAATTTAAATCTAATAAAAATCGCTCTTTTATAATAATAAAAATAATCAATATGAATCTTTCTATGCATAGAATTTAACTTTAATAAAAATAACACTTTTATAATAAAAATATTCCTACTATGCATTTTTCTATGCCTAGAATGAAAATAACACTTTTAGAATACACAAACGATGGGGATTACTCTTTTTGAATAATAAAAGATAAAACTTATTTCATAAAATTTAAGAAAATTTTACCATAACCTCCTTTGTATGGCTGACCATTTTTTAAATTTTTCTAACCTTAAATTATTTAAAAATTATCCGCAAATGGTTTAAAGCATTCTAAACTAATCAAATTCCACTTTTAAAAGAGAAACAATATGAAAAGTTTAGTTCTAACAATTTGATTACTTAACTAGGATAAAGAAAGGCTGAATTTAAGAATGAAGAGAGGGGGAAAGCCTTTCCAACAAGGCATAGCATCAATTTATCATTTTAAAGATAACAAAAATTAGAAAACCATTAAAAGAATAAAGAAAAAGTAGGATTTCTAACTTACATGAATTTTTGGGAGCTTTCCTTTGGCTTGATGGTTTGAGGGATCTACTCTTGTTTGCAACAAGAGTGGTCACCAATTCTTTAGAAGAGGGAAGGGTCAAAAACTAATAAATTATTAATAAATTCACAGTTTTTGGCTCTGAGGAGGAGTAGAATAACAGTGCGTAAAACACTATTAAGCTTCAACAAAGGGGGAGGCTTCTATTTATAGGAAAAAGTGAGCTTCTAACCAAGCAAACTGATTCTAGAATTTTCCAGATCAGTTTGGTCAATTTTTGACCATTTTTGGGTCAGTTTAGCTTACTTTTTGGAACTAGACTTGAATTAGGAGAGAGGAGAGATGAAATATCTCAATTTTTGGGAGAGAGGAGAGACTTGAATTAGAAGAGAGGAGAGGAGAGATGAAATATCTCAATTTTTGGAAATTTAAAACTCCACCATACATGTGAAATAGGCACCTCCTTCATGAGGGGGAATCCCCACTCTGAGGTGTCAAAAAATCATTTTTTTAGTATTTCCTTTGGTCCTTAGTCCACTCTTCATCTTATGTGAGTATTTACTCATTTTTGGGGGGATTTTCTTTATTTCTTCTATTTATCTCCTCCACACATTTGGATGAATCTGATTGGCCTCTCCAAGCCTTAATTTAAAATTTTCAGAAAATCTGGATCCCTAGGATACGGCCTTTTTGAACAGATTATAATTACACCTTTTGAAAATCTTTTTGAACTTCTGTTTCAGGGAAAAAAAATTTAATAAGAAGAGATATTTTTTCATCCAAAAATATCTAAAATTTGAATAACCTCTCTCTAGAATATTTTCTCTCTCTAAGCCAAAATAGGTAGAAACAAGATCTTTTATATATCTGAAGAGGGATTTGATTACAAGGAAAGATACTGGACATCTTGAGAGGTTAGGGAGGAATCTTACACTCTCTTTAATCTTCCACTGAGCGTTAGTTTATTTTTTTACTATCCTTTCCCCTTGTCCTCCTCAACTCTAAATCAATGTCATCCCCTTATTTGTATGTGTGATTCTAAGGTAAGTTCTATTTGATTATTGATACTTTCATCTCAATGGGGTTATCACTACAATGCAAGAAGAGCCTTGTAAATGATTGTGAAGGCCCTTCTTGCATTGTTGTGATCTTTTCATAATTTGATACAATGCGAGTAGATTCTCACATTTTTGGTGGTGCAGCCTCCTTGCGTTGTAGTGATTCATACCTTAATGATATAAGCACAAATCAATACAACGTGATGAGGGTGCTATGATTCCATTGGATTTGTCTCCTTGAATTGTATTGATTCATACCTTAATGGTATACGCACCAATCAATACAACGCGATGAGGGTGCTTTGATTCTATTACAGTTGCCTCCTCATGTTATTATAATTCATGCAATAATGGTAAAGGCACAAATCAATACAATGCGATGAGGGTGCTACGATTCCATTGGATTTGTCTCCTCGCATTGTATTAATTCATACCACAACATGAGAATTGCACATTTCATTCAGGATGAGGCACTTCCTTGCGTTGTGTTGATTTCTCGTTATGAGAATTTTATTTGGCTCTTTCTTAGAGCTTTTTATTTTTCAGGATCTTTCCTTGGAGAAATCACCGCAACACGAAGATGGTAGCTTGATTCTGTAGGAGGCGTCTCATCGCGTTGTGTTGATTTCTCGTATGGAAATTTATCTTTCTCCTTATTCCTCAATATTAGTTGAAGACTTAGCATCATTTTGTCACGTTATTTTATCAGATGGCACGTACAAAGAAGATTGCACAGGGAGATCAACTTTGAATGATCCTGAGTTGTGAAGAAGGTGGCCTCTAGAAAAAGAATGTCGAGATTACAAACAATGAAAACTCGGAGGTACCAGTAGCATAGATGCATCCTCGAGGAGCTCAGAAGGGAGCAGAGACACATGCACATTGCAATTCCAAAGCTTCCATTCCAACGTGTAGTGAGATCGATATGCAAAAGGTATAACATCAATATGTGGTGAACAGGCCTCTGCCCTCGGGTGTTTGCAAGAGGCTTTGGAAGATTTTATGATTGAGTTTTTTTAGGATAGTTATGTTCTTGTTGCACATGCCCATAGAGTCACATTGATGCTGAAGGACATGAACTCCCTTTGGTTGCTCAAGTTCAGATATGACAAGACACTGAGCCAGTGTAGCTTACCGACACAAGAATGCAGGGTATACTTGAAGTGCCTCCTTTTAAGGGAAAGGTTAAGATAATAAATGTCATAAAGGTCTCGCATTCTCGTGACATACGCTTCAACATCCAAAGGATGCAAAATGAGGATTTGTGTTAAGTCATTCAGGGTATACTTGAAGTGCCTCCTTTTAAGGGAAAGGTTAAGATAATAAATGTCATAGAGGTCTCGCATTCTCGTGACATACGCCTCAACATCCAAAGGATGCAAAATGAGGATTTGTGTTAAGTCATTCAGGGTATACTTGAAGTGCCTCCTTTTAAGGGAAAGGTTAAGATAATAAATGTCATAGAGGTCTCACATTCTCGTGACATACGCCTCAACATCCAAAGGATGCAAAATGAGGATTTGTGTTAAGTCATTCAGGCAAGGCTGTTTTGTAAAGTTGTTGTTGCAAGAGAAATTCAAGAATCCAATGTTAGGGTGCTTATGTATTTGTTGCCTAGATTTGATGTCTGCCTTCCTATTTGAGATAGTCTACAATACTTGCCTTTCAACAAGGAGGATGAGATTTGGATTCTTTTCAATGAGCTCAAGGAGGTCAATGATATAATTATTATAGCTATTCTTAGGTTTTCTATGTCCTTTTCATCATCTTGATTGTAAGGTGTTTTTCATGCTTAACTAAGTAATCTAATGTTATCTCTTCTATTTGCAGCTTGATTTTATCAAATCTCCCTTGGGACATGCAAAATCATGTATATCTACTCGACTCTCTTGTCTCCTTGGTTCTTGTTTCAGAGGAGAATTCTCTCGTGGGGATGGTCTCTCCATGGTTTTCACATGTAGATTTTGACCGAGTGGAGGTCATTATAATGGCATACCATCAAAAGTAAGTGTCATGCATTTTTCTCTATACTTCAATATTGTGTTGTAGATTAACCGATTATCTTCTTCCATGACATTTCACTCTCTTAATTGACTGTAGTAGCTCACACTGGAGTTTGATAGCTTACGATATAGAAAGAAGGCAATGCTAGTTGGCCAATTCAAGCTCAGGCTTTCATGACACCGTTGGATAATAGGTCTACATAGTCAAGAGAGAGAGGGCTTTCAATATTAATAACCTTGTTGTGACATGTAGGTTAGTAAGAAAGTTAATAACTAGTCTCGAGGCCATCACCCAAGAAGATTGTTTTGTTGACACATGCATTTTGAGATGCAAAGTCCCAGAATAACAAGATAGTCATAACTGCGGTTGTTGGAGGGTTTTGCTACAATGCAAGGTTACTATTGGAGACTATTTTCGGATTGTCATCAAAAGCATTGTAAGCATGCACTTTTTTAAAATGATATGTTTGTTTTCTTTTTCATGTTCTGATGTCATTATTCCCTTTCGTCGTGTAGAACAATAGATTAGCAGAGTACATCGATTTGGATCTATGACTATTTACATCCGAGAGCATTGAGAATCTAATCAACAATGTTCACGATTGGCCTATTGACATGCCACCTGTGTTTGTGTCTCCTTCGCCACAACCACCACCAGGGCCAATGCCTTAGTAGTATCCCCAAACACCCCAACAATCCTCACACGTGTGGGTATAAATCGATGAAGATGGGAAACCTGCATCTCCCCAAGCGAACGCTTCAGAGCCCAACCTACATCTATGCCCCATGAGGAACCTACGAGGCCCCAAGCAGGTGCTTCAGCATCCCAACCTACATCTTACCCCCCCCCTCATGAGAGGAACCTACAGCCCCATTTTGTTCTTTCACATCCTAATTTTGATCCAGGAAATCCAAGCATTTCTCTGATTTGCAGATAAACATTGACATTGTTTTTGGGTGACTTACCACATTTGATCGCATACATCTTTACACGCCTTGATAATCTTTAACCTATAGCACTCACTTGTCTTTGTAGTTGGTATCAGCCATTCTATACTATTGAATGAAGAAAGAGGTGATGCTTTTAGAGAGCCATAATCTGTAACACTGTGAAGTGCTTTTAGAGAGCCATAATCTATATAACATTGTGAAGTGCCATGATATAAAAGATTTCATAAAAGAAAACCCCTCTACTTGATCTTCCTTTGTATTGCTGCTTACCAATAGAAGTATGAAACGCATTGACAATTCCCACTATACTATCTTGGTTGCCAATCTACTAGGTTTGAAGGATATACATATGTACAGAGAAATATACTATAACATGATTTAAATGCATGCAAAATAGCAATTTTTTTTCTTAGATGACTAAATTAGGAAATACTAAGTTTATCTAATCCATAATAAGACCATATTAGGGAGTTTGAGAAAATCCCAAATTCTATTTTGCAAGATTTAAAAAAAACACAATGAACCATTTTTCTGGGGTCAAAACCAATCGCTCATTGATATATCGTTAGAAAGCTCTTGAAGAGTAGATTCTAAATCCACATTCTTCGATAACTTTGGATTTGGTATGTTGAAGATACATCCAAAAGTATATTGAAAATAAAATTCTCTAAGTAATAGGATTTTTGTAAAGTCCCCAATAATGTGGCACTTATTTCTAGAGAGAGGAAAAAAAACTGAGAGAGAGAAAGTGATTATAGGTTTTGAATAGAATAGAGCTGAGTTACTGAAATACGTACAAAATCAAATTTCATTCAGTGACCATGATTCTTATGTTGAACTTAGATTTAATTCTAGTGAGATAAGATTGAGCATCTATGATTGTGTACTAAGTATTTAAGATTAAGCATCTATAATTGTGTGCCAAGTTGTTGATTCAAGAATTCAAGAGAAGATTTTATGAATTGTAAAGTTAACCAAGAAGAAATCTATGTTGTTTAGACTAAAAAAGTCTTAAGATTTATTGAAATTGATCCTAATACAAGGAAAGATTACCATGTGGAGAATGATTTGTGTGAATGCATTGTTTTTGTTTTCATGTATTGATTTCTGAAATGGTTATATTATCTGGATTGATTAGTGGTATAGGGTGAGCCCTACACACTGGCAAATGTGAAGTCCATGGAAGTACCACATGGGCTATTGTTCCATGTGTGTTGCACTCAAGAGGTGGCTCATGTGATGGTTAGCTTCGTTTTCAGTCCATTCCAAGCTATTGTGATTACCCGATGTTGATTAGAAAGTCACACGCCAAAAAACATGTGGTGTTAGAGCATTGGAGAGAGAGAGAGAGCTAAGGAGAGAGCAAGAGAGCTACACAGAGTTAGAGAGAGAGAGAGAGAGAGAGAGAGAGAGAGAGAGAGAGAGAGAGAGAGAGAGAGAGAGAGAGAGAGAGAGAGGGGGAGGGGGGGCAAGATAATTATATTTCTTTTAAGTATTTTTTTTGTTTTAAATGGAAAAGATGAAAAATGAACCTTTTGCAAGGAGGGGGGGGGGGGGGGAAAGAGGAGAAGGAAGAGAGAAAAAGATAAGGGGAGGGGGGTGCGTAGAATTCGTTTTTTTTTTTTTTTTTGTTTTGAAGGGGAAGCAAGAAAGAGCCAAAGAGAAAAAGGGAGAAGAAAAATCAACGTGCCGAAGGCGGGTCTGGCCACTCAAGAGAACGAAAATCAACCTGCGAAGGCCAGTTTGGGCCACTACTAGCTTTTAAAAATAACCAATGGAATGCCTTACTTCAAGGACCAAGTCCACCCGTGATCAAATTCACAGGTCCATGAAAATTCTTGGACGAAAGTTTAGGTTGAATTCAAGAGTACCATCGTCACATGACATGACTAGTGCCGTAACCTATTCGAAACTAACTTTCTAATTTCGTAACCTGTTTGGATTCACCATCCAAAATCTAAGGAACGTCACATGACAGGACTAGAATAAATCAACGCTAGCAAATTCTGTGAATGCTAAATTTGGTTAATAATATAATCGGTATGACACATACAATCACAAGCCGATAAGAAGAAATTTTGGTATGAATTTTTGCGACGAAAACAAAATATCCAATTTGATGCACGCAACTCGATTCAGTCGATCCAATTGCAAAACAATATGAAATTTGGTACGTTTGAACGTAAATTCACAACAAATCCACCAAAAATTCTCAATTTGATGTGAGATCACAGATAGTGAAAGCACACACATTATAGAGGAGCTCCTCAAAGGGCTTCTTTGCATGTAGAGCATGAGAGAGACAATGACAAATTAACAGTTACAGAATGATCATGGAAGTTATCCCGTACACTTACTAAGCAAGAAGCGGAATGGGGTTCTCCTAGATTCAACTATGTGCTCGGGGAATGCTGCACTACGTGCTAAACAAACCTCTGAATCTGTGGAGTGCTTGCTTGGACAAAGCCTACACACGAAGCTTTTACTGGCCGAGTATTTACATGCCATTCTAGTAAAGCTTTGTGTCCAAATGAAGAGGTATTGACTGGTCATGGCGGCTAAGATCCTAGTTGGCTGCATAATTGGATCAATGGAAATCAACACCCATCATGATGCAAGCACAGGCGGATGGATGACATTACAACGTAGCTAAGAGATGGAGTGGCGGCGGCGGCGTGACTTGGATTCGAGGGCTTTTGCGGTGGAAAGGGCGGAGGAATCCTTGGAGGCACGATGAAAGGGGTTGAGCTTGCCCAGGGTCTTGGAGACGGAGAGTAAAAACTTGGATGGCTTGTTATTAGTGGTGTTGTTGGCGGCGGCGGCGGCGGGGGCGGCGGAAGGTGGCGCATTGTTGACGTGGCTGGCCTTGTCAGCTGCAACAGCCAACTGGTCATGCCCATCATCGTTGTCAACGTCGGCCAGCTCGAGTTGTTCTGTGCGTCCGAGTTGCATACGCATTCTTGCCATCTCCATCTTCAGTTGGTGATTCTCTTTACAAACGGCCACGTAGTCGTCGCCTCTGGGCGAGATGGTGAGGGTGGCCCCTCCCGTGAGTCTCTGTGAGAGCTCGGGCGCACCCCCACCTCGGATTATACCGGCTTGCAGCTGCAGCAGCGGTTGCTGCTCCGGCTCGGGGTTTGTTCTCATGGCGCTTTTGAGCCTCACTTGCTCGAAATACAACACTTGCACCACCACTTGGACGGGGAGCCTCTCATTCTGGGCTGCGTGGCTGCACGCCTCTTGGGTTAGCTTCCGGCAGTCCATCCGGCCGCAGATTTTCTTCCTCTCGACGTCGCTGACGCCGGGATGGGCCTGCCCGACTAATCAAACACCATGAGCATCGAGAAAACAAATGAATTACAATCAGGGCTTTGAGTTTAATTCACCTTTAGATAGATGTCGATGGCCCTGTATAGCCCGTCATCGACGACCCTCGCATGGTCCGGCATCAACTCAGTGATGGCGATGAACTTGGAGGGGTTGAGGTTGGCGTCAGGGGCGATCTCCGCCAAGAAGCAATCAAGTAGGCGGGCGACTTTCATCATGGAGCTTTGATGAGGGGACGAAGGGCTGTCGGACTCGTAGATAGACAGGGGATCTTGGAAGTCGTCTTGACCTTCCTGCTGCAGAAAATTGATCACAATACGACGGACAGTGTCGACGTCGAAGAGGGTGTCGCCGTGATAAGAGTAAGCGGGGATAAGAAGGTCGTCGAGGGTGGCTTGCTCCAGTTGCATGCCAATGCGCTTCTCCAGGTCGAGTCGGCAGGCGATGGTGGTGTCGAGATAGATCGCCGCCCGCAGGAGGCCGAACAGAAAGGCTGTGGAGGCGGTGTTTCTCTCTGGCGGGAGGAGGCTGACTATGGTTTCTATGAGAATGCGCTGCTCGTGTTCTAGTGCTGTCGAGGCATTGTGAACTTTGGCGGAGGCGAACCTATTGAGCTCTCGCGAGTTGGACTGTTGCTGCTTTTTTATGAGGCCCCTTAGCGACTGCTGCGCGTAGTATACAATGGCGCCGCCCAGGCAGTCATACCGCAGGCCCCTCGCCCTCATGGCCGCCAGAACTCTTTGGAAGAAGTCGATGCGGAGAGTCGACAACTCTTCCGCCCATGACGACGACGCCGCCTCCGTCGCCGACTTCTTCCGTGGCGTCGAGTTGGACGCCAGGCTGTCGTTGCTCCGGCTTGAGCTGCTGCTAAACTCCGACTGCGACAAACTCCGCGCCACCTATAAAATGGCAAATGGACATCCCAAGACACTTTTTTTCTGAGGACGATCACCAAGAAATTCGCCATAGTCCACTATCACTTTAAACAAGCTCGGGGTGGTTCCAATCTATCATTGGCACTAAAATATTTTCATTAAATCTATTTTATGAGATTTTTAAGAGTGTTTTTTAAGGTTTCATTTTAGTATGCAATGTTAATGCTTGAAGAACTCAATGAAATCCATATGCTTTCTATTTGTATACATTCACCCTTCCATGTCCTCTCTTTATTTAAGGCAATTAAATGATAACCTCCCATATACTTTCTAATATGTTCGCATACATTCACCTCTCCATGTAGTTTCTATTTGCATGATTCATCTATATGCTTTCTATTTCCATGCATTTACCTATACCCTTTTTATTTAAGGTCTCATAATTCTTTATAAAAGGCTATATAAAGGGCTCATTTGACAAGTAAAGGGAGGGAAAGAGAGGAGGAGGAGGGGGTGGAAGTGGAAGTGGGAGAACTTATGCCTAAAGTTATATTAATTAAATGCCACATGAGTGGCATTTAATTAATACAATACAAAAAAATTGTATGAATTAATATAGAGTCTTGGGTTCGAATCTACCCACTCTCATAGTGGAAATTGATGGCATGTAATTTCAATCCACTATCACTTAAAAAAAGGCTTTACATGAGCTCTAATATTGAGCTCACCCCTTCTCTCTTGCCACCAAGGGTGTGAGTAATCATTGCAACTAAAATAATAATTTTCCATACCTTTTACCTACCAAATTTAGTAGAGAAGTTTTACAAGTCCTCATGCAAGAAGATTGGAACATTACTCACTTTTCAACTGGCCGCCTATCAAAGTTTTACGTTTGAAGGCTATTTTTTGGTGTGCATGGTTAATCACTCTATTTCAAGGAAGAAAAACAAAATTCACTCCTTGGGACTCTATAACTCCTTCATATAAGCATTTTCACCTGTCTATATGTTGAAGAAGTAGCATCCTTAGTTCCACACGAAAAAGAATTTATCCTAGTGGATCTATGTTGCAATACAAATTAACGATTAGGGTCCTATGAACATTGGGCTTGAGGCAAAGGCTAGGGCCAACAAAGCTACAAAAGACAAATTTTTGGAAAGTGTGCCATTGTCAAACCACAACTTTTAGCTCTAATACTCTATTATACATACAAGTAAGTGACCCGTGCTTTCCTGCGAATAGGCCATACAACAAAAATTGCTTGGGTACTTTCCCAAGCATAAAGAATTATACCTTAATTTCAAATTCTAAAATCTTCTTTCCCTAGTAAGTTGTGTTTAATAGGCCATACAATAAAAGATACTTTCTCAAGCATGACCCAAGCTTGAAAAATTATCAAATTTAGAAAATCCAAATATCCTCCTTTCTCCCTAGCCTATTTTCTCTCTTGTTTGGCCCGTGGAAAAGGAGTATGTTAGTGTGTTTAATAAAGAGTAACTAGACTAAGTACAAGACATGTGCAATGTTGTGGCATTGTTTGGAATGACATTTATATCGAGTTCAATTTATGTATCTTTACACGCATTAAAGTAACTGCAATGGTATTTGCGTTTAAGAGAGCGAGGGTGAATAAATCTTTCTTCAAATATACAGCTTTTATTTTAAAAATTTCAAAATTTTGGCTCCTCCCACCAAATGTTAACTTCTCAGCCACTTAGAACCTTCACTTGTTACCTTCTCAGTTAATAGAGTTAATCGATGGATATATAGATAGATTGTGCAATTGGAGGGATATACCTGGTCCTTGCAAGCCTTGGAGGCCGCAGCGTCGACACATCGACTGACGATGTCCAGATCCTCAGCGACTGGGAGGAGGCTCTCGCATGTCTGGAGGACCTTGACGCACATGGCCAGGCTGCCGCTCGTGAGGGTGTCGTTGAGGTAACTCTCGGAGCGGTGGATAAGGTTGCCCACACAGTAGTGTTCCGACATCTCCAGGTACTCAGCCGCGCAACGGAGCACGGCCACGTTACCCACGCCGATCTCGAAGGGGATCCCGTAGCAGAACTTGGCCGCGAGTTCGAAAGCTTCAGCTCCGCCTGGCATGTCCGACAAAGTCAGTCGGGACATATCGGATTCCTTGGCCTCGGTTACGAGCTTTCGTATCCATCCGCTGCGCGACACCAACGGAAACTGCACAGAAGCGGCAAAATGTATCCGGCAGGATGCAATATTGACTATGCAAACATTGATGCTCAGAACAACTCACCTTGTGTAGGCAGAAGCTCGTACCCCCCGCCTCCACCGTGATGTCGCTCGGAATGTCTTGCGAAAATGCCCTGTACCTGCTCAAATTGCATAGAAGCAAAGCAAAAATCAGGCCAATTGCCTGGATCTGTAGAGAAGCAGGAATTCTATCGTCGTAAATTAAAGGAAGGTTACCCGCTCTCGCTCATGCGCCGCTGCTTAGATCCCAAGGTCGGAGGAGTGGCGGGCTGCTTGGCGACATGTCTCATGACCCCTGAGGTGGGGGTCTCTTGTCTGGTAACAACGCCCATTTCTGTCCAACAAAACTATGCAAAAACGAGAACGAAAGGGGGATGGATCGCTAGAGCAAAAGAATGGCACACACCTTCCTTCCTTCAACTACCCACTATCAGCAGGAAGCTAGTGAATTATACATATGCACGGGTTTAATTAGTCTCTACAGCTACCACTATAGCAACATCAAACAACTACGAAGCCTTCCTTTATCACTCTAAAGCCTGTCAGCAATGTGCCATGAGCGTGGTAAAAAGGTCTCTCCACCTGCCAACATCTCAAAACAAAGGACTATCCTCTCAAAATATTTAATTGGATGAATAGAGCCGTGCACTTCTGTCTCTCCTTTTTCTTGCGCTCGACCCGATAAGGGGTTGCATAATTGAGATCCTCTCCTATAGCTTTGGATGAGGCTTCATGAAGGCAGCTGGGTTTTCAAGGATTCTCAGCAGGCATCTTCTATCCCCTGCATGTGGACGTTCCATAAACGCGGCTAGAGTGGGGCCAGCACGCGGGCGTAGAGACAAAGACATCACAGTCGAGGAGTGTGGGGACGAGCAAGAAAATTGTGGTGTGCAATGAACCAGGAGGAGTGATCGCCTTGTTGACGGCTGCGATCTGCAAGCCTGTCCACAAAAGAGAGCCCGTGCGTGCCTGCGCATTGTGCCAAAAAAATAATTTTGGCACTCACAGGTAACGTTTCGAAGGATTTAAAATTTAACAATTTAAACACCATCGCTTTTCTAAAATTCGAGGGCTTTTTTTGGGATCAATAATAATTATATATATACACTTCAAAGATGTCCAAAATATTGAAATACAATAAAATATATTTCGACAACAGCAGCTGCACGTTCCTCTTTCACACACCTTGCATGCTGACTTCCACGCTTCCAATGTTAGATTTCTTATTTCCCTTTATAAGTCAGAATAAGGTAAGGTGTTGTCTTCGCCTTGGGCTTTTTCTTTCACAAATCTACAAATCAATCGGTTTCACAACTAGAATGTTCAAAACCTTAGCTATTAATTTCAAGGGAAGGTAAGGTGTTGTCTTCGCCTTGGGCTTTTTCTTTCACAAATCTACAAATCAATCGGTTTCACAACTAGAATGTTCAAAACCTTAGCTATTAATTTCAAGGGAGGCTGCAAATTTTTTTTATCAATAATAATTATATATATTACCTCAGACACTAAACTGGAGTACAACCAAGTAACCTATAAACTACTGAACTTTACAAATCTTACGTGTAGAAAATACTCTAAAGGCTTCCAAATACATAGCACAACTCCAAAGGGAGTCGTTTACTTTCTCGTGTCCCACGAGTTGTCCTCACCAAACCAATTGGACAAAAACACCCTAAAGGTCTAGCACCACTTCCAACTACATGTCACAACTCCAAAGGCAGTCGTTCACTTTCTCATGTCCCACGAGTTCTCCTCACCAAACCAGTTGGACAAAAACACCCTAAAAGTGTCCATGGCATTCATCTAAGGTGTGTGTTACATGTTTGGAGAGCCCACATGAAAACTACACACTAACCACAACCACTGTGACTAATTTATATCCATGTGCATCTTTGGTTTTTTGGTCATGCCTTTTGTAGGACATCATGGAGAGTGGGTGAATTTTGTGAGTCCAAAGCCTTTTGGGGCAACACTCTTTTGTGATCCAACATTGCAAGATTTTAAAGCCATTTTTCCTATATTTTTTCTAACAAAATCATGGATATGATATAGATACATTATGAATGTCATTTATTGCTTGAGGTAATGTTTAAAATGTAAAGTAGGTGGGTGGGTTAGTTAGTTGGAGGTCAAATCAGATATCCAGCCTCTATCTATTCTTCATAAGAGTGTCTTCTAATTTTAAATAGTTTGGGATCTTGTTAAAGAATCTACTCATTTAAATTACCTTTGTAACTGGATGCCTACTCAAGTGCTTACCTTAGCCTTACTGAAGTATGTGTCGTTGGGGCTCTTGCCTTAGAGCAGCCATAAACTATAACTTCCTTATGTAGGTGCACTAGCTCATCCGTCAAGAGCTTACCTTAATAGACTTGCTGAAGCATGTGTCATTAGGCTTGCCTTAGAGCCACAAATTGTAACTTCCTTATGTGGGTACACTAGCTCTTCCGTCATACTCCCATTGTCACCAGAATGATCCTTTGCCAAAGAGGTGAAGGGAGAGCTCTCGATGCCTAGATGGAGGCAACAAGAGATGGTCCTTGGTTCTCTCTTACAAAAGGTAGGGAATGAAGGGGAAGCTAATGCAGAGAAGACAACCTACAACTAAACCTATCTAGCATTCATCTATCAAGCAAGCAAGAAGAGGGGAGAGGAAAGCTTACAAGTAACTATTGGAATGTCTATTGCTTATTATAAAAAATGACTTATATACACTAGGTTAGCCAAACTTAAAAATAGTCCGGCCTCTATCATTAGTCTTAAGCAAGTATATACACTAAGTCCTTAGACTTTCCCTAAAGGACAATAAGCATAAGGTAAGGCCGCTTTATATGTTCGAGCATTGTCTTACAAAAGATAAGTGTCCATTTGAGTAGATAAGATGGCAAAGTAGGTCAGGCGAGTGAAACTATGTTAACCTACTGAGTGGTCTTAGCATACCCTCTTCCCAATGGTGACCATGTCCTCATGTCACCCAAGTCAATGGTAAAGTTACTGTCAAGGTGGAAAGGTGTGGATAGTCTAGGGTACGCCATGAAGTTGGCATATACAAGGTTAAGTGATATGGTCAGAGACCAAGTTGTAGTATATTGGTAGGAAGTTTTAGGTTGCTCTGATAGAAGGCAGGTTGTCGAGATGGCATGAAACACATGATCTGCACCCCAGGATTGGTGGAATAAGCACCAATACCACCATGGAATGATTTGTGTGGGTAGATGGTAGTTCAGACCTTCTTCGCACGATATGATATTATACCCTGAGCTCATATCATGATGCCTAGAGATTGGTCTTCTTCACGGGGTGACGAATATGTTGGCTAGGGCAAGGTTTTGTTGGTGTTAAATTGGACTCGAAGCAGAGGTTGCATGCATTGAAGCTCATTGGAGGTACCTGTAAGGTCAAGGGTTCTCTAGGCGATTGGTCTTTTAACCCATTTCTAGGGTTAGCAAGGCTAATGCCATTATCTTACATCAAGGAGTCAAGGTAGATACACCAAATGGTCATACATTCAAGATATGAAGCAATGGTGTCCAAATCTACAACTTGGACGGGCGCCTGTAATGGTCCGACAGAATACATATGGCAATTTCTGCTTCAAGAGCGTGTGGTAGCAAGTTAGGATAAAGTCCCAAGTGATGTACTTCATGGATATATTATGAGAGTAGTCATTGTAATAGCATAAGGCCTCTTATGAGCCTAAAGTGCCCGATCGGCCATAGTTTAAGTGAGTGTGAACACTTATGGCCATGTACATAAGTGAGTGTGAACACTTATGGCCATGTATATAAGTGAATATCTCTCATAATACAAACAGCTCTCCCACTGTGCAATAAAATCTTGCTTTTGCTAATCCTCTTGCTAATCTTTCTTTAATCCACGCTAGTGAGTGTGTCTGAGTGAAGTGAGGTGAGAGGAGGGACGAGTACACGTAGTACAACGAGGCGGTGTGATAAGGCTCGCGCAGGAGGTGCAGTGGAATTGCTTCTCAAGGAGTTGTAGAGCTTAGAGACCTTAAGGATTACAAGCTCAGCCAATGGAAAGATCCCCACAACAGTTGCGGTTCACCAGGTAATCTTCTTTGGATATGTTTCGAAAAAGGGGTTTAGGTGAGCCATAACATTTTTGGCGCGCTGGTCGAGGAGCCATCCCTTAGCTTTTTCCACTATTTGCTCTCTAATCTATGACCCATTGCCCATTGTCTTGATTAGTGGTTTACCATGAAAAAGATGTGGTCAATATATAGAGATTTGTGTGTGATTATGTGAGAAATAGCTCTCTTTTTTGTCTATTGAAAGGATGAATTTTTGGCCCATTTCTGATGCCTAGTTTTGACGGTGACCGCGCCGTCGAAATACCCATCGACATGAATGCCGAAAAAAAAGTCAAAATGACAATCAAAATAACTGGCAAAAATAAACGTCGAAAAGTGTGTTGAAATAAAAGTCGACTAAGCATCGAAAAGTGCGTCAAAATTTACTTTTTTTGTGTGGGCCGCCAAAAAATTTAAAATTTGAATGTGAATTGGAATTAAAAAATGAACTTAAGCGGCCGTCGAAATAACCGTCGCAAATACCATCGAAACACGCATCGAAAATACGTTCTATCGATGCGTATTTCGTCGCTTTTTTTACAGTTATTTCAATTTTCGTATCGACGCCTATGTTGACGCCTATTTTGATGACTATTTTGACGCTAGGAATTATGAACAGAACCGTGGCGCCTCACTATTAGAGTTTTCGAAACCTAGTTTTTCTTGTCCTCTCCAAAAATTAGCAAGTTCTCTCCTCTCCCTTCCCCCTTCCCTTTCTTTTTAGTTTTTTTAATTTGTGTGTCTCTAATATGCAACTTCTAATTGTGTGTTTGTTTTGCAACTTCTAATTTGCTGAGATTCCAGGTAGCCCTTCACTTTTCTCTTGTTTTTTTTTATTTTTTTGCTTTGCTTTTGATAATTGCACCCTTGGGTGGTGGGGTTTAGGATTAGCTTAGGTTTAAGCATGCATGCATCTAGCTTAAGGCTTATGCATAAGCTTAAGCATTATGCTCAAGCTCTATGCATAAGGCATAAGCTTAGGCAAAAAGATTGAAACTTATGCATAGAGCTTCAAGCTTATACAAAGAGATTGAAGCTTCAATCTTATGCAAGGGCCTTTGTTTCCTTTGCCTTCCCAAGCTCTATTAATGGTATGATTTTCTTGTTGGTTTGCTTGCGTTGTGTGTATTTGCAGGTTTGCCTATCTTTACACAATCTCTTTACTTCCAAGTATGGACCATAAACCCTTGATGCTTTTGTTGTTTTTTCTCTTTTTTTACTTGTATACAAGAGGCCCCGAGATGTGGAGCTGGGTATATAAAGCATGTTATATAGGCTTCTTTCCTTGTATAGAGTTTATGCAAGAAGCTCATGCATAGCTCTATGCATAGGCTTCTTGCAAGCTTGCATGAAGCTTATGCATGAAGCTTCTTGCAAGCTTGCATGAAGCTTATGCATAGAGCTTGCATAGGCTTCTTGCAAGCTTGCATGAAGCTTATGCATAGAGATTTCATAAGCTTCATGCAAGCTAAGAAGCCTATGCATAGCCATTGTAAGAAGCCTATGAAGCCTCTTGATTAGGTTTATCTCTATGCAAGCTTGTTGCATAGCCTTGCAAGCTCTTGCTTAGGTTTTAACCTTTATGCAAGCTCTATGCATACATGCTTAATACATTTGGCTCTATGCATGCTTCTTGTAAACATGTTAAAATGAACTAACTTTTTGATTTATTATGTTTCTTTTTTGTAGGCTTATTCAAGTGAACAACTAACAAGGGTTTAGGCCAATCCTCTCCTACGGCTTCTCAAAGAAGAGGTAAGCCCTCTTTTTCTATTGTTTGTTTATGCAATCTCTCATTATGTTTTTGCACCCTTGGGGTGCTAGGGATTAGGGTTAGGTCAATAGGCTTATGCATAAGTCCTTATGCAATAGGCTTATGCATAAGCCCTTATGCATAGCCTTTATGCATATAGGCTTATGCATTAGCCCTTACGCATAGGCTTATCCATAAGCCTTATGCATAGTCTTATGGATAAGCCCTTATGCAATAGGCATAGGGTTTAGGGTTTATGGATAATCCTTATGCATAGGCTTATGGATAAGCCCTTATGCAATAGGCATAGGGTTTAGGGTTTATGCATAAGCCCTTATGTATGTATAAAGTATAAATGTGTAACTAATCACTTTTTCTCATGTTATGTTTTGTAGGTCTTGCATTGTTGTCTTCTCCTTTTATTGACATTGTTAAGGTTAAGCTCTCTTATTCATGCAACCTCATGCCGGGTTTAGGGTTTAGGCTTATGCATAGAGATATGGGGCATTATTGTAGGCCATCTAGAATGCTATTTAAGTCAAGTTAGGAGTGGTTATCCACGAGTAGGTGGTTATAGTGGAGGGGGAGCCCTCGATCTTTTCACTATCCTTCTCTTGTAAAAGAGAAGGATAGTGAAATTGCCTTTGGCTTTAATAGTGGGGAGTGTGTGGAAAGCCCTCAATCTTTTCACTATCCTTCTCTTGTAAAAGAGAAATTGCCTTTGGCTTTAATCTGGAGAGCGTGTGGAAAGTCCTTAGAAGCTATCATCCAAAAGGGGCACTATCCACCCTGCTTGTCTAAGCAATATTGTTGAAGGTCTCAACAATGTTCTAATATCACATGTTGCCTCGTTTGTTTAAGCTTTAAGCATTCGTCTGTGAGAGCATTCTTGTGTTGTCCTCCTCTTCTTGGGCTTGACATTATCGAGGTTAGCTCTCTTATTCATGTAACCTCATGTTTATTGCACCCTTGGGTTGTGGGGTTTAGGGTTTAGGGTTAGGCTTATGCATAGAGATATGGGGCATTATTGTAGGCCATATAGAATGCTATTTAAGCTAAGTTAAGAGTGGTTATCCACGAGTAGGTGGTTATAGTGGAGGGGGAGCCCTCGATCTTTTCATTATCATTCTCTTGTAAAAGAGAAGTTACCTTTGGCTTTAATAGTGGAAAGTCCTCAAAAGCTATAATCCAATAGAGACACTGTCTACCCTGCTTGTCTAAGCAATATTGTAGAGGGTCTTAACAATGTTCTAATATCACATGTTGACTTTTTTGTTTGCATGCATAGATTAAGCTATATGCATAGAGCTTAATGCATGTATTAAGCTGTATGCATACAACTTAATGCTTTTGATTCATAGAGCTTCAAAAGTAGCTAATATTATTATTTGTGTAAACCATGGATTGTACACCCAACGACACACCCGCATATAGCCCCAACTCTCCACCTTGCCTATAGCACATGCAATGTTTTCGAGTTAATTTTACCATTTTATGTCGCAAATGAGCCATGAGCAAAGAGCTATGGCACAAGCCTACTTTGGGGGAGGCACTGGTACTTCTACATAGCCATCTTAATAGCCCACCACTACACAGGCCATGCCCTCGGACACTCCATGGCACAGCACACAAACCCCATCCATGGCTTGCTCGCCTACTTCCAGTTGTAGAAGATGAGATCGTTCAACAGGTTGTTGTCTCAGTGGTGGCTCCATAGATGCTTCTGCCCTCGGACACTCCATGGCACAGCACACAAACCCCGTCCATGGCTTGCTCGCCTACTTCCAGTTGTAGAAGATGAGATCGTTCAACAGGTTGTTGTCTCAGTGGTGGCTCCATAGATGCTTCTTCCCCTCAGTGTCATGAGCGCCAACCCATTGCCAGTTGTGGAGGGGACACTGCACTCACACTCATCCAGCCGCTTGGACACAAATCCCTCTACCCCCAATCTAGCTCGTTCAAGTAGTGGATGGAAATGTGGTCTTGGATGACATTGGCAAACGAGATGAAGTCTCAAATCCGCGAGCTATGCCATGTAGCCTTTTCTCACGACATGACTACATGGCATAAACTTGATAGCACCAAGAAGAAACGAGTTGTGAATCAAATCAAAAGTTAGTTTATGTTATCATCAAGTAGTGAATAGGTCCATCCTAAGAAACAAGTTCTAGTACGTCACTTAGTGAGGACGAAACAAAATTCTAACTTGACACTCAGTGCACCAAAGGCCAATCAAAAAACTAGAACCCAACCAACCACACCAAATTGAAAATCATGATCACATGACATATGAGGAACGAAAAAAGCAAGCTTAGGAGAGCATGCTTAGCATTGTTAAGTGTCATACATGATCACCGGTTGTGATTGAGCCTCATAATGTCAAATGAAACAAATTCTGACTTGTCACTCATTGCACCTAAGGGCAATTAAGAAACTAGAACCCACCCAACCACACCAAATTGAAAATCATGATCACACACATATGAGGAATGAAAAAAGCAAGCTCAGGGGAGAGCATGCTTAGCATTGTTGGAGTGTCATACAGGATCACCGGTTGTGATTGAATCTCATAATGTCAAACCTAAGAAATAAAAATACAAAACCCAGATAAGTATCGCTTCCCCTTCCAAGAGGAAGACGTACTTTCTTCAGAAATGAACTCATCAAGAAGAGTCATCAGAGAAAGATTGCATGAATGATGCATTTGAAAAATCATGTGAGGAATTCAATGAGTCCCTTACAAAATTTAAGCAGTCTCTCAAATCCTCATTTGGAGGAGTGCTCTTCTCTCGTGGTGGTGAAGCTAGCATAGCTTTAGCCCTTGCACCTTTAAAGGCTAACCATGAGTTATACCAAGATATCAAGAGCTACATAGAACAAGATTGTACGGATTCGTAAGTTTCCAAACAGACCTCGGTTAAAGTGGTTAATGGACCCAGGGTACCATTGTACACATTGGGAACTCTTGAAAAATCTGAGAGCCAAGAAGAGGATGAAAGTGAATGGGAAAATGAAACCAAAATGGGAATTAAAATTGAATCAACAGATATGGGAACATCATCCATGGTTCCACTTGAAGATTCTATCATAGTATAGTATGGTTAGATTTTCCTACGGGCAATGATGTTAGCACACAACACGTATTGATTAACCCTTGAGCTAGTCATAATATCATGATAATAGACACTTGGGTGTCATTAGGACAACCTAAAATCATGAGTGGAGAAGCCACGTAGCAGACACACAAGAACCTATTCTCTTAAAAAGAAGAGTAACCATAAGAATGTGTTGCTTGCAAGGTGGTAAGCAACCACCAAAAAATGTAAAAAAAGAAGAAGAGAAAGATAAAAAGAGAAAAACACAAGGGGGTCACACAAATAGCGTACCTAAAAATAGTAGAATATCACAAGAAAATCCCATGATCTTCAACTAGACGACAATACATTTTTGTTAACCTTATAGCTTACTGTTCTTTTAGTTGTACCAAATACAAATGGTGTTTGAAATCCTGGTCAATGGTACCCATCTACATCTCTGGATGGGGACATGGTGCGTGAAAGCCTAGTCAATGGTACAATCCATCGCCTAGAATTTTCCTTCAAATTTGAAACCTCTCCAAATGAAGCTAGAATCTCCACAACACATTGATCTTTAATCCTTAGTGAAGATGTCTATATTACCCTTTCAAGTCAACGTAATTCTTTCATGCCTCGCCAACAAGTGGTTACAGCAGCTCAATAAGAGTCTATTTGACTCACTTCATGTACTTCATGTTTAATATCTACTTCAAAGAATAATTTAATACACATAAAAGCATTAAAAAACATGGGAAGAAGCATGCAGGAATAGGTCTTAACAACATTTGACAAAATCCTGCCATAAAAAGTGACATCATCGAATGCCAAATTCTTCAAGTGATGAATGTCGCTTCAGTGAATCGAATATGGAACTGAGAATCACAATCTCGTTCTGATGATTTTGTTTACGTTCCTCCGGATCCTTCCTTCTCTTCTCCCCCATAATTAACATCTCTTAGATTCTCTACTAACACAAATAAGATGTAACTCTGCTTTGATTACCAAAAAAAAAAGTGAGCAAAAAATATAACCCACATAAAAAATACTCACAAAATAAAAAAAAATGCAATCACATGCAAAATCCCCACCACCTCCACCTTGTTAGGAATTCCCGCTAATTCTTCAACGTGATCACAAGGACGTGATCGGCATCAGGAAGGGGGGAAATGTGAACCCATTTCTAGAGTTAACAAGAGCTACTACCATTATCTTACATCAAGGAGTCAAGGTAGATACACACCAAAAGGTCATACATTCAAGATATGAAAGCAATGGTGTCCAAATCTACTTGGATAGGCGCTCGTAATGATCCGATGGAATACTTATGGTGATTTTCACTTCAAGAGCATGTGGTAGCAAGATAGGATGAAGTCCCAAGTGATGTACTTCATGGATATATTATGAGAGTAGTCATTGTAATAGCATTAGGCCTCTTATAAGCCTAAAGATCTCGGCCGGCCACAGTTTAAGTGAGTGTGAACACTTTTGGCCATGTATATCAGTGAATATCTCTCATAATACAAAGAACTCTCCCATTGTGCAATATAGTCTTGCTCTTGCTGATCTCTCTCTAATACATGCTAGTGAGTGTGTGTGAGTAAAGTGAGGTGAGAGGAGGGACGAGTACACGTAGTGCAACATGAAGATGTGACAATGCTCGCAAGAGGCATAGTGGAATTGCTTCTCAAGGAGTTGTGGAGCATGGAGACCTTAAGGGATACGAGCTTGGCCAATGGAAAGATCCCCACGACAGTTGCGGTTCGCCAGGTAATCTTCTTGTTGGATGTGTTTCAAAGGGGGTTTGGGTGAGCCATAACAGGGTCATCAGTATTATGTTTGCCATTGTCTCCCCATCCAGAGATGTATCTAGAGGATCAACATTGATGAGGTTAGTTTTACAAGTGTGCATGTGTTTGTGTGTGCTATGAGATGAGGTTAGTTGTAAGTGTACATGTGTTTGTGTGTGCTATGAGATGCAAGATATGAAAACAAATACGATGCCTATGATGAAATATGCAAGTGAAATACATAGATAATGGGCAGAGCTCCTTCTAGTGAAAACTTTAACACAACGCTTTCTTTGACACTTATTTGTTTACTTTCTTTGACTCTTACACATGATTGGAATTACGTGTTGATGTGTATAGAGGCTAGTTGATAAGGCCAATGTGAATAAGGTTAGGAATTAAGTGTTGATGTGTATAGAGGCTAGTTTATAAGGCCAGTGTGAATAAGGTTTGGTTGTCTATGAGAAAGTAAGAATTTAAGACACCTAATATAGCATGTACATTGGTAAATCGTGAGCTCAGACATGGTTGAATGGATTCAAGTACTTTTGTGACCCTTTTTTTGAAGAGTTGGTGGCTCTTCGGCCTGCTTTCTTGAAGCATGGTGATGTTGAAAGAAATAAGTAAAGCAGTTAAAGAGTCTAAAGGAGAGAAAAATTAAAAGGGCGTATGGGGTGGTATTTTTTAGAGGGGGCTGAGTGTGTGTGCATGTATATGTAGGTACACATACGAGTAATTGCACATGCATGTATGTCTGTGATGTGTGCTTGTAGGTGCATGTGCATGTTTGTAATTTTTGATCATTTTTAGTTTTATTTTAAGTTTCAAATTTTTTTATCTTGAGTATATGTGTGTATAATTAATAAGAAGTGCTATGTTACATATGTACAACATGGCTTTAAAGTTTTAGATCATAGTGTGGCCTTAATGATCAAAGAGACAGAGAGTCACTTGCCTATCCATGACAAAATCCTTGATGCCACTATAATCAACTTTGTTGGCATGATTGTTAATTGTTGAGCTTTGTCTTCTTAGTTTTAGCTGGCAAGAGTTGGTGTTGTTAGCGTGATGCACGGGTGTTGTGGGATTGTGGTGATCTTTTTAAGCCTTGGAGTTCCTCGACGATGCCATGGAAGTGTGTGCACAACTCTCTTTGGGGCTTGGCACCATGGGTGGCTCTTCTTTGATGGGAACAAGGATGGGTAAGGGCCACTGCACATAGATAAGATACTACCTCTTTTGCTGCTTAGTGTCCACAAACTCTTCTGACTTCTCTAAAGGTAGTGCACATGAGTCAAGGTGAAACCCATTACTCTCAATTCTTGCTTTAGCTTTAGGGTTAGCATGGAAGGCATGGCTTTTGTTCTGCACTCTTTGATGTGGCATTTGATGGCATGGTTGAAAAGGCTTATGGTGTAGGTTTTCATGACTTTGAGACCCAAATATAGGGGTTCCATTTGTAGAAGCCTTACACTTGTAGGAGCTTGGTTAGATTGGCTCAAATTGGGATTTTGAGGCCACTACTTAACTCTCTTTGGTGTGGCAATAGAGATTGGAGAAGTCCATGAGGTTTTTGGGACCCACTGAAGGGTTTTTGGGAACCAAACATAAGGGTTTTCATCCTAGAAGCCTTGAACTTCTAACATCTTGATGGGGATCCAATGGGCTTCAAGGGTTGGGTAAAACTTTTTAACATGCGGCTCCTATTTGGAAAATCTCTACTTATGACTAAATGGTGGTTGTTGCCAAGTCTTTGCTTGGGGCATCATACTTTCCTTGGCTAGCTAGAGTACTCTTAGGTTCCCACTCCTTCTTGGTGATCTCTATGAAGGGTTATTGAGGTTAAGGTTTGGGGGGGTGGTCATTATCTTTATATCGGTAAGGTTTTGGATTTCCATATGGTTTGAGGGGGTGGTTGATGCGATGAGACAAGAGGACTGTTAAGTGTTAGGGGCTGGAGGTGATGGCTTGTGAGTGGAGGAGGTGGCTTGGGAAATTGATAGGTGTAGGGTGCTCTCATCCACCAAGGGTACTACAACCATTCTATGGGGATGCTCAAGTGTTACGATTCTTTTTTGCCAACTTACTACACAATCAATGGTCACCTCCCAAGGATGATGCTCTCTTTCATTGTACCTAGGGGGGTTATATAAAACTTGCAAGATGTAGATTTAGCTTCAATAAAATTCAGCCTAACAATTGACAGTCATAGATTGAGAATTATTTACCATGGTAAGGCTTTCCAACGGCACTTGTCCTTTCTCGACCTAGCTTTGAGGATGTAAGCTTGCTCTATGAGCTAAGAACACATTATGAGAATGCTCTTATGGATCCATTTGTGTTGAGATAGTCCCTGACATTGGCTCTTTACCCTTCTCTAGGCTTCATGTTCCTCATCCAAGCAGAGAAGAACTAGAACTTGGTTCCATGGTAAAGGTGCTTTTATAATGAGCTTCGATGGAGGGTGAGACTCATGCTGACATTGTGTGCACTTCTTGTTGGGGGTATGGAGGAACACTTATCCTTAATGGTATATTTAAAGAGACATGTCCCGACTATCCTTAACTATGGTTATGGGGTGGGGCTACTTGTTGGTCGTCATGGTCAGACTCTTGGGATAAATACAGGTTAGGATCGACACCAAATGTTTGAAACATTATGGCATCTGAGGTGGTTTGACCGCTTTCTGTGGGAGAGAACCTAGAACCTTGAGGTTCTAGGTTCTGCTCCTGTTTCTTCACTAGAGCTTCACCCAAAAATAGGGCAATTTAGTACCCTTTTGTTAAATTTATGGTGCTAATTACAGAGCCCATTAGGAAAATATGAAGCTCGAAAGGACCATGATGATTCTTATTTCTAGGTGTTCCATTGTTTCTCCACTCATTTCTGTATTTTGTTGGCTCATTTATTCCCAAAGCTCCTCATCATTCACTGGAGGTGGATCTAAAGGAGTTTTGCCTTCTTAATAGGCGAGCACTCTATTGAGTGTTGGTCATTTATTGGTGGTGGGTAGGCTTGAGGAAGTGTGGTTTGATGTAGTATATTGATTGTATTATTGTTTCCAACAATTTATCCAGATCGAGTTTGTATGAAGGGTTTCACTTTGGTGAAACGGGTCTCAAACAAGTTCTAGGTCTGAAACTAATTTTAGACACATTTGTTTTGCTCAAGCTAAAAAAAATACAAGTTTTTCACATTTTTGTGAGTTCAAAGATAAGTTTTCTAATAAAAGGTTCATGTGTGTTGACTCATGTATGTTACTTCACACCTATAGACTCATGTCTCTAGGTTTACGTATGTTGACTCACACTTGTTGACTACTCTGGTGCACCGTTTGACTCTCACCTCCAGACTCACATGTGTTTGACTCTCGCCTCTAGACTTATGCATCTAGTCTTATGTGTGTTGAGACTCACACCTACAAGCTTATGTATGTTGACTTACGCCTATAGACTCATATAGTTTATTTTTATAAAATCGGCCACCTTTGGGGCATGAAATTTTATGTACTATGCTTATAACAAGGATGGTCTGCAATTATTGGTATACTTTAATACCCCAATAAAAGGACAAGAATTTTCCTTGAAAACTGTAGTTGATTGTATGACAAGAAAATCCTTAAAGGGTAAGGATTTTCCTTGCAAATTATAGTTGGTACAGATTGTATGACAAGAAAATCCTTAAAGGACACAATTAAGTGTGTCCTTTATAAGTCTTTAAGGCACTAATAATTGGTTGGTATAATGTTACCTACCTCTAAACTCACGTCTAGTTGACATACATCTAAACTCATGTCTAGTTTAGAGGTATACCTACCTCTAAACTCACCTCTAGTTGACACACATCTTTAGACTCATGACACATGTCTAGGCTCACAGCTCACGGCTCTAGTATCATGTGTATTGACTTATGTGTTTGACTCATCTTTTTTCATAGGACTATGGGATCACGTCTCTAAACCCGAGAACTCGTTTGTTGGTTTTAAAGTTTTTTGAGGTTTTTATGACTTTATTGGGGTGATTAAAGGTCCCAATACTAGTTAATGATTGTTATATAAGTAATTAAGCATTTTTAATTACTTTTTATTAGATTTGCATGCTTCTAGTCTACCAATTCAAACAATAGCATTAAAAAATATGAAATGCATGAACATAAACTAACTATTCCACCCTAATCCACAATTAATGGAGCTTAATTCTAATGTTTTTTAAGTGGATTTCACTCCTAATCATAATTACGAAGCTATTCCTTGGCTTAACGCAACGAAATCTAAGCCTTGTGAGCTCCAAAGTCATGCATATCACCAAGAAACTAGGATTTTATCCTTCCAATAATAAATGAAACTAGACTGTCCTAATATAAGTAAACTTCAAATCAAAATCAAACACAACAACTACACATATCAAGGCTCCAAAACCATATATTTTTCAAAGTGTGACCTCCTAATCAACACCGCGCAGCAATATTGGGTGATCCTAATAGCTTGGAATGGATGGATGAATGGAGCTAAGTCCTAGGCTAGTTCCCAGAAGTGGTGACCAATATGTTCAAGTAAAGAGCTTACCTTAGCCTTGCCGAAGCATGTGTCATTGGGTCTTGCCTTAAAGCCACAAATTGTAACTTCCCTATGTGGGTGTGCTAGCTTGTTTGTCATGACCTCACTCCATTGCCACATCGGAATGCTTCCTTGCTAAAGGGGTGAAGGGAGAGCTCTCTATGCCTAGACAAGAGATAGTTCTTCACCAAATGGTAAAGGGAAAGCCTTGTTGCGTCCATGTATGCCTAGATGGAGGTAATAAGAGATGGTTCTTTGCGAAAGGGTGAACGGAGAGCTCAACAAATAATGGTCCTTCGTGATGGTTCTCTCTCACAAAAGGTAGGGAATGAAGGGGAAGCTAATGGAAGAAGATAACCTATAAGCAAATCTATCTAACATGTAGATCTATATAAGCCACATTCAATATCATACAAGTAAGCAAGAATAGCGGGAAGATAAGATCTCAAAAAGTAAACTATTACAAGGGAAAGATTGTCCATTTCTTATTATAAAAAATGACTTATATACAAGTGATTAGTTTTTGCACTAGGAAGACCAAACTTAAAAATGGTTTGGTCTCTGTTATTAGCCTTAAGCAATTATATACATGATGACCTTAGACTTTTCCTATTTTACATGACAAAACACCTTATGCAGTAAGTCAGGTAGGTAAAACCATGTTAACCTACGAAGTGGTTAACCATATTAAATATACTCATTGAAAATTACCTTGCACAGATGATCACTTCAATTAGATGCTCATTATACTAAGATGAGCACATCAAGTGTGGCTTAGTGGTCTTGTCTTTTAACACCATCGCATGAAAAGAACTCACTATTGGTTTTTCATCTTTATCACTTGTTTTTTGAGTTTTATTGAGACTCTCATATGGAAAGAGAGAAGACACAAGATTTTTTGGTAACTTATGAGATGGTTTTAAACTAGGAAATGTTTTTGAGTTTGCTTTGGGACCCGTCAAGTCATTCTAGTAGACTTCTAGACCAAATAGGTTGTTGATACTTCTCTATTACTTAGGGATGGTGCCATTGAGGTGGTTCTTAGACATGTCACTAATACAAAAAGTTCAATGATACTAAACTAAGAAGGCAATTAATGTGTGTGTTATAGTATGTGTGTGTGTGTGTGTGTGTGTGTGTGTGTGTGTGTGTGTGTGTGTGTGTGTGTGAGAGAGAGAGAGAGAGAGAGAGAGAGAGAGAGAGAGAGAATAAGTGGAGGATTTGTGTGAACATGCATCCTCAACCAATGCACAAAGAGAAATCATTATCCTATTCCTTTTTCAAGATGAGATTCTCAACCAAGTTTTAAGGACATAAAAGGTGTACTATTTGTGATGGCACAAATCAAGATGGCTAAGGAAGATCTAAGGAAAACCACTTTTGTTACTCCTTGGGGTTGCTTTTCTTATAGGGATATGCCCTTTGGTCTAATAAATGCTCCTACTACATTTAGAAGGTTTATAAATTATGTGTGAAAGCCGTATGAATCTCTCTTAACCCTCTATTGCCAGCTTTGGGTCCATCATGGAGTAATTTCAGGACACATCATCTTAGAAAATGGGATACCCACTGGCTAATGATAGCAAGGTGAGCCTCGAGTTGCCATGATCAACTAACCTCGAGGGTTTCCAATGCTTTTATATGACACACTGGCTATTATATACAATTCATCATTCTATAGGCTAACACATCAAGACCTCTTTACTTGCTAATCATATTTTTTAGTAAACTGAACAATAGTAGAGATCATATGAGACTCTCAAGAAAGCCTTGGCTAGTGCACCAACATTAAGAGCTTCCAACTCGGATGTCATTATTCATGTGCACATTGATGCCTTAACCTTTGCTATTGGCTATGTGTTGGCATAAATGGAGTGAATAACATGGATTTTATTAGCTTCCAGCCCACCAATTGAATGACTACACCATGAATGTAAGATCCTTCTTCCCTTACCCTAGTATAGCTGAGAAATTAATTATTAGATAAATATTTCTAGTGAGAGAATATGAGAATTTAATAAGATGATCATTTTTAATAGTAAAGACTAAGAAATAAAAAAATAAAAAAATAAAATTCAATATTAATAATTAAGCTATCATGTGGTTAGGGATTTCAATGTGCACATGTGCACCCTCCTTGCACACTATGATTAAAATAGAGTAAGAAAATCATAAAAAACAATATTAGAAAAAATTAAAAAGAAATAAAAGAATTATTTTAAAGAAAACTAAATAATAAGAATTATTCATTAAAATATGGAAGAAAATATATGTGCATTAGGCTTAGTAGTAGCAAAGGATGTGAATAGAGTGCATATTTAATTAAATTCAAGGGTGAATGGGTAAACGATAATAGCCTAAGATTAAAAGGTGAGTGCAAATACCTTAGGGTTAATTTTTAGAAGGAAAATAGTGATTAATGTGGAGATAAGCAAAGTGAACTAATAGAAAACTTTAGCCGTGCATATTTGTATTAGTTAACCAGATTTATAGGCGGATGCATGAAGATCAAATTGAAGTTACAGAGAGAAAATTTTAGAGAGAGAAAAACTCTAGAAGAAGAATTCTAGAGAGTAAAAAGGAAGTGGCTCTATGCATAGGTAGAATTAAGGTCACGATTAGGCCAAAACCCTAGAAGTGACTCTAAAAAACAAATTGTATTGGATCAATCTCTCTCAAGAAACGTTTTAGAGAGATAATATCCGATTGATCCTTAAATAAAGGACATGTGAGTACTTTAATCAAGTGCAAGGTTATATCTTAAAAAGAGATTCTTGAGTGCACTAAAGAGACCAAATCAAATAACTCTTGGTGATGAATAAAGTCTAATATCAAAGTTAAGAACAAGAAAATCAAGAATGAGATATGCTTAAATTTATAGAGGCCAAGTCCTTAAGAGTTGTAAAGGTGGTATCAAGAGAAAGTGGCATTTTAAGGAATTTTCAATGATGAAGGGAAATGCTTAAGAGTGATCAAAAGATCCTTAGAGATTTTTTACATAAGATAAGGCCCGAATAAGAAAAGTAGACCAATGTCCTTAGAATGACCTTTTTTGTACATAAATGACCTTAAGTAAAGTTTATTGGATTGGCTTATAGAATCAAGACTTGTAAATGAACCCAAGAAGGGGAGAATCTAGAGAAGAACTCACTAGGGTATGTTGTGGTTGGAGGAACTCAACTTGCTCAAAGTTTTGAGTGGAGAGCTATGATGTCTTGTTAAAGCTTGCGATGCTTTACATTTCTTTGGATGTGAATATGGTATATATTATTAAAATCTTGCTTTATGGTTTAAAATATTATATTTATAAAATGCATATGTGCTTGTTTGTGCAAGCATGTGAAGGTACCACACATGTTTACAGATTGTTGTGTGAGTGTCATCTGTAGGGTATATCACACAAAGGTAATCCAAGACCTTGAACACTTTCAACCAAATGTAGGTGTGCTCCTAGCATGATTAGCGTGATAGACAAGAAGTGAAACAAGCAGGGTAGTGCCTAGTGGCTAGGTATATTGATATTAGACATACATGGCTCCTAAAGTTGGTACTTGGAGTGTTCATACTTCTAGGATAGGTGACAACCAATAGAAGTGACTAGGATTATTTGACACATATTGAGGTGGATTATTTGACACTTATATTGGGTGATACATATGTGGACATATGATTATATTTATGCATGTTATGGAAAGGATTTTTTTTTCTCAAAGGAGTGTATATATGCATGCTATGGAATAAATTATATGATGTATGTTTTCTTTTAAAAGGATTGTTTTTCTCAAAAGGGTGTATATGTGACTTATTTTTTTAAAAAGTAGTGTATGTGCATAAAGTGGCAATTTTCAATTATGGGTGCTAGAGTACACACCGGTTCCATGGGCAAAAGACTAGGTCCATTGAATGTTTTGATAGGGCTAGGCTGTGCCTATGGATCTAGTCAAAGTAGAAAAAGGATCAAATACTAGATATTGAGCGATCAAGTGGACTTGAATTGCAAAGTACTTTCAAATAAGACCAATTTAAGTTATTAAAAACGAAGACGAGTAGTTTATTTGGTAATCATAAATAAGGATAGAAGAGTTTCCTTCATAAATCAAGGAGTCGGGATATCTTATTGAGCCTCGAGAAGCTGCTTTACCTGACCTGCTTGTGATAATTATTCACCTACTATGAAGGGAAAACACCTAGAGGAATCATTCACCTTTCTTGCGTAAAGGTTATTCTAGTCAAACTAAGAGAAGCTGATAGCATAACCAAGCATTAGGATGTTATGATATGAGACCCCGAGTGAGTCACTCTACTAGTCAAACTAAGAGAAGCTGATAGCATAACCAAGAATTAGGATGTTATGATATGAGACCCCGAGTGAGTCACTCTACCCTTAAGTGTGATTTCATTATCATAGATAGAGGGTTAGGGGTCTGTCAAAGCTGAGCCAAGTTTAGAAAATGTTAGATATATTTTTATCATATATAGTGCATAGCTTAAAACCAAAACTTATAGTATTTTACTAGGTTTCTTTTTCAAATGGAGTTTTTCAAATGGAGTAGAAATAGATGGCCAGATCCTATCTATCTAGAATCCTTGAGTTATCTTCAGAGAATGACACGATAACCTTCTCCTTTGAGCATCTTTATCCCTTAGCTCGCTGGTGGAGAGCTTCTACTTTCCAACCGCACTACTGATCAAAGGTACAAGTGGTACTCAGGACAATGGATCATGGCACCTTGTAGCTAGGATAAGCTAGGATGTGAGAATAACATTACCCTTTAATAATCTTTATTTGATTAGATGTTATGAGAGGGACAGTTCTGCGGACCACTTCAATGAGATCTTAGGGTTTAGATATTGATGTATAGGACTCCTAGGCATTATATTCCTCAACATGATTACGATTGCTAGCCAATCCTCTAATTGAGTTTACTACAACATGTCCATTTACATGTATCATCACTCCATGATAGCTAGGTTTGGTCATTGATGGGCATGGTCATTTGATGACCTCTTTAATAATCTTTATTTGATTAGATGTTATGAGAGGGACAGTTCTGCGGACCACTTCAATGAGATCTTAGGGTTTAGATATTGATGTATAGGACTCCTAGGCATTATATTCCTCAACATGATTACGATTGCTAGCCGATCCTCTAATTGAGTTTACTACAACATGTCCATTTACATGTATCATCACTCCATGATAGCTAGGTTTGGTCATTGATGGGCATGGTCATTTGATGACCTCTTTCGATATACTCAAATAAAAATTTTAGAATAAAATATATATTTCTTTGTCTTATACTTGAATCTTAACTTTTATTGTGTAAAATAAAAAATGTAGTATGGCCCACAACTTGTGTTCTTCCCTTGAAGGATGAGCGATCTGAGCTACATTTAAGCATTTGACCAGTGACTATAAATTTCTATATTAGTTGTTGAGAGTATTATTTCGGGTAGCCTTATTAGTATCAATATTCATGTGCTATCACCAGTGGGACGAGTATAAAAAAAAGTTTATCGTGGTAATAGACAGATTATCTTCCATTCGATGCCTCGAATCTAAGCTTAACCATGATTATGGAGAGTTTAGATTTTGTAAAGGAGTATAGGATTCATTGGCAGAAGTCTTTTCCCCCTAGATGAGTATTTAGCCAAGCTAAATCATCTTATCCTATATCTCCCTCGTTGGAAAATTTATAATTGTAGTGCAGTATCACCATTTTCAGCTTTTTGAATACTAGGATTGAAATCTTCCCTTGGTAATGTAATGAAAATCTAACATTGTACCTCAAATAATTGAGGTGTTAGATAATGATGCCAAGGAAGAGCTTCATAGATCTTAGCCAAGACTATTCTAAGAAAGGATAACAATCTCAGAGAGGCAATTTTAAATTGGACTGATTCCATGGATGAGTACTTTGACATTGCAGGGTATAATGACAAAAGCAAGGTAGCTCTTGCTAAATTAAAAGATTATTAGTGTTGAATCTTGTAAGATTCCTCCCTCTGGCTTTTGAGGTGTGCAGGTGTAAGAACCTCCCCTTCTGATCTTATAATTATTCCCCTCTCTGAAATAAAAGAAAGATCCCGTTTTACCCTATTTTGGCCTAGAGAGAGAAAATATCTAGAGGGAGGTAATTCAAAATTGAGATATTTTTGGATATAAAAATCCTCCTAGTGTCTAAAATGGTTTCCCCTAAAACAAAAATTCAAAAAGAACTTTCCAATGTGCAATTGGAATTAATTAAAAATAGGTATAAAGGACCTTAGCCTAAGGGTCCAGATTTTCAGAAATTTTTAAATTATGCTCCAATTATTAAGATTCCTATGGACCAATAAGATTAATCCAAATGTAGGGAGGAGATAAATTGAAGAATAAAAGAAAATCCTCCAAAAATGACTAAATGCTCACATAAGATGAAGAGTTGACTAAGGACAAGGTTTATTAGTTAAAAAAGAAGAGATATTTAGAGGAAATGATACATTTTTGACACCTCAGTGTGGGGATCTCCCCTCATGAAGGAGGCTCCTATTTCACATGTGTGGAGGAGTTTTAAACTCATAAATAATGAGATATTTTCATCTCTCCTCTCTCCTGTTTCAACAAGATCCAAAAAGTAAGCTAAACTGACCAAAAAATGATCAAAAATTGACCAAACTGATCTGGAAAATTCTAGAATCAGTTTGCTTGGTTAGAGGCTCATTTTTTCCTATAAATAGAAGCCTCCCCGTTTGTAAAAGGTTAATAGTTTTTATGCACTGTTACTCTGCTCCTACCCAGAGAGCCAATTACATTGAATTCACTTGATAATTCAATTGTTTTTTACTAAATCCTCTCCAAAGAAATAGATGGCCACTCTTGATCCAAACAAGGAAGGATCTATTTTTATTTCAAAAGTGTTATTTTCATTAAAATTGATGTTATGCATAGAAAGATGCATAAAGGATTTATTTTTATTTCAAAAGTGTTATTTTCATTAAAATTGATTTTATGCCTAGAAAGATGCATAAAGGATTTAATTTTATTTCAAAAGTGTTATTTTTCTTAAAATTGAATTTATGCATAAAAAGGATTTTTATAAAAGTGTTATTCCCACTGAAGTTGATTTTTATGCATAAATAGATGCGTAAAGAATCTTTATATCAAAAATTAGAATTCTCTTAAATTCTATGTTTAAATTCTATGAATAGATGTAACGAGATGTGATGAGAATCAAGTAAGTGTGAATGAATAGATGGGTGGTTGTGATGTGAATAAAGGTGATGAGATGTGAGGTGAATAGATGTGATGTGAATCAGATAGATGTGAATGGATGGATGGATGTGATGTGAATAGAGGTGATGAGATGTGAGGTGAATAAATGTGATGAGATGTGATGTGAATGTGATGAGATGTGATGTGAATCAGATAGATGTGAATGGAGGCATAGATGTGATTGAATAGAGGTGATGAGATGTGAGGTGAATAGAGGTGATGAGATGTGATGTGAATCAAATAGATGTGGATGGATGGATGGATGTGATGTGAATAGAGGTGATGAGATGTGAGGTAAATAGATGTGATGAGATGTGATGTGAATCAGATAGATGTGAATGGATGGATGGATGTGATGTGAATGGATGGATAGATGTGATGTGAATAGAGGTGATAAGATGTGAGGTGAATAGATGTGATGAGATGTGATGTTATGTGAATCAGGATGTAAATGAATAATATGGGATATGAGTGGATGATATGTGATCAAAATGGATATAAATGTATAAGTGAAGAATGGATGTGAATGTATATGTGAAAGAATTGATGTGAATGAGTATGTGAAAGAATGGATATAGATGTGTATGTGAAAGAATGTGATGTGATGGAAAGAGATGTGATGTGTCATAAATATATGTGGATGTGAATGAGATGGATATGAATGAATGTGAATATGATGGATATGAATGAATGTGATGTGATGGGATGTGAATCGGGATAGATGTGAATGAATGAGATGTGAGGTAAAATGAATGAGATGTGATGTAAGTGAATGTGATGTGGTCTGAATGGATGAGATGTGAATGAATGTGATGTGATGAGATGTGGATATGGGTAGATGCGAGTGGATGAGATCTAATGCGAGTAAATGAGAAAAAATGTGATGAAATGGAAAATGATGTCATGAGAATGGGAATACACATGAAATAAATGAGAATTGATGTGGAACAATGTGGAAAGACGAGAGTTCATTATAGAAATTGTATTTATTGTTGAAATATACAAGTGAATAGGGTGTGTGCGGGAACAAGCCCTTGGTTAGAGGTTGTAAAAGAGAATGAGTAAATGTGAAAGAACCTGTGAAAAGGTGAGAAGAATCTACTGGGAGAGAATAAAGGGTAGCATGAGAAGATTTAGGAAGTGTGGAGATATTCTGGGAAGTGTGGAGATATTCTGGGAGATATTCTAGGAAAAGTGAAGAGGTGGAGAGAATCAGGGAAAAGAGGTGGAGTGAATCATGGAGAAATCAGTGGGATTTGATGCTTGATGTAAACTCTATAAATTGAGGCATTGCCCTAATGAGAATTTGCTGGTTTTTGAGTATCCATGCCTACATTAATCTATTTGTTAATTACCCACTAATTATGTCTTAATTATTTGCTAATAACTTTGTTAATGATGTTGATTCTAGTGTTTGATCCACCATAGCTCATCACAATGCCCTAATTTCAACATGGTATCAGAGCCATGCTAATTTGTGAGCCCATTATCTTGCTAATAAGGATTAGTAGAAAATTATAATTTTTCCTCTTTTTTCAACTAGGCTCTGTACCCCCAGCCAGTGGAGGAGCTCCCTCTCTTTGCACACATCAAATTAGGCCAAACCCTTCTAGCACATGATAGGTATCTCATAGCTCTTCAAGCTCATCAAGAAAGAAGCGTAAACTGCCAAAACGGAGATGGGAGAAATCGACGATTTAGTAGGCGTCGTTTTTCTGAAGGGGATTTGAGATTTCTGCTTGCTCAGTTCAAATCACTCTAATTCCTCTTAGCCCAAGGTGTTTTCAAGCATGCTCTACAAGCTGGTGAAGACAAAATTCAGTTTCATCAAGTCTACAGTGAGATCCAAGCTCTTCATCAAATCTGCAGGTGACTTTGGTAAAACAGAGATTAAGCTTTCAATATTTGGTCAAATCTTGTGTTTCTTGGCTTAATCCTCTACTAGACTCATTGCTATTGATGCCTTTGAAAGCATTTGAGCTCATTTGAAGTCTAAGGCACCAGATCTGGACTCCCCGCATACTCTGTTTTTTGCACACAAAACAGTGGATTAATTTGCTAATCAATCAGTACTAATCACTGTATTTATGTGCAATTGAGGGTTCAAATTAACCATTAGGTATCTGATACAGATCCTTATAACTTCATATTGCAATTCGGAGTTGGTTTGATACTCCAACCATTCCGTACAAATTGGTTACCCTTGTAATTTCTGGAAAAATTGTACTGATAAATTTGTGATAATCATCATTTTGCATTTAACCCTTGGTTAATGCCTGTAAATCTCACTCAAAATCAAGATTATTCATAGCCAGAATTGCATTTGGAATGTGCATGAGAATGAATGCTATACGCATTATGTATTGGGCACATTACATCAGTGTAAATATGGGATCAGACACTGCCCTTGTCCAGAATAAGGCAAGAGGTAAGACCTCCCACATAGATTTGGGTTTGCATTGCATAATGACACAAGATAAACACAAAAAGCCCAAAAGAACTGTCAACAAAATGTTTAAACATGTTACTCACATGGAGCAAAAAGACCTGACAGATAAGCTCATGGCCCCAGCCATGAAAGAAGAAGAATATCTCTTTCCAAGAGGAAGATCCACACCAAGAAGATCTAGAAGAAAAGCTGAAGGAAGACATGGACACGAGAAGAGAAGCTGCCACAAGAAGAGAAGCTGCCACAAGAAGACTGAAAGAAGAGACGGACGCGTGGAGAGAAGCTGCCCCCCCACGACAAGAAGACTGAAGACAAGAGAAGACTGAAAGAAGAGACGGGCACGTGGAGAGAAGCTGCCCCCCCACGACAAGAAGACTGAAGACAAGAGAAGATGTGAGGCTCCAAAGAGTGAGGAGCCATGTGAAAATCTCTGAGAGAGAGAGAGAGAGACCCCACAACCCAATGTAACCTGCCCCAACAAAGTAAAACCACCTCTGAGCCACCGATGATGTAGGCCAAGTGGTAGATAGATGTATGTGTGAGCACTTTAGTCAAGGTCGCGGGCACTTATAGTAGCCTTGGACACATAGAGAGAGAGAGAGTGTGTTAAGGACTATGGAGTTTAGGGACTTGAGGCACTGGTCGCGGACTATCAAGTAAGAGAGAAACTTGGTACAGGGTCCAGGTGTGCTAAGTTAACTTGAGGGGAGGTGTAGACACTAGTCGCGGACTATCAAAAGTAAGGGGAGGCAAACTTGGTATAGGGTCTAGGTGTACTAGGATTATTCACTTGAGGGGAGGTGTTGAAATATACAAGTGAATAGGGTGTGTGCGGGAACAAGCCCTTGGTTAGAGGCTATAAAAGAGAATGAGTAAATGTGAAAGAACCTGTGAAAAGGTGAGAAGAATCTACTGGGAGAGAATAAAGGGTAGCATGAGAAGATTTAGGAAGTGTGGAGATATTCTGGGAAGTGTGGAGATATTTTGGGAGATATTCTAGGAAAAGTGAAGAGGTGGAGAGAATCAGGGAAAAGAGGTGGAGTGAATCATGGAGAAATCAGTGGGATTTGATGCTTGATGTAAACTCTATAAATTGAGGCATTGCCCTAATGAGAATTTGCTGGTTTTTGAGTATCCATGCTTACATTAATCTATTTGTTAATTACCCACCACTAATTATGTCCTAACTATTTGCTAATCACTTTGTTAATGATGTTGATTCTAGTGTTTGATCCACCATAGCTCATCACAATGCCCTAATTTCAACATTTATGACCTGTTTTTAAATGGTTGTTTTATGTCAAGAATACTGGGGAAGCATTTTGATTGTCTTCTGAATGAGGTTGTGGAGACCTAGTCTGATAAAGTTGCAACAGAGAGTCAATGGAGGACGTCTCGCGTAGCAAGGTCAAGGTCTCGGCCCAGGTCTTGACCAGCCTCGGTTCGACCTAGAGGGTGCTAACCATACAGTGCTCGGGCTCTGGGTCACCGACAATATTCAGATGGAAGTACCGCAATTGCATGGAATCCCTGACTTGCTTGAGACCTAGACATGATGGTATTTACCTTATAGTTCCAAGGACCATGACTACCCGTATATACCGAGGGTATAACTGCAGCTCTTTACTGGCAGTATATACGAGTAAATCTAAGACTTGAAATTATAAGCATAAATGCTATCCAGATGATGAATTCGAATGTGGTTGATATGATTTTTAAATTCTGGTTGAGAACTGATGGATTCTGGTTGAAAAATGATGATTCTTGAATTTTGGTTGAAATGTAATAAGCTGAGCAAAACCACAATGAGGATGAATAGGACGAGTCCCTGTGATGATGTTCATAACTGGAATGACATTAATGACTTCAGCAAATCACTATGAGATTAGTGGATTGTGCTGATAGATTGCTGCTGTTAACACTTGTCCCAGTGGATCAAGTTAAGGGATGTCAAATTAAAAATCTATATAATTGAAAATTTCCATGGAGGACTGTTTAGATAAAAATTTTAATCTAATGGACCATTATTGTGATAAGGATTTGAATGTTATGATCTGAGTGAATTGTTATCTAATGATGAGTTCTATATAAGGGATCTTTATCCGAGGATTCTATTGGGTTCACCAGACTATAAGGAACCCCAGAATCAGTTGGATCTTAAGGGAAAGAGTTCTCCCTAATTTTGCGAGATGATGAGGACATCTCACGTTTTTTAAGTGGGGTAGAATGTAAGATTCCTCCCTCTGGCTTTTGAGGTGTGCAGGTGTAAGAACCTCCCCTTTTGATCTTATAATTATTCCCCTCTTTGAAATAAAAGAAAGATCCTATTTTGGCCTAGAGAGAGAAAATGTCTAGAGGGAGGTAATTCATAATTGAGATATTTTTGGATATAAAAATCCTCCTAGTGTCTAAAATGGTTTCCTCTGAAATAAAAATTCAAAAAGAACTTTCCAATGTGCAATTGGAATAAATTAAAAATAGGTATAAAGGACCTTAGTCTAAGGGTCCAGATTTTTCAAGAAATTTTTGAATTATGCTCCAATTAAGGTATTTTTTTCCTATAAATAGAAGCCTCCTCCTTTATAAAAGGTTAATAGTGTTTATGCACTGTTACTCTACTCCTACCCAGAGAGCCAATTACATTGAATTCACTTGATAATTCAATTGTTTTTTACTAAATCCTCTCCAAAGAAATAGGTGGCCACTCTTGATCCAAACAAGAGTAGAACCCTCATTCCCGCAAGCCAAAGGAAAGCTTACAAAACTCCATGTAAGCTAAAATTTCTACTTTTTAAATTTCAAATCTATGGTTTTCGGATTTCCCTGTTTTTTTAATAGTTGATTAAAGTGAATCCTAATGTTATGCCTTGATGAAAAGGTTACCCGCTTCTCTTCAGCCTTTCTTTATCCTAAAATGAGTAACAAATAAATTGATTAAACTTTTCTTATTGTTTACTCACTAGAAAGTGAAAATTGAGTAGATTAGAATACTTTACTTCAAATTGGGGTTAATTTTAAATTGAAAATAGAATGTTAAAATTTGAGAAATGGTCAATCATACAAAGGAGGTTATGGTAAAATTTTCTTAAATTTTGTGGAAAATAAAGTTTATTTTATGTTATTCTAAAAGAGTAATTCCCACCGTTTATGCATTCTAAAAGAAATATTTTTATTTACTCCATGTACATATTCACCTATGAATATGCATGGATATCATTGATATCAATTATTAAAATTTGCATAGAAAGATGCATAATGAAAATTTTTATTATAAAAGTGTTGTTTTCATTGAATTTAATTTCTATACATAGAGAGATGCATAATGGAAATTTTTATTATAAAAGTGTTGTTTTCATTGAATTTAATTTCTATGCATAGAAAGATGCATAATGGAAATTTTTATTATAAAAGTATTGTTTTCATTAAAATTGATTTCATGCAGAGAGATGCATAAAGGATTTATTTTTCTTTCAAAAGTATTATTCTCATTAAAATTGATTTTATGCATAGAAAGATGCATAAAAGATTTATTTCTATTTCAAAAGTGTTATTCTCATTAAAATTGATTTTATGCATAGAAAGACGCATAACGGATTTATTTTTCTTTCGAAAGTGTTATTCTCATTAAAATTGATTTTATGCATAGAAAGATGCATAAAGTATTTATTTTTCTTTCAAAAGTGCTATTTTCATTGAAATTGATTTTATGCATAGAAAGATGCATAAAAGATTTATGCATAGAAAGATGCATAAAAGATTTATTTTATTTCAAAAATGTTATTCTCATTAAAATTGATTTTATGCATAGAAAGATGCATAAAAGATTTATTTTTCTTTCAAAAGTGTTACTCATTAAAATTGATTTTATGCATAGAAAGATGCATAAAGGATTTATTTTTCTTTCAAAAGTGTTATTCTCATTAAAATTGATTTTATGCATAGAAAGATGCATAAAGGATTTATTTTTATTTCAAAAGTGTTATTCTCATTAAAATTGATTTTATGCCTAGAAAGATGCATAAAGAATTTAATTTTATTTCAAAAGTGTTATTTTCCTTAAAATTGAATTTATGCATAAATAGATGCATAAAAGGATTTTTATAAAAGTGTTATTCCCATTGAAGTTGATTTTTATGCATAAATAGATGTGTAAAGAATCTTTATATAAAATATTAGAATTCTCTTAAATTCTATGTTTAAATTCTATGAATAGATGTAACGAGATGTGATGAGAATCAGATAAGTGTGAATGAATGGATGGGTGGTTGTGATGTGAATAAAGGTGATGAGATGTGAGGTCAATAGATGTGATGAAATTACACACCCAATATGAAATTGCCTTTTTCACAGAATCTGTGGTTTTTAAAATAATCATTTCATGAAACCATAGTGTCACTGATCATAATCCTCCAAAATATCCGGTTGAATCCTAATTGCCAATTTTTCCTTCATTGGTGTACCTATGGCATCATTGGCAACCAAAACACTCACCGCCTATCCACTCAGGGGCCTTTTCGATAGTTCCTAGCTCATAGTAACCGCCGGCAATATTTTCACTCATAAAAATCAAAATGGAATCTCCGTTGAAGATCAGCAAGATCAACCAACAGATCTATATAAAAGAGCCACATACTCATCCGTTGAGGACCAGCAAGGTCATGTCCGAATTCAGAAAACAACTCTTACTCCTTGTTCCAATATATTCCCCGACGCACGTGTGGGTATCTTCAGCAACCCAGAGCCCGAGCACCGTATGGTCAGCACCCTCTAGGATCCTTCGCAGGTCACCTAGCGCTTCACTCATAGGCCGCTTCCTTGGTCCCTCATCCACCGTACCGGAAGCTCACCATTTAAATCAAACCGAGGTTGGTCAAGACCTCGGCCAACCTTGCCACGCGAGATGTCCTCCATTGACTCTTCGTCAACTGTTGTAACTTTAATAGATTAGGTCTCCACGACCTCATTCACAAGACGGTCGAAATTCTCCCCCAGCATTCTTGACATAAAACAATCATTTAAAAACAGGTCATAAATACAGTTTCTATAACAAACTCTGGTCTTTCCACATTGTTCCACATCAATCCACATTATTTAAATCGCATCCATTTCATATGTATTCCGATTCTCATCCAATCACATCATTTTCATCTCATCACATCATTTCATATGTATTTCGATTCTCATCCAATCACATCATTTTCATCTCATCACATCTTTCCTCATTTATCCTCATCAGATCATCTCATCCACTCGCATCTACCCATCTCCACATCTCATCACATCACATTCATTCATCTCAATTCACATGACATCACATCTCATTTATTCACATCCCGATTCACATCACATTCATTCATATCCATCACATTCATTCTCATCACCATACCATTACATACATTCTATCCACATAACATCTAATCACATCTATCCACATCATATCTCATTCATACACATCTCATCTCATTCATCCACATCCATCCAATCGTTCACCCACATCTATTCATACATTCATATCTATCACTTCACATCCACATATAATCATGTCACATCACATCACATTCTTTCACATACACATTCACATCCATTCTTTCACATACATCCACTCACATCCCATATCATTCGTTTACATCCTGATTCACATGACATCACATCTCATCCATTTATTCACATCTATCTGATTCACATCACATCTATTCACATCACATCTCATCACATCTATTAACCTCACATCTCATCACCTCTATTTACATCACATCTATTCACCTCACATCTCATCACCTCTATTAACATCACATCCATCCATCCATTCGTTCACATCTATCTGATTCACATCACATCCATCCATCCATTCATTCACATCTATCTGATTCACATCACATCTATTCACCTCACATCTCATCACCTCTATTCACATCACATCTCATCACGTCTATTCACCTCACATCTCATCACCTTTATTCACATCACATCCATCCATCCATTCATTCACATCTATCTGATTCACATCACATCTCATCACATCTATTCACCTCACATCTCATTCACATCTATTCACCTCACATCTCATCACCTCTATTCACATCACATCCATCCATCCATTCATTCACATCTATCTGATTCACATCACATCTCATCACATCTATTCACCTCACATCTCATCACCTCTATTCACATCACATCCATTCATCCATTCATTCACATCCATCTGGTTCACATCACATCTCATCACATCTATTCACCTCACATCTCATCACCTCTATTCACATCACATCCATCCATCCATTCATTCACATCCATCTGGTTCACATCACATCTCATCACATATATTCACCTCACATCTCATCACCTCTATTCACATCACATCCATCCATCCATTCATTCACATCTATTCACATCACATCCATCCATTTATTCATTCACATCTATTTCATAGAATTTAAACATAGAATTTAAGAGAATTCTAATTTTGATATAAAGATTCTTTACGCATCTATTTATGCATAAAAATCAACTTTAGTTGGGAATAACACTTTTATAAAAATCCTTTTATGCATCTATTTATGCATAAAAATCAACTTTAATGAGAATAACACTTTTGAAATAAAAATAAATCCTTTATGCATCTTTCTATGCATAAAATCAATTTTAATGAGAATAACACTTTTGAAATAAAAATAAATCCTTTATGCATCTTTTTATGCATAAAATCAATTTTAATAATTAATATCAGTGATATCCATGCATATTCATAGGTGAATATGTACATGGAGTAAATTAGAATATTTCTTTTAGAATGCACAAACGGTGGAAATTACTATTTTAGAATAACATAAAAATAAACTTTCTTTTCCACAAAATTCTAGAAAATTTTGCCATAACCTCCTTTGTATGGCTGACAATTTCTCATTTTTATCATTCTATTTTCAACTTAAATTAATCCCAATTAGATGTAAAGGACTCTAGTCTACACAATTTTCAATTTCCAAGAGAGTAAACAATAAGAAAAGTTTAATTAATCTTTTTGTTAATCATTCTAGGATAAAGAAAGGCTAAATTGTAAAGAAGAGAAGGGGGTGGCCTTTTCATCAAGGCATAGCATTAGAATTTACTTCAATCAATTATAAAATAAGAAAATCAAGAAAACCATAGATTTAAAATTAAAAAGTAAGAAAAATTTGGAGTTGTAAGCTTTCCTTGTGCTTGAGGGATTGAGGGTTCTACTCTTGTTTGAAGCAAGAGTGGCCACTAATTACTTTGGAGAGGATTAAGCCAAAAATAATTGAATTATCAAGAAAATTCAATGTAAATGGCTCTGGGTAGGAGTAGAGTAACAGTGCATAAGCACCATTAAGCTTTTACAAAAAGGGGGAGGCTTCTATTTATAGGAAAAAGTGAGCCTCTAACCAAGCTGACCATTTTTGGGTGAGTTTAGCTTACTTGAGAGGAGAGATGAAAATATCTCATTATTTTTTAGTTTAAAACTCCTCCACACATGTGAAATAGGTGCCTCCTTCATGAGGGGAGATCCCCACACAGGTGTCAAAAATGCATCATTTCCTCTAAATATCTCTTAATTTTTAACTAATAAACTTTGTACTCAGTCAACAGGTTCACAAAAAATTTTGTTTTCCTCCACTACGCATGCTTCTCTGCACCTGTTGAATTTTTAAAGATTTGTCTTATTCGTTGCTTTTGAACAATGTTGAATGCTAGTTTCACTTGTGAGCTTTCCAATGTCTTTTTGATGTGCATTTCGCTTCATTGTCTTTTACTTCTTCTCCTTAATCATATTTTTGCAATCCTACTAGATTCTTTTTCTCTGTCTTTCTCCCAATAGGGCAGCTTTGGTTCTTACTTTCTTCAGCTTTTCTTGTGTCTTCTTGAGTCCTTCAACCTCTTTCTCAAGTATCTCTTTTAGTTTTGAGCACTCCAGCAAGATTCTGTGCTTTGTCTTCTACCTCTTGTTGGTATAGATACTTGTACATATCTACAATTGCAGACTAATTGGATATGTATCCAAGTAGTCTTTTGTGGCCGTCACCCACAAACTCTAGTATTTGCGTTGGATTGGAAAAAGAAGGAGTGGAGTTTATGATTGGGCATTTGGGATAGATTGCTCCATCACACCATAAGTGCAAGCCTTCTATCCTCATTCTTTCTCTCTGCATTGCATCTATTCGTGCACCCTTTCTTCTTTTCTAAGTAGGAGCATACTCTTCTTCTAAGTGCAAGTGAAGATGGTATAGCCTCTTCTTATTGGATTGTTTATTGGCTTGGTTGCAATTCGCCATTCTATTGCTCTACGCTCTAATAATCCAATAGCTTTTCATCAATCAAAACATTGCAATGGCACTAAAGACCCAAAAAGTTCAAAAACACAAAGATTTGAATGTTGTACTCAAATCAGATGCATGCCTTGAAGCTTTGCCAACACTGTCTTCTTGGGTCAAATTTTATCTTAGTTAAAGATCATAAGAGTGGATTTTCACCCAAAATAATCTTAACATAAGGCAACAAAGATGGATGCAAACACTTCACATAAGTTTGATTTTGAAATTAAGTATAGTTCATGAAATCAAGATGTGGTTACCGATATGCTTAGCAGGAGGAAGGCCTCCTTACGTATGGTAACAAAAATTTCAAATCCCTTACCCATTGAGATTAAGGAGAAGATTGGATCAAAAATTCTTTGCCCTTGTTATTAACTTAGTCATGCAAAAAAGTAAGATGAACCAAGAATTAAAGAAAGTTTAAGGATTCAAGTAAGAGGATGGCTACCCTTGTTATTATCTTAGTCCGCAAAAAAGTAAGATGAACCAAGAAGTAAAGAAAGTTTAAGGATTCAAGTTAGAGGAAGGCTACCTATACTTCAAAATCGATTGTGTATTCCTAAAAATAAAATCTCAAGAGAAGGATTCAAAATGAAGCTCATGATAGTAGGAAATCCTAGATATGTGAAGTCTTTCATGGCTATAAAGAAGAGTTTCTTTTAGCCCAAAATTAAAAAGAATTTATTACATGTTCGTCAGTGCCCTACTAAAACATCAAACCCGAAAGGATAAAAATGCCATGAAAGTTACATCTTTTAGATATTTCATAAATGAAAGGAGAGTGCATAATCATGGATTTCATTACTAGATTACCTCATTTATTAATGTAGGATGTGATTCAATCTTAGTTGTGTGGTAGATTGCTCGACGAAGGCCACTCATTTTGAAAAGACTTATATACTAGTCTTGATGTCGTTAAAGTCTTTATGAAGAAAATATCCAGACTCCACAGAGTGCCTAGAAGAATAGTTAGTGATCATCACGAGATGCTAAATTCACATCCTACTTTTGGAATGCTTTCTTCGAAGTTGTGGGTACCTCTCTAGATCTTATTACTACCTATCATCCAAAAACCGATGGCTAGATAGAGGGTAAATCAAGTCATCGAAGATAGAATCTTTGAGCATTTTATGGACGGCATTTTTTCATCCTCTGTGAGACTCTGAACCTTTTCCAATCCAACATTGAGGGGAGAAGAGTCACCCAGGCGCATAGCCCATTGGATTATCAAATTCATCCAAAATTAAGTCATTCCACCACACAATGGACTGTTAGCCTCCACAACCGACCATGGAGTAATATGAAGTAAGAAGCTCCTCATGCAATCCTAGGCTCACAGAAGAGAGCTCACCAAGGGCAAAGAAGGTGGTTGGTGCCTACATAATCCGAGAGGATAAAACAGGGGCTATAAATCCAATTATCTCCCCTAATCGGAATGCACCTCATAATCTATTCCATAAGAATGTCCTTCCAAGGCTTAGGCCAAGAAGAAACACTTTGACTATACCAGCTTACAAAGTAAAGCCTTTCACTGCACCTCCAGGTCAATGATGTTCAATCCTCTCTCTTGCTTAGGCATAATAATGGTATCCCAAGCCACTCTTTCCCTGGTGTGTACAGTGCCATCTAATCTTGACCAAAGGAAGTTTTGAATAAGTCAACAAAGCTAACCAATGCATCCCTTATGAAATACCTAGCACGATGTGACAAACCAAGCAGTCACCACAGCAGCACTTAGTTAGCTGCTGTAGAGGCCAAAGCAAGCTTCTTGCTACTCCAATGCTAAAGTTTTCTTTTAATACTCATGAGTAGAGGGGAAAACTATTGTGCAGGTGAGATCTTAATGCCCACTTGATAGCCAAGATATCTTGTAGTGTATCCTCTCTCAATCCATGTAAACCCCACATCCAAACTCCAAGCTATCTGTGGTGGAGAGTCACTAATCCAAAATCTTTTTGATTTATGCTAATTAATGGAGTTGCTGCTACCAAACAAAACATCTCCAAAGCAGTGTGGAAAGCACAAAGGCAAGCCTCCGAAGCCTCCAAAAAACATAGCAGTATCATCTGCTGCTAACCCAAAGTCTGGTAACTCCTCCTCTGTGTAAAGAGGCAGCCGGAGGCCCGAAACCCCTAGGGTAGCTCTGAGAAGCCTGGTCATAGCCTTTGGTACTGAAAGCTAGAGTAGTGAAGCTAAGGGACATCCCTGCTTCATAGAGCAGGAGATCTGAAAGATCTCACGATGCCCCTCGCAAGCTAAAATTGTGATGTGTGCCTCCCTATACATACATGAGACCCCTTTGATCCACTCCTAGGAGAAACCCATTCGTGCCATCATGCCTTCCAAGAAGTCCCAATCCATCATAAGCTTTTTCAAAGTCTAGCAAACGAATAGCAAGGGGTTATTAGCTAGATTTACAGTTCCCTGATGTGCAAGACAACCAGGCAATGATCTGATTTGATAGTACTTGGCAACATAGCAGTAGGGCCTTCTCTATCAAAGCCCTAGTCATCCACATAAAATCTATCCAACCATGCAAAGATACATCTATCCCCGCTTCTATGGTTATGACGTAAGTAAGATAAGGAATTAGGCCTCCTCTGGAAATCATCCTCTATCCAACAATCCCTTCCATAGAAGGAAAGTATAAATCTCTCCTAGGAGGCTCTCTCTAAGGGGTGTGTTCTAACCTCAGGACCACCCTTTTTGTCCAATGGGCTGCTCAACCATATTAAAGTCTCCTCCAACAATCCAATGATCAGCCAAGGGTAGAAGATATGTGATGGTGCCCTAGAGGGCCACCCTCCCCGTGCATTAAACACATAGATATTCAAGATACCCAACTTTTGATGGAAAACAGTTAGAGGGAGAGGAAACACACACACAGGAGCAAGCCCTAATGTATTAAGCAAACCCTAACCATAGAGGGAAGCAATGTCCCATCTCACACAAAGCATAAAGCCATAATCCATAAGCTACAACACATTACATGTGTTGTGTCCACACACAGATAACCCTAGCTAATGTCCACACACTATGACCAGTTGGACGCGGTCATTTATGTCTCACACATGTTACTACCTAACATGCAAGCACATAGTGCAACTGGCACAAGCTGACATCGAGCTTGAATCTCAAAAGCCCCTCTCAAGCTCATGATGTACTGCCATACATGAAGATTTAAATGAGCTTGGGCTATCAAAGCTCTCAACACTCCCCCTCAAGCTCATCCCATGTACTCCCAACATAAGTACTCAAACTTCTCCCTGCTAAGTGGCTTTGTGAAGATGTCGGCCACCTGTCAGTCTTCACATACTGCAAATCCATTGTACCATCCAACAATTTCTCTCTGACAAAATGATAATGGACCTCTATATGTTTGGTCCGCGCATGAAGAACTGGATTCTTGGCCAACTGTATGCTGCTCATGTTGTCGCAATGAATGACAACCTTGCCATCAATAGGCTCACCCAAATCAACCAAGAGACTCTTTAACCATACTCCTTCACATGTAGCAATGGCTACACCCATATATTTAGCCTCTGTGTAGTACTAGATAAAGCAACAGTAGGTTGTTTCTTACTGCTCCAACTCACCACTGCACTAACCACTAGTAGACCTCCTGTCATACGAGCTACCTGCCCAATTTGCGTCTGTGTAGCCATGTACATCCAAGCCTTTACCATGCTCATAAAGAAGACCATAATGTGCAGTGGTCTTTACATAGCACATAATGCGTCTCACTGCATCCAAATGAGGTTTTTTGGGGCTCTGCATAAATTGGCTTACTAGCCCCACATCATAACTGAGATCCGATCGTGTGATAGTCATGTAAATAAGACTGCCAACCATCTTTCTATACATAGATGGATCATCCAACTCTTCACCAAAATCAGCCTGCAGCTTCACATTCTGCTCCAAAGGTGTACTCATTGGCTTACACCCTGTCATCCCATATTTTGCCAATATATCCAATGCATATTGGCGTTGCACTAACCATGTCCCTGCATGGTCTTTGATCACTTCAATCCCAAGAAAATATCTCAATTCACCCAGGTCTTTCATATCAAACTGCCCACTCAATGCCTTCTTGACATGCATAACATCTGTAGCATGATCTCCTGTGACAAGCAGGTCATCCACATAGATGACAAGCAAGACAATCCCATGATCTATTTTCTTCACATAGAGTGAAGAATCTGCTGAGGAAACCTGAAATCCAAGGGAGATAAGATATCGGCTTATCTTATCACTCCAAGCACGAGGTGCTTGCTTCAATGCTTTCTTTAATCTGCACACATGAGTGGGGTACCTCGGGTGTACATATCCTTCTGGCTGTGCCATATAAACTTCCTCTTGTAAATCACCATTTAGAAATGCATTTTTCACATCCATTTGATGCATTTCCCAACCATTTGCTATAGCCATAGCAATGACTGCTCTCACTGTTCCCATCTTTGCAACTGGACTAAATGTTTCATCATAGTCCAAGCCTTGGGTTTGTGCATAACCCTTAGCTACCAACCGCGCTTTATGGTGCTCAATGGAACCATCTGATTTGCATTTCACCTTATAAACCCATTTGCAACCAATGACATTGCCTTGTGGTGGTAAGGCAACTAAATCCCAAGTTTCATTATGAACCAATGCATCCATCTCAACATCCATTGCCTTCTCCCATACATGCTTCCCAATAGCTTCTGTATAGCATGTAGGTTCCACATGCTTCACCAAAGAGGTCATATATGCGTAATGCATAGCAAAGTCACGATATGTCAGCCTGTCAACAACTGGATACCTCCTTTAGAATCTCCGAAATGCATGCAGATCACTCTGAACACCTATCACTCTAGCATGTGGAGGCACATATCTATCCTGCCTTCTTGCACCTGGTGTGCGTAAAGCTCGTATGCCAAGTTCCTCATCCAAACTTTCTGAACTTGACGACTCATAACCTGTATGCTAATTCCTTCAACCTTCTTTTTCTCTTTATCCACAGTACTACTCCCAGTGCTCACACTCTCATGTCTCAAGCATCTTAACCATGGACGTATAGTACTACTCCAGTACTCACACTCTCATATCTCAAAGCATCCTGACCATGGACATATAGTACTACTCTCAGACTCTGCTGACCCAGACATAGAAATAGAACTTGTTTGTGGCAAGTTCACATGCACATCAGCATCAACGGAATCAATGACACCCTCATCCTTTGCCTTGTACCAACTAGCAAGTTCACATGCACATCAGCATCAAAACGGAATCAATGACACCCTCATCCTTTGCCTTGTACCAACTAGCAAGTTCATCAAACACCACATCTCGTGAGATAACCAATTGCCTAGTATGTGGATTGTAACATTTATATGCCTTGCGATCCTGTGCATACCCAAAAAAAATGCACTTTTCTACCTTAGGATCCAACTTCTTCCTTCGCTCATCTGGCACATGCACATAAGCTATGCTACCAAACACTTTCAGGTGTCCAATGTCTTGCCTAAAACCTGTAAGATGCATCTCTGGCGTACTTCCATGTATGGCAGCTATGGCTGTCTTATTAAGTACATACACCGCTGTGGCACACGCTTCTACCCAATAATAGTCTAGCATGCTCTTTTCATTGAGCATTGCCCTAGCCACATCACCAATGACTCTATTTTTCCTCTCAGCAACACCATTTTGTTGAGGTGTGTACCTACAAGTTAGCTGCCTTCTTATGCCATGCTTTCTCAAGAAATTCTCAAAAGCATGTGAGGTGTATTCCCCACCTCCATCTGTCCTCAAACATTTTATCCAAGAGCCATATTGCTTCTCTGCAAAAGCTTTGAAGTCCATAAACTTTCCCAACACTTCACTCTTCTCTCTGAGAAAGTAAATCCAAGTCATTCTGCTGAAATCATCAATGAATGTCACATAATACAAGCTGCCTTTAATAGATGGGTTTTGTACAGGACCCCATACATCACTATGAACTATCTCAAAAGTGGCCTGCTACTCATGTTGCCTTCTTTAGGAAATGGCAACCTTGCTTGCTTTCCAAACTGGCAAGCATCACAGACATGCATATTCCCATCATACTTGAATCTAGGTAGCCCACTAACAATGCCTCTTGCCTGCATGTTCTTTAACCTTTGTATGTTCATATGTCCAATCCTTTTATGCCACATTTCAATGTCATGTACCACATTTCGGCTTTTAGAGAACATGGTCGATTTCAACTCAGGAATCCCAGCATCCAACTTAAATAACCTATCTTCTTTCTTGCCTTTGGCACAATGACTCTACATCCATTTTTGAAATCCTCAACGAAGCAACCATGCTCGTTGTTGAAACGAACCTGTAAACCTTGTTCAACCATTTGACCAACTGAGGCCAAACTTTTTGTAATAGAAGGCACATACAAGACATCTGCCATAGACTTTGTTTCACCATTGTGCATCACCAATGGTACACTTCCAACATGAGTGATAGTATGCTGGGAATCATGACCTATCTCCACATAGCCTTTCACATCCATTGGCTTTATATGTTCAAACCATTCACCATGACAAGTCATATGGTTTGATGCTCCAGAGTCCATATACCAAGTGTCATCATCACTGTCAACATTTGTCATCATAGATCCCATGACATGTTTCATGGCAAACAAGTGATTTGCACTGTCATCATGACTGCTTGATGCAAAATTTCCACCATGTTGTGCATAATTTCCACCATGTTGTGCTCTACGCGCTCTCAAATCATTTTGTTTGTTGCGGTAACAAACACATGCCATATGGCCAAACTTCCCACAGTATGGCATTCCACATTTTGCATAGATGCTTGTTGGCCTTGCCAACGTCCTCTTCCACAAGGATTACCTTTACCTCTTTGAGGTGTATATCCACGACCACCTATAGCACCATATGAAGGCTGAAAATTTTGTTGTGGTGACCTATCCTGCCATCCACGACCTCGTGATGCAAATCTCCCCCTGCCTCTAAATCCCCTTTATGAATAGAAAGCCTCATTCCTACCATTATCATCATGGCTAGTACATGCATCATGAAAAGAGTCACTGAGTTTGATTTCCTCAACAAGCAAGAGTGAAACCAACTCATCAAAATGGTAAACCTGTACTCCAAACAAAGATAGATGTATCAAAAGACTTGTACTCCTTGCCAAGACCACGCAAGGCAATGTCTACCAAATCATCATCAGGCATGGTGGGGGCATTGATAGTTGCCAATGCATCTGCATACTTCTTTATCTCTTGTACATAATCATGAATACTCCTTCCTTTTTGCTTCACATTATGGATATGTTATCTCAATTGAGACTTACAAGCACTAGTATCTGTATCAAAAACAGCTTTAACAAAGTATCCCATGCATCCTTAGGATTCTCAGCATCATGTATATGTATGAGTATAGCATCCGAGATACATATAGACAAGTAATGCAAAACTTTGTATGCTCTCTGACCATTATTTATGAGCTACAACTTGTTATTGTGTAGGTTGTCGGGGTAGATCCGTGGCTCTGGCTCCGCACTTGTAACAAGATTCCAAAATCCTTTTCCTTTTAGAAAGCTTTTAATCCTGTACTTCCATGCCTGGAAGTTCTTTCTATCCAACTTCTCACCCACAATCTGTACTGGGTTGTCTGACATATTTGCTCAGTGATTGAGCAAATGCATCTTCTGCACACGTCCAATTCTGTAAATGAGCCTTCCTCAGCTCAACCACACTCTAATAAGTGTTCCAGATACTTCAAAGTACTAAACGAACTTCACTGTTGATGTAGAAAATCACTCTGATTGCATTCAAATTGAACTGGCATATGCAGTCCAAAGTACCCTATTTTGGTACGCTTTCCAAGGCTTCAAATTGCAATGTAGTGGTTCAATCAAGTGCGGATAACTTGCATTGACACCTAAACAAGCTCAATGTTGCATATTAACACCAACCAAGGTGCATACATACTAGAAATATCAAATCCCCTTCTTTGTTTTGAGAAAAACCAATAAAAACTAGTAGGAAAAGTGCTCTAATTTCTTCAATTCTTGTCCAAATTGGGGGACCAATCATTCATTAGCTTAGCAATGATGTCTACTAACTCCATGTAAAAGGAATTAGACCAATTCTAAAAGTTGAGAGAGTAATAAGCCAATTAATGACCCTATGTTTCACTAATCAACTCATTAGCTCCAAAATGCATAATTGCTCCAACCAACCACATAGCAACCTTCTCATCTATGTGTATCACAAAATTGCTAAGAAGATTTTGAGATTAATCAATCACAAGGCTTGTATTTGACCTCCACTTTTGAAGATGAGCAAAAAATTACCCTGTTTCTGGCCTTCAGGCTACGCCGCCTGCTGTAGGAGGGATTTGGCAAGTTTGTTGTGGTTATTGAAGGTACATGAGGGTTCCCAACACTCCTAGGCATGCACCAAGCCACTAATTGATTGATTTTTGTAAGAGACCGGCTCCAATTGCAAGAGATCGGCTCCAACTGCATCAAAAATGGACCTCTATTCTCTGTTTTTGTGAGGGCTTCAAAACAGTAAATTTCCAATAACTCCAATGCATCAAACTTGCTCTAAATTCATTCTAGGGCTTGCACATAAATTTCCAACACATTTCGATTTGCCAGATACATATTCTTTGTCAGATTTGCAACCATTTGATCCATTCATTCACCACACTCAAGCTTCAATGGAGAGCTTGCAAAACAAAAATTTTTCCTTTGCTTTGGGCAACTCAAATCTAATGTTGTTTGTGTTTTTGCACCTGCAATCCGCTCAAGGATGTTTAGTATTCCTTACCTGGTAGGCCAAGCTCTCAAATTTGCACCTGTAATCTGCTCAAGGATGTTTAGTATTCCTTACCCGGCCGATAGGCCATGAGTGAAAATCGGTGTGCTCCAAGCGTCACAGCTCTAATGGCAAGCTCCACAGCTTTTCTTCATGGCTTCTTCTCCCTCTTCTCTCACTCACTCATAAACCCTAATAGAGAGCACTAGACTCTAATACCATGATGAAAAACAGGTAGAGGGAGAGGAGACACACACAGAGGAGCAAACCCTAATGTATTAAGCAAACCCTAACCATAGAGGGAAGCCATGTCCCATCTCTCACACAATGCATAAAGCCATAATCCATAAGCTACAACACACTACATGTGTTGTGTCCACACACAGCTAACCCTAGCTAATGTCCACACACCTATGACCAGCTGGACGCGGTCATTTATGTCTCACACATGTTACTACCTAACATGCCAGCACATAGTGCAACTGGCACAAGCTGACATTGAGCTTGAATCTCAACAACTTTAGTCCCTCCTTCATAACCATAATCCACTATACCCTAGTAAGTATAATAACACCATGGCCAATAACATGAGGCAAAAGTGATGCTGACACTGTGAGATGCATACCCCACCTTTGGTCCCTTGTGCGTCGGACCAAAAAGTGTGTCCAGAGAGGACCTTACCAATTTTACCACCCTTAAACATATCCAATGTGTGCTCCTGCAGAAGTAACACATTCATAGGTCCACCAACAATGGCAGGGTGGAGTTAATCCTTAACAAGGTGCTTCCTATTGCACGTGGGAAGCCTCCCTAGACCCTACATATTCCATGAGATAATCCTCAAGGTAAAGAGAGGGTTTTGGATCTTGACCTAAGCAAACGCTGACCTACCTCTTGTAATGTTGTAGAAGGGGATAATCCCCAATGTTAGCATGTTCACTCTATCTTGGACTCTGCATAGTCTCTGCATACGTGCATAATGCATGGGTGACCTATGGGAAATCGTGACATAAATCTTGTTGCACATCCTATAAGACCTCATAAGATGGCAACATGTCATGTGTATCCATACTACCGAGTGCATCCTGCATATTTTCCATCCCAAATAAGGATGACTCAACATAGTCATTCTACCCTAATGCAACATCCTTCTGTGAGGATGACTTTGCAAACTCATCACATTGTGTACATTGTCTTTGGGAAGGGCCTCATCTTGTGTTGCCCCAATTGGCCATTATGAGTTTTTGGTTATGCCATTTGGTTTGACCAATGCTCCAGCTACATTCAGTCGTATGATGAATCGCATTTTCCTAAAGTTTCAAAGCTTTGTTGTGGTGTTCTTTGATAATATTCTTGTTTTCAGCGAGAATCGTCAAAAGCATGAGCAACACTTGGAGCAAGTGTTTAACCTTTTGAGAGAAAATGAATTGTATGTCAATCCTGAAAAGAGTTCTTTCTTTCAAAAAGAGATTGAATACTTAGGCCATATAGTGTCAGCTGAAGGAATCCGTGTGGATCCTAAGAAGATTGAGTGTATAGCCTCTTGGCCTATACCTCGAGACATTCATGACCTTAGATCTTTTCTAGGTCTACGTAGTTACTATAGAAAGTTTGTCAAGAATTTCGCTTATATTGCACATCCTTTGATGGAACTTCTCAAGAAAACTAAATTTTTCCATTGGACCGAAAGTTAAGATAAATCTTTTCTATTACTCAAGGATGCATTAACTCATGCACCAGTTCTTACACTACCTGACTTTCAAAGACCATTCTTTGTGGTAGTAACTGATGCTAGTGGCAAAGGTTTTGGTGTTGTGCTTATGCAAGACAACCATCCTATTGCCTATGAAAGTCGAAAGCTAAAACCTGGTGAAACAAATTATAGTACATATGACAAGGAATTAGCAGCAGTTGTGCATGCCTTGAAGATTTGGAAGCATTACCTAATGGGTTCAGAATTTCTTATCAAGATTGGTCAACAAAGCATTAGGCATTTGCTTTCGCCACCCCTTATTTCAGATAGGCACATCAAATGGGCATCTTTCATACAAAGTTTCCAACCCATGATTCAATACCAACCTGGAAACGAAAATGTTGTTGTCTATGCTTTAAGTAGAAAATCACATATCAACAACATTTTCGCTATTAAAAGTGAACCATTTGTACTTATGAAAGAAACTTATGAAGTAGATCCAGATTTTTCTGAGATATGGATCAAACTGCGTGAAAACAATTGGACACCTCAAGGAAATTATTCTCATAATGATGGCTATATTTTCTTTGAGAAAAGATTATGTGTTACTCAACCCTATAGACAACTTGTCTTGGAAGAGATACACCAACCACCATTCATGGGACATAGAAGAGTTTCTGCAACACTTCAAGTAGTTTCTCGAGAATTCTTTTGGCCTCATTTGAAAAATGATGTAGCAAAATTTGTAGCTAAGTGTAACATTTGTCAAGCAATTAAAAGCTACAAAGGCAAAGCTTTGGGATTGCTTATGCCTTTACCCATTCCAGACCGACCATGGGAACAAGTGTCTATGGACTTCATTACAGGCTTTCCTACTACTTCCAGTCATCATGGCATGATTTGGATAATAGTGGACAGGTTTAGTAAGCAAGCCTATTTCATTCCATGTAAAAAGACACTAACTTCTCAGCAAGCTGCGACCATATTTGTCAAGCAAATCTTTGTTCATCATGGTCTACCCAAAGTGATAGTTTCTGATAGAGATTCCAAATTTTGTAGTCACTTTTGGATTGCTCTTTTCTCAAACTTAGGCACTAAGTTAGATTTTTCTACGGCTTTTCATCTTGAATCAAATGGACAGACCGAAGTCACGAATAGCACTATCTTGGATATGCTTAGAGCCTATGTTTCCCAGCAACCTAGTTCATGGGATAAGTACATACATCTACTCCAATTTGCTTATAATAATACTCCTCATTCTACTGGTCGAGCACCATTTGAGATTATCTATGGTAGAGCTTTGCCTATTCCGGCTACTAGACTCTCCCATAAGATTGAAGCTACTGACCAATATACTCGAGACTTTGATCGCATTTTATCTGAAGTGCGTGATTGTATTGTAAGAGCTCAAGAGAAGTATACATTTCAAGCAAATAGGAAGCGTAAAGATTTTTCATTCCAAGAAGGTGATTATGTACTTTTGAGAATTGAGAAGAGATGATTGAAGAGTGTGGAAAAATTCCTTGCAGTTGAACTTGCACCTAGATACTATGGACCATTCAAAATTATTGAAAAGATTAACGATGTGGCCTATAGACTAGAGTTGCCATCTAATTGGAATATCCACAACTCTTTCCATATTCATCTCTTGAAACCCTTTCAAGGAACACTTCCTTCTCACCCAATTTATGAGGAACCACCTCTTGTTGAAGGAGAGGAAGAAGTCTTAGTTCCTGATGCTATTATTGATCAAGAGACGACAACAATAAGAACTGGGAACCAATACATCAAATATCTTTTGACATTCAAAAACCATCCTCATCACAAGAAGATGCAAAATGGATGCCTGAGAAATTTTCCCGAGCTTATCCTGAGATCCTTCGTTCTTTTCAAACCCAGCAAACCAGCAATTGAGGGCAATTGCAAACTCAAGCAAGAGGGATGTCATGAGAATATATTTTAAGTCCTCTTTAAGAATATTATTTTCCCCTCTTGAGTAATTTGGGGACGCCTAGGTTACTCTTGCGTCATGCCAGCTAGGTTAATATCGTGGGTGACACCACTATAAATATTAATACGTATGGTATATGACATATACTTGGGACCGCCTATGATTATTTCAGTTAGGTTTGTATGGCAGGGTGATTCCTGGGGTACTTTTGTGCCTGTTGAATATTTGTGGGATTAATTTAATTATTAATTGGACTTATATTTTCAGGTGATGAAGATTACGAGGATTGATAAATAATGTTGAGAAGAATGTTTCTTATGCGCATCATATTTATTTTTACAAGCGTCGCTTGTAACCTTAGTAGTTGATTTTTCCATTTTGATACATTTATAATGTTAAATTTATTAAAGCCTAAAGGGTTTACCCTAGCCCCAATTTTTAGGACACTCTATTTTTGTTGTGGAAGAGTGTCGTGCTCTCTAAAAGCACACTTTGTATATTTTTGGGAGCTATGGCCTATTTTTGGTTGAAAGCTAATAAAAATACTCTTGTGTGGGAAAGGCCACGCACAAGGGGGGGGGGGGAGATTGCACCCAGCATGTTTGTCTTGGAGCTAAGTATTATGTTTGCTATGCTTTTGTTCAATTTATTTGATTTTGTTGAAACCTGCAAAGCATGTGTTTTTATGGTTGAATTTATGTGTTGAATTTCTCAAGTGTTCCACAAGCTATCCTAGAGAATGATTCCGTTTTCAGTGCTGACCATACAGTACTCGGGCTCTCGGTCTCGCCGAAGATACCCACACATACCTCAGGGAAGATTTTGGAACAAGGAGTAAGAGTTGTTTTCTGAATTCGGGCATGGATCTGGTTGGTTAACCTTGCTGGTCCTCAACGGATGAGTCCATGGCTCTTTTATATGGATCCGTTAGATGATCTTGTTGATCTTCAACAAAGATTCCATTTTGATATGTGAATATATTGCCGGTTACTATGAACTAGGAACTATCGAAAAGGCCCTTGAGTGAAAAGGTGGTGAGCGTTCTGGTTGCCAATGATGCCATAGGTACACCGATGAAGAAATGTTTGGAAATAAGGATTCAACTAGATAATTAAAGGGTTATGATCAGTGACATTATGGTTTCATTAAATGATTGTTTTAAAGATTATTGAATCTGTGAAAAAGGCAAGTTCATATTGGGTGTGTAAGTGGTGTGACTAGTTTTATGTTTGTATGAATATCCGGCTAGGGAGCCTGGGAACTCTTTTCCCTGGTACCCACGACAAAACCTAACCAAATTCCTAATTGGATCCCATCACTACAGTGGTTGGGCGGTTGGCTAACCCATGGGACTAGATGGAGTTAGGCTGGACTAATGGATCCGTAAATTGAGACTCAAATTTCTGTATAGTACGATAGATGAGGTAAATCTGGATAAAAATTATTCTATGAAAAAGAATCAACGGCTGTGCCTCTCAAAAATGAGAAAAAAAGCGTTGGTCTCTATGATCCAAGTACAATCTTTTCCTTGATCTGACTATGATCCAAGTACAATCTTTTCCTTGATCTGACTATGGGACTTACGGGTTCAGTCAGATCAGTTCAGTTAGTTCAGGCTTTAGACTACGTTAGAGAAAAGTTATCCATGGCGCCCGTGCTTTTCGAGCAAGGGAAGTTTTTCTGGATTCGGATTTGGAAGAACCGATGGATTAGTCTCTTGTCCGGATATCCGTGGGCGAGGCCCCGAGTGTGAGACCCTGCCCCGCGCAAGAAGTGCTACTTCTGCTGCTAACACCCCTGAATTCGTTACGCGGTGGGGACAGGGATCTCACAATATTAATCCACTAAATGAGTTTTGTAAGCTTTTATCCCCATCCAACTTTTTTCTACCAGAGTTATATTTTCAATGCTATTATTTTTTATGGCATACAGTTTGCCAGATAGAGGCACGGGATATAGGCTACCAAGGAGAGATAATCCAATCGTCCGAAGATTGTTTTGAGGTTGTGTTCAGGTGTGTTAAGATACTCATCATTTTATGGGTTTGTAATGCCAGACACTTCTATATGGATATATATGACAATCACGATGTTAGTATATATTAGTTTGACCAATTGAGAGCGATGTGTACATATATGTATATGAGTGTGACCAGTATCCATGGATATTATGAGTGCGTGCGCATATACAAACACATATTTACATGTGTATGTGACATGCACACATGCATTCATAGGCGCGCGCACACTTACACATATCATCCAGTTGTGGCATGTATGGTTTCAATAGATTTCACGTACACATACTCATACTTACATGTACATATATACGTACATCTTTATGCGTGATTGTGTGTAACTCAATGTGCCTAGCTTCTAAAAGGAAAGGAAGGGTGATATTACACATATTTCTTTTACATGTACCTAAATGCAAAATGCTTTTTGCCTGTCAGAGACGGGTCGCGACACTAGTTTAAAGAAAATATGATCAAAGCATCTAGATTCTATAGGGCACACAAGTGAGTACATAATCATTGGAAGAATACATTACACAAGGCAAACATCTCATTAACGTTAAGATCAAATCATTAATTTATTGTGACAAGCACAGGTGACACGACCATCCTCGGCACTATATCACACGCGTCCCCTCAAAACCAACGCAAGGCAAACACTCGACCATAAGGGGGTGAATATCTTAGTTGAAGAACAAATGATGATGATGTTAACCTATAGATTCAAAGCGTCCCAAGCAACTACGAAAAGAATATATTATTGACTCTTTCTCCTTTGCATAATTCATGTGAAACCTGGGGTTCCTAATGTAGACACATTTTGCCCCGACTATATAATTTGAGTTGAAGCTCCAGTACTACGACAATCATAATTGATCCCTTCACAAAGCTGTGATACGCAAGTACCACAATCTCGGCAATGCTGCATACCCATGACTTGCTTTATACCGCGCGGCATGTGGCAGGTTGCATATTAAGCTGATTAGAGAACTTAATAGCCTGGCCATCAGTGCTTGGATGAGCAGCATCGGGAGAGCACGATAGCGATGATGATGATGGCGACGATGGCGGCGAGGGCAATGGCGACGATGAGGACAATCTTCTTGGGGCCATGATGGTGGGAGCTTTGCGACGGGCCATGGGATTGAGGGGCGGGAGCAGGGGAAGGTGAGAGATCGGAGGAACCCAGGCCGGCCGGGAGGCCAGAACTATCGCAGGGCTGCAGCCCGGACACATACTTGGCGCTTACTGTGGAGCTGTTGTAGCAGAGCTGGGCGTTTCCTCCCGCCTTGAACGTGTTCAGCGACCTGAGAAACGTGTTGTTGAAGGGTATCTGCCCCCTGAAGTTGTTCTTCGACAAGTCCACATACCGGAGTCCCGGCAGATGGGCAAAATACGCCGGCACCGACCCATTTAGCTGATTGTCGCTCAAGTCCAGATACTGCAGCAACGCAAGCTTCTGAAAGGAAGCTGGTATCGGCCCTCTCAGCCGATTGGAGCCCAACATGAGCGTCTGAAGCGAGGAGAGGTTTCCCAATGTGGGCGGAATGGAGCCGGACAGATTGCAAGAGCTCAGATCGAGAGATGTGAGCTGGAGTAAGTGCGTGACTGAAGAGGGTATGCCGCCCTGGAGATCGTTGCCGGAGATTTCCAAAGAGGTCAGATTGGGAGACGCCCATTTTTTCGGTAGAGGCCCTGTGAGGTTCGTGTTGGAGAAGGTGAGCTGCTGCAGGCGGGTTATGTTGTTGAGAATGAAGCCCAGGCTGGAGGCATTTACGTCCACATCCTGCACCGTGAGCTGGTTGAGGTTGTGGAACTTGCTCAACCACACCCCTGTGAGGCCCGGCGCCAGCACATTCTCCACAGATCTGCCCAAACTGGCCACCACACGCAGCGTCGTGATAGAGCTCAGGAGCTCGGGCGGCAGCGTCATCTGCTTGGCCGGGCACTCTGAGAAGTAGAGGGTCTGCAACGTTGTGAGATTGTCCCACGCGGAGGCCGGAAAGACTTGATTCTCTGTGCAGTACTGCAGCTGCAGATAGATGAGATGCCTGTAAGGGGTGGCCTGGTCGCAGATAAGGTTGCGCTGGGCGGCAGTATTGCAAGGATCTGGACCAGCCGAGACGCCCAGAGCTGCCAGGGCCCGGACTTGGGCAGGGTCCAGGGTGCCATTGGTTCCATGGCTAGAAGGAGGGGTAGGGGTTGTGGTGGACTTGGCTGGCGATGGCGCCACTGTCCCAGCTGAAGAAGGGGGCGAAGCAGACGCTGCAGGAGAAGAAACTGGTGGTGAAGCCGCAGGGGTTGTGGACTTTGCAGGTGGGGGTGAAGCTGCGGGGGCTGTGGGTTTTGCAGAGGATGATGGAGCTGGAGCAGTAGTAGGAGCGGCGGAAGCATTCTGCTGCTGACGAGGAGCTGGTGCAGCTGGAGCTGGTGCTGCTGGGGCTGTCTGGTGTTGCTGCAGCAAAAGCAAAGCTAGGGCCCAGGTCCAAATGCTCCTCCTGTATACCAACATTGCTTGATCTCTCGATTTCTCTCAAAATTACAGCCTATTAGTAGCAAGGATCACTTTGCCGAAATTTTAAGACAAGAGAAGACGTGTCGATGGGGTATGCTGGAGTCTAAGAGAGAGAGAGAGAGAGAGAGAGAGCTTGAGCAGCTGACAAGCAACGGCAGAGGAGAGGAGAGGAGAGGAGGCCGTTAGATAATCTCTTGCAGCTCACACCAGAGGAAGGAGGGGTGGAAGAGAGTTGGTAGTGGTGCGGAGCAGAGGAATTTCCACGCGCACACGCGTTTCACTGGCCACATCAGAATGCCACAACGCCTCCCATATTCTGCCACCCAATAGCAAAATTTTCATTTATTATTTATAATCACAAACAGCCTCCGGCCTTTTAATGTCTAGCATTTGGGGCGCCACTAGATTTCCCAACGAGCGAGCGAGCGAGCCCATTCCGCATCAATCAATCAATCAATATTACATATACATACGTAATACAGCTCAAGTCTCCCCGCTGGCATCCTACCCCAGCCTAGCTGTCACATTTTTGTTGCCATCCACTTTAGCACCCCCTAGATAACGTGCTTTTTCGTGCACCCAAATTGAACTCTTGAATTCTAATCCCACACCTATCATCCGTCCGTCCTAGCTGTGATGTGATTTGAAGAAGTAAGCAAGTATTCCTTTCACAATTGCACTTTTGACTTGGAAATAACGTTAACACTGGCACCCCAAACTAAAAGAAATGCTACTTTCCCAATAATATCTAGAGCGCTCCTCTCAAAATTCATATCCAAAACAACCGAAACAATATTTCAAGGTGCATACAGCTCTTTGTGGCACCATTGACCACGAAATACTAGCGTTGAGAGACCTCAAGTTTCAAGAGGGGCCGTTTCCGTTCACAACCAACCAAAAGCTATTCTCTTGCAAGCCCAACTTACAAAAAATGGCAGTTTGTTGCCAACTCAACGCGAGATTGCTAATGTAGGGCAGATTTCCATGCAAGACAAAAGAGGCATTGGCAATCATTTGCAATTTGGAAGACCAAAAAGCCTATGTGTTGAGCTCCCCACCACAAAATTTGTAGGGATTTTCCCTTATCCTCATTTATTCTTGTGGGGTTTTTTCCTTCTCGTTTACTTTCCCAAGGAACAATGAGGGAGTAGCTCAGTGGTACAACGTTCGAGCTCTACACGTGAAGGCGTGGATTTAATACTCACCCTCCCCTCCCCAGTATAAGAGCACATTTCCATGGGCATGTAGTACGAGATTCTTCTTGGATTCAAGTAGAGATTTTGTTTCACATGCTTTCCTATGAGGAGAGGGCCACTTTGATGGCCCTCTCAAACCTCATGATACCCTCTAGAGTACTTCCAGTGTTCCAGGATCGATCCAAGGAAAACATGAGAATATGAATGTTGTCGATTTTACGAGATAAATAGTTCATAGGCCTAGAGTAGATGTGTCGGTAAGGAGACGCTTTATCTCACAAAGCACTATTAAACAGGCACATCATACTACTTGACCTCTTCCAATGGTCAAGAAGTATGATGTGGCCATGTACTATTATTGCTTGATTTCTCCCTTTTCTCACCCTTCCTTATGCAAATCCAAAAATCAAATCAATTTTTAAAACGAGTGGGATTCGATCCCTCTCCAGTGCTCGAAAAAAACAACATTCTAGTGTATTTATACCGACCAGAATTAAGAAAAATTGGCTTAGATTTTACGTAGCCCTTATTTTAAGGAAAGTTTTTTCATATATTTTACTTTTAAAACCCGCATATATTAGAGAATAGATTTAAGAGTTGACCTTATTTTGATTGGTTAAAAAATATGTTTTTTTCGAGCACTAACCGGCCCCTCTGTTGCATAATATGCCATTTTTCTAAGGTGCCCCTAAGACTAGCACTTTTACACTAATTGATAATTGTTACAATTCTCTCGTATTTCATGCCCATGGAAGAAGCTCTAAGGTGTGCGATTTGAGCCCTCTTCATTGCATAATATGCCATTTATCTTAGGTGCCTAAGACTAGCACATTTACCCTAATTATTAATTGTTGCAATTTATCCGTACGTCCTGCCCATAGAAAGGATCTCTAAGGTGTGTGATTAAGAAACAAACCCCTCACACACACACACACACACACATACACACACACACAAAAATCTCTCCCAAGTTACAACCGATTATGAGTTTTAATGCACCATGAAAACAAGAGGTTGGTGCTTTTTGTCATGGATATCTATTAGCTTTTTGTCATTAATTCATTAATGCCCACTAGTGTGGCCATTAATTAATTGTTGCCTAACCTTTGTTTCACTAAGGTTATTACAAAGTAATTCAAACCTTAGTTTAACTAAGGGTAAGAATAATAAATAACAATTTACAAACTTAATTTTAAAAGAAGGCATTAAAAATAGAAAATAGAAATGTCATCATAAATCTTAAATAAGTTAAATGACTTAAAAATAATGTATGAAACATAAAAAATTTACATTTGTTCCATTCATACCTACAGCCTCAGCGCCGCCAACCAATGTGAAGGAGGGCCCAAAACCTTCCACTTTCACCAAAAAGAAAAATCCACCAAGACAACAAAAATCAAGGTATCTTAATGGTATCAAAATGTGGGTGTGGAGAAGCAGGTACTTATTGCTCAAGGCTACTATGAAGGCACTAATCCAATTTGGGTGTCTCGATCATCAAAGCCTCTTCCTCAACGTAGCACTTAGAGGCCAAGAAAAATTAAAAGTACTCCACAACACCGTCCACAAAAGCCTATGCGAGTTCCCCCCACCAAGTCAACAAGTGTGGGTACCAAAAAGATTACTACAAGAACAAGGGTACTACCAAGATAATACCAAAGCTTGGATTCCCAAACGTATCAAAAAGTTCCCTCAACTTGTTCAAAGAAACAAACCTTAGCATCAAAGGCATCAACCACCAGTTTATAATGTACATCAAAGATGGGTGCATGTGCATGTGCTTCAACAACAAGGATACTATAATGGTAATCCCATCATATGGTTACCAAAATTGAACAACGTGAAGAAAGATTCACCACCGACTTCAACCCCAATAGCTTCACCTAAAATTTGACAAGAATGGAGGCCCAAGCAACACCAAGCAAGTCACTCAAACACTCTCGTGCATTCAACACCTCCACAAGAGCTTGTGTGTTCAAGAAACCCCAATGGTAACCAACTAGTAGTCTTACCTACCGCCTAGACAACATTTGAGCCAAAAAATTAAGAATCAATTCCCACGTCTGCCACCATGGAGACTTATGAGAGCATCAAAGACAAACTCACAATGCTTTTTTCACCCCTCTAGATGATGTGAAGAATAAGAGCAAAAGCTACATGGCACTCATAAGAACCTATTTTCTCAAAAAGGAGAGTAGCCCACAAGAACCTATTTTCTCAAAAAGGAGAGTAGCCACAAGAACCTGTTGCTCATAAGGTGGTGGTAAAAAAAAACACACAAGAATCAATTCCCACGTCTGCCATCATGGAGACTTATGAGAGCATCAAAGACAAACTCACAATGCTTTTTTCACCCCTCTAGATATGAAGAATAAGAGCAAAAGCTACGTGGCACTCATAAGAACCTATTTTCTCAAAAAGGATAGTAGCCACAAGAACCTATTTTCTCAAAAAGGAGAGTAGCCACAAGAACCTGTTGCTCATAAGGTGGTGGTAAAAAAAAAACACACAAACACAAGGGAGTCACACATATGGCCTACCTAGAAGTGATAAAAATCACAAGCAACTCCCAAGGATCTTCAATAGCCATTATATTTTGTTAAGCTTATAGCTTACTATTCTTTTGGCTATGATAATGTAGTAGCTACTCCATGTGAGTACATATCCATACTCATGCACTGGGCAACATTTGCACCAAAGCCTCCCTATTGTAACTTCCAGGTACATCTCTAGCTTGGGGGGCTATGGTGGGCAAAAGCCTAGTCAATGGTATAACCCATCGCCTGGAATTTTTCTTCAAATTACAAACCTCTCAAAACAATGCTACAATCTTCACAAATCAATCCTTAGTGAAGATATCTATATAAGCCTCACAAGTTGACATAATTCTTTCAATCCTCGCCAACAAGTGGCTACTTCAACAATAAACAACAGCTTAATAAGAGTCTATTTGACTCAATTCTTGTACTTCATGCATATCTGCTTCATAAGAGTACTTAAATATACATAAAAACATAAAAAGCACATGGAAAGAAGCATGCAAGAATAGGTCCTACTCAACAACATTTGACAAAAATCTTGGCACACAAAGGGACATCATGGAACTCCAATTTCTTCAAATGATGAATATTACTTCAATGAATCAAATGAGGAATTTAAAATCACCATCTCGTTCTGATGTGATTATGTCTATGTTCCTACGGATCTTTCCCTCTCCTCTCCCATTATTAACATCTCTTAGCGTCCCCACTAACACAAATCACATGTAACCTTGCTTATGATTGCCAAAAACAAGTGAGAAAAAATATAATAATAAATAAATAAACAAATAACATGCTCACACAAATATAAAAATGCAATCACTCACAAAAAACCCCACCCCCCCACCATGTTAGGAATTCCCAATAAAACATTAACCTTTTCATTTACTAAGTAATCTTTCGAGTCATTCCTTCCGCAGAGGGACAAAGACCATTGAATGTCACTCAATATCAAAGCCATCGACAAAGCTTGTCCATTCTCCCCCCTCAAAGGTCTTCAACGCGATTGAAGGGGGGGATGTTAACCCATTCCTAGGGTTAACAAGAGCTATTGCCATTATCTTACATCAAGGAGTCAAGGTAGATACACCAAAGGGTAATACATTCAAGATATGAAGTAATGGTGTCCAAAGCTACAAGTTGGACGGGCGCCTGTAATGGTGTAACAGAGTATTTACGGTAATTCCTGCTTCAAGAGCATGTGGTAGCATGTAGGATGAGTAGTCATTATAATAGCATTAGGCCTCTTATGAACCTAAAATGCTCGGTCGGCCACAGTTTAAGTGAGTGTGAGCACTTATGACCATGTATATACGTGAATTTCTCTCATTATACAGCTCCAATCCAACCAGAATCATAGGTATCTTTTCAGTAAGATATGTTAGAAGTTTTAGCTCCTCCAAGGTCTCTTCCTCCCCTTAAATAGCAATTGTACAATGCCTACAAGAGTGTTCAAGGTGACTGTTTATATGGATTCATCAATTGAATACGAGTCACATATCCAAGTTCCACCAAGGATGACATTATACTCAAGGGAAGCAAGGGTAACATGGAATGTAAATTCTACATCTCCATCGATTGTTTGAGTAGCATAGCTAAAGTAACTGGGAACTTTAATATTTTGTCCATTGGCTCCCCTTGCAAGACCATTTTCTGTAGAGATTAGTTTAGGTTGTCCCAATGACATCCAAGTGTCTATTGTCATGATGTTATGACTAGCTCGAGGGCTAATCAACATGCGTTTGTGCTTAACATCATTGCCTATAGGGAAATCCGACCATATTATGATAGAATCTTAAAGAGGAACCATGGATGTTTCAGTTTGTGTTTTAGCTTCAGATTCTATTTCTGTTTCATATTCCCATTCACTTTTATCCTCTTTTTAGCTCTCAGCTTTTTTAAGAGTACCCAATGTGTGCAATGGCACACTTGGTCATCCTGTCACACAATTCTAAATAAGGTCTGTTTGGAAACTTGTGAATCCTCACAGTCTCCTTCTATGGAGCTCTTTATGTCTTGGTATAACTCATGTTACCTTGAAGGTGCAAGTGCTAATGTTATGCTGGATTCACCATGAAAGAAGAGCGTTCCTCCAAATGAGGTTTTGAGAGACTGCTTTAATTTTGTAAGGGAATTATTGAATTCCTCACGTGCTTTCTCAACCACATAATTCTAATTCGTGCAATCTGTTTCTAATGACTCTTCTGTAGAGAGTACGTCTTCCTCTTGGAAGGGGAAGCGGTACTCCTCTAGGTGTTGTATTTTGGTTTTTTTAGGATTAGCATTATGAGGTTCAATCACAACCGATGATCCTATAAGACACTCAACCATCATGCTAAGCATGCTCTCCTAAGCTTGCTTTTTGCATTTCCCATAAGTTATATGATCATGATTTTCAATTTGGGGTGGTTGGGTGGGTTCTAGTTTCTAACAATTTGGGGTGGTTGGGTGGGTTCTAGTTTCTAGATTGGTTTATTAAGTGCATTGAGTAACAAATCAGAACTTGTTTCATCCTCACTAAGTGATATGCTAGAACTTGTTTCATCTTCTAGCTTTCTTTGGATCATTAGGTTTTAAGCCCATGCAACGAGATCGAATTCTCTTTCGAGCTTTTGTATCCTGTGTCGCACATATAGATCTTGTGGTTTGTGTGGTAGCCTTTGAGGTGGATGCTTCTACATCATGTGCAGCTTTTGGCTCTTTTGGGTTTATGTCCTCCATAAGCTCCTTTTCCTTGTCCTTTAATTCAACCTTGGTTTCGATAGTTTGTTATTCCTTGTTTTTCTTGGGTTTAGAAGGTTTTGCTTGTTTTTTTGGTTCCTGCTTTAAGGCATGTTCTTCTACCCATTTCGAAGTGTTATCTTTTGTGTTCTTTTTAACCATTTCTCGTGCCTTGGCTTGTAAGCATGCAAGCAGATTCAAGGGTACGGTGGACAATTGCCAGTTTTATACACTTAAGATGTTTAGAGTTATATTTTGTGAGAGACAAGTTGCATTGAAGCAACTCGTCTTGGGAAATCTTGGAACGTGCGATCAATGTTACATCATTCACATGGCTTGCAAAGTGTTAGTGATGACTATGGGCATGGAAGTATTCCAAACTGTATAGCCTGTCACTTTGTGAGGTCCATGACAATAGAAACATTGAAGTGTTCGATTAACTGCTTCCTGATGAGTAGTTTCTACTCTTTGGACTATTTCTATTCGCACAGGAGATGGGGGTTTTGAGTTGATGAATTGGGACACTTTGTAGTATCACGACCAAAGGATTTACAATATATGTAGTACAAAAAGAAGACAAGTGCCTTGTATGCACAGTGGAGATTGGGATGGTCGTAGTGATTGCACTTAACACAAGCCATTTTGCTCCTCACTTGTAGAGGCATTAAGGATGTTTGGCTTTGAGGGATTTCATCCTCTCTTAGAGATGTCGATTGAAAGCTTTTAGGGTTGCATAGAATTCAAGGAATGACAATCCAAGATCAATTGTTCTTTAGCCATTGCTTCACTTGGTTTAGATGAGGAAAATCTCGTAGCATGATCATCATCTTCTATCATGTTGTCATCTAAACGTATTGCTTCTTTACAACATTGATCAAATGTTTTTGGATTGTACAATGATCAGGTTGTGTAAGCTATTTTTCTTTAAGCCCATCATGAAACATCTCTTCAATTGAGAATCGTTTAGTTTCTCCCATGACTCACATCGTGAGTCCAAGAGTTTTATCTGAAGGATAAAATCTCTAATGGTTTCGTTTGGTTTACACTCGATTGAATAGAATTCTTTCATTGCACTCCACCGATCACCTTGTCTTGAAAAACTATGGATAAGGGCTATTTTCAAGGTTTTGAAGTTGGTCTTGATTTGTTGGCATCAATGTGATGAACCATCAACTAGCCTTTGCCTATAAGGTTCAACGCATGAACCTTGGGTGGGGCAGTTGGGATTTCCAAAGGCTTCGCATTGCTATTCAAACATTTGTATGAATTGAATGGGATTAGTTGTTCTATCATATTTGCCCATAATTGTGGAAATCTATACGACCATATTTCTGTATGAGTCACTGAGGCCATAATGTGAGTGCTCTTGTTGAGCAACGACTCACTAGTCCTTGGGCAACCTCCCTTCCTAGATTAGTTAGTATGTCCAAGGTGTGGGCATCCAGAGGTTGGAAAGGGTTGGTACCTATAGGATTTGTGGAAATGTTAGGTAAAGGACCAAAGCTCGGTGGGATTGAAGTGACAGGGGGTGCGAAACCCGATGACACTCTTGTTGTTGGCATGGCAAATGGTATTGGGAGTTGCAGTTAGGGCATAGATCTCAATGGCTTGAAGATGTCAGCCACCATTGGGTTCAGTGAGGGTGTCGGCCCACATAGCCCCTCTATCGTTGCCATGTTTGTTGGCATGGCAAATGGTATTGGGAGTTGCAGTTAGGGCATAGATCTCAATGGCTCGAAGATGTCAGCCATTGGATTCAGTGAGGGTGTCGGCCCACGTAGCCCCTCTATCGTTGCCATGTTTGATGCTATCAATTGCTTCTTAATGAGTAAGCACACATGTTTTTTTTGGCTTTTTATAATAGCCTCAAGAGGTCTGGCATACTCTTCGTTAGGTCAAACGAGTGTCCGTTTGCCCTAATTAGCATAGACGCTACATGCACATGAACAACCTCTTAGAGATATTTTTTCGAAAAAAGTTCATGCTAGTAACTTCCCAAATGGAAGAGGAGGTCTTAAAACCCATTTTTCGTCAGTCTCAATATGAAAAAAAAATTCTAGGAATTTTTTCCCTTGTTTCACAGCATGTTTTTTAGGGTGTTCCAAAAGGAATTTAGAAAAACTCTATATGAGAGAGTTGTAGTATTTTTGGAGTACTACAACTTTGTCTCTCTGAGTCGTTCATGATTTTGTCGTTTAGATCCTCAAAAAATAGCCTGAATATGGTTCAAAGTCGTTTTCATGCTAATTTTTATGATTTTTAGTGCTTTTCAAATTGTTTTTTGCCTCGATTTTCGAGTTGAATTTTGAGACTGCTGATCGGAGGCCAAAACGATTGGTTTTTACTTCAGACGGCCAAGACCAGATTTGAAGAGCTTGATGTTGGCTTTCCAATGAACACTGGAGCACCTATCAGAATCACGATTTAGGAGATACAAGCCTCCAAACAAGGGTGTTTTTCAAAGTTTTTTTTTCACCGACAAACCTCCTTTCACATCATGAACTAGTAGGGTGTAGTTCACGGCGTGAAGCGGACTTCACGAATTTTATCAAATTTGATTTTTTTATTTTTATTTTTATTTTTTTACTATTTCACGTCGTGAGATGCCTAGTGCTTCACGTCGTGAAATGCTTAGTGTTTCATGCCTTAAACCGGACTTCATGGAAAAATTAAATTTGATTTTCTTAAAGCTATTACATGTCGTGTGAGATGCCTAGTGCTTCACACCATGAAATGCTTAGTGTTTTATGCCATGAACTTCATGGAAAAGTTGAATTTGATTTTTTTTTGGGTATAAACCCTTAGTTAGGCCATGAGGCCTTAAGGTGTGAGAGCACAGAAAATGGTTCACTGTGAACCTTTTCTTTTTTAGTCTAGTGAAAAATACGAATTTATTTGTTTGGGGGGATATGTTTTTAATTTAAAATTAAGGAGATATGGGTATTTTTCCAAAAAGGTAAGTTGCAATCAAAAAGTCAAACCTTTTTATGACACCCCCTTCTTACATCCTTCATAAATGGCTCCCAAAATGGACAATTTGACAACTCATGAGCATCTATTCATTCAATGCTCATTAGCCTTTAATGAGTTATGTGAAAAAGTGATTAAGAATTAATCAAAGATTAATCCTTTCACTAATCTTTCCCTCTTTTACACTAATCAAGGCCTTTAATTAATCCCTAATCATTAATTAATTCACACAATTGCGCACATAATTGGATAGAGAAAGGAATTTCTAAGCTATGTGCATACTAATGTATAATTGGAGATTAATTAAGCTCTTAATTTTGGTCTCTTATTTTAAGGCAAAATTAAGCAAAAGAGAGTCAAATCCCTTCAATTGATGAAGAAATTGATGTAGTTAGGTGTTTTGATACACCCTTAATGATAGAAATCGATCAATTAAGAGAAATTAATCATTTTCAAGAGTTTTTGTTGTTTTTGAGAATTTTTAGAAAGATTAAGCTACTCCTAATGGTTGCTAACACTCTAATGCATACAATTCCAACAAAAACACACATAAATTAAGCTAAAATTAATGATTTTAGTTCAATGTTTAACAGAGAGAGGTAACATTCACTAAAAAATGCATTCTATTGCATTGTTTGATGCCAATGGATGCAAACTAAACCTAATACACATTATGTGTAAGCCCTAAGAACATTAAAAACCACATTAACAATAATAAAAATAATAAATTAAGCAAAAAGCATTCTTTACAAAAATAAAAAAGAGAGCTATTCTACACCAAATCACACACAAATCACCATCAAATCTACATCTTTTTCATGGAAAACCATTAATCAAGATAATGGGCAATGGGTAATGATGCGTAGATTAGAGAAAAAACGATGGAAAAGCCAAGAGATGGCTTTCTGGTAGGGGCGCCAAAAATGTTATGGCTCACTCTAACCCCTCTTGAAACACATCTAATAAGAGATTACCTGGTGAACGATCGTGAGAATCTTTCCAGTGGCCGAGCTTGTAACCCCGGAGGTCTCCAAGCTCTACAACTCCTTGAGAAGTAATTCCATTGTGCCTTCCCGCGAGCGTTGTGACATCGTCGTGTTACACTACAAGTACTCGTCTCTCCTCTCACCTCACTTCACTCAACACACACTCACACTCGCATGCATTAAGGAGAGAGATTAGCAAGAGGATCAGCAAGAGCAAGACTCAATTACACAATGGGAGAGTATATTGTATTATGAGAAAAATTCACTTATATACATGGCCATAAGTGTTCACACTCACTTAAACTGTGTTGGCAGGGCACTTTAGGCTCATAAGAGACCTAATGCTATTGCAATGACTACTCTCATAACATATCCATGAAGTACATCACTTGGGACTTCATCCTACATTCTACCACATGCTCTTGAAGCAGGAATTACCATAAATACTCTATCACACCATTACGAGCGCCCGTCCAAGTTGTAGCTTTGGACACCATTGCTTCATATCTTGAATGTATAACCCTTTGGTGTATCTACCTTGACTCCTTACTGTAAGATAATGGCGGTAGCTCTTGTTAACCCTAGGAATGGGTTAATACTATGTCATCCAAAATGTAAGCCATTTGTCTAATTAGATCATGTGAGTTATCAAAACTAAAATTTTTAAATATTATAAGAACCTTGGAGAAAATGAAATTTTAAAATAACTCTTGAAACTCACGTAAGAATAGACTTATGAATGTGTGTGGGGAACTGAGAATGTGTGTGCCTCCATTGGCAAGAACGTATGTAATTTTGACATGTCTTTTGCCACTTGCCAGTAGTGAAAGTCAGGTCCACGTAATGGTCAATTTTTAACCATTTGTCTAATTAGATCATGTGAGTTATCAAAACTAAAATTTTTAAATATTATAAGAACCTTGGAGAAAATGAAATTTTAAAATAACTCTTGAAACTCACGTAAGAATAGACTTATGAATGTGTGTGGGGAACTGAGAATGTGTGTGCCTCCATTGGCAAGAACGTATGTAATTTTGACATGTCTTTTGCCACTTGCCAGTAGTGAAAGTCAGGTCCACGTAATGGTCAATTTTTAACCATTTTTATCATCAAGGGTATTTATGGGAAGAATATTATCTAACCTTTCCTTGATGATAATATTATGCAGATCTTCCTTTCCTTATCAGAATTAGATATGTGCATTCCTACTTACAAACTTGCATAGCGCAGGCCTAGTTGAGCATATACACAAGCAAACAAAAGGAGCATTTTTTATATTTTGGTCTAAAAATCCAAATTTTGGATTTTTTATTTGATAGCATGCTTCAGCTTTCTCTAACCTATCTAATGATATGCATGCTATAACCTAATGGTTTTTATGCTTCAGCTTTCTCTAACCTATCTAATGATATGCACACTATAACCAAGTAAATACAAGAAGGAACTAACTAAAATCAAAGGAAATTGTAATGAAGTAACAATTTTAAATTAGGTCTAGGACCATTGTCACATGGGCTCAAGTATAAAAGGAGGCTCATGGGCCACTATTGTATATCTTTTGGACATCTTTTAATATCAGGTCATCTTGACTCTTGGAGCCTCATGGCTTTCATACCTTGGCTTGTGGAAGGCTATTTCCATCCTTTTGGTGTGGGAGGTTAACTCACTTAGGCATCATGGTCATTTGTATGAGATCATCTCCTTAATCTTATATTAATCTATGGTGATTATCTTAAATCTCAACCTTATGATCACTCCATTTCAATTTGTATGAGAGCTCTTGGCTTAGATCTTTGTTTAAAGAGTGATTAAAAGATTAATCATTTTTAGATTATTCTTAATCTAATTTTCAGAATGTATTTTCTTAATCATGATTAATAATAATCATTTTTGGATTACTGTTAACCTAATTTTTCATAATATATTTTCTTGATCATGATTAGTGTTAATCATTCTCAGATTAGGCATTTCCACAGAGAGACAGCACTCAGCAGATCATTGGTCAAGCTTCATCGCTCTCTCTCAATCATACACTGACAGAGCATGTCATTCTGGATTTCAGTAAGGGAAGACTACAGAGCCTGCTACTATGGAAAAGTGATGGCCATAACTCTACAAGGGGAACTGTGCATTTGTATGTTTAAAAGGAAAAAGATTGTGCTATTCCATTGACGAACTGCAAGACTCAAGGAGAAAAGTTGATTGCAGCCTCATTTTCCAAACGTCCTTCTCAAGCTCTAATAAGCACGATAGTAGTGCATTTAAGAAGAGGTGGTCATGGGGGCAGCATAGCCACTGGGTTGAAGTATACGCAAAAACTTTGGTCAACATAAAAAAATAATAATAAAATAAAATAAAAATTATTAATTTTAAAAAACATAAAATTTAAGAATTTTCAAACTTGTTCGAGATATCTCTAGGACCTTCTAACACCCTATATTCACATGCACCTATGATATGGGCATGTATTAGAGGTTGATATAGACGATAGTGCATCTATCAAGCTAGGCACGTACAACCTACACTAGGCTCAGGACCTTTGGTTGAAACCTAATTTAGCATTGTACAAGGGCCTATACTAGGGGCCAGTGATACTTTATTAGATTTTGAGTCAATGGACGGATCCCCAGTCCCAAGAAGTGAGAATCCTAACCAAGCCTCACCAGTCAAGCCAGCTACCAATCTTTTTGACCGCATAACTAGCTACCTCAGAGATTTAGCCTTAACCCCTGCTACCTCTCAATCAAATTTTACTATATATAGACCATATGCTGAAGGAATTAAGGTAAAATCTAGAGAGACACATGGAGTGCTCTCATCGTTTGCAAGCCAGAGAAAAGGAAGAAGAGACCTGACAACAAATAGCAGTCCAAACAGTCAGTATGCCCAAAATGAGTCCCAAGCCAAGATTGTGCAAATAGTTCTCGATAGCCTTGACACAAGCAATAACATTACTGGGAAAAGAGTTAGGCTTGCAAATCATGGATCAACGTCTTCTAACAAATGATTGGGAGTATGACGCATCAAGTGAGACTCTTGTGGATTTTTCCACAAGCCAAGCTTATGGTGTGTTAATCCAATTCTAGGATTAACAAGAGCTATCGCCATTATCTTACATCAAGGAGTCACGGTAGATACACCAAAGGGTTATACATTCAAGATATGAAGCAGTATTGTCCAAAACTACAACTTGGACGGGCGCCCGTAATGCTATGACGAAGTATTTATGACGATTCCCGCTTCAAGAGCATGTGGTAGCAAGTTAGGCTGAAGTCCTAAGTGATGTACTTCATGGATATATTATGAGAGTAGTCATTATAATAGCATTAGTCCTCTTATGAGCCTAAAGTGCCCAACCGGTCATAGTTTAAGTGAGTGTGAACACTTATGGCCATGTATATAAGTGAATTTCTCTCATAATACAACATACTCTCCTATTATGCAATTGAGTCTTGCTCTTACTAATCCTCTTGCTAATCTCTCTCCCTAATGCATGTTAGTGAGTGTGTGCGAGTGAAGTGAGGTGAGAGGAGGGACGAGGAACCGTAGTGCAACACGGCGATGTGACAATGCTCGCGGGAGACGCGGTAGAATTGCTTCTCAAGGAGTTGTAGAGCTTAGAGACCTGAAGTATTACGAGTTCGACCATTGGAAAGATCCTCACATGACAGTTGCGGTTCACTAGGTAATCTCTTTTTGGATGTATTTCAAAGGAGGGTTAGGGTGAGCCATAACATTTTTGGCACCACTACCGAGGAGCCATCCCTTGGCTTTTTTCATCGTTTTGCCTCTAATCTATGCATAACCCATTGCCCATTATCTTGATTAATGGTTTTCCATGAAAAAGATGTGGATTTGGTGATTTATGTGAGATTTGGTGTAGAATAGCTCTCTCTTTTTTTTTGAAAAGAATGCTTTTTGCTTAATTTTTAGATTAATCAGATGATATTGTTGTTGTTTTTATGATTTTTCATGCTTTTAGGGCTTGCACATAGTTTGTATTAGGCTTAGTTTGTATCCATTGCATCAAACAATGCAAGAGAATGCATTTCTTAGTAGTGAATGTTAGCTATCTTTAGTATAAACATAGATCTAAGATCATTAATTTTAGTTTAATTATATGTTTTTTTGTTGAAATTGTGTGGATTAGAGTATAGCAATCATTAAGAGTAGCTTAATCTTTTAAATAATTTCTTAAAACCATCAAAAATCCTTAAATTTGACTAATTTCTTTTAATGGATTGATTTTTATCATTAAGGGTGATTAATCTTATTCAAGAGACTAAAAATTTAGAAAATATGTTAATTGGGGTTTAAATGATCATATAAGTAGTCAAAATTGCTATTTTTGAGTGTTTTGAGAGCATCCAGATGCATCAAAACACCTAATCACATTAATTTTTTCATCAAGTGGAGAAATTTGACTCGCTTTGCTTAAATTTACCTTAAAGAGGAGACTATAATTAAGAGTAATCTCCTAATTTAAATTAATTTACATAATTGTTGATGCACAAAGATTAGCATTCCCTTGCTCTATCCAATGATGTGCTCAATTGTGTAAATTAATTAGGGATTAATGGTTAATTAGAGTCCTCGATTAGTGTAAAAGAGAAAAAGATTAGTAAAAAGATTAATCTTTAATCACTTTTTTACACAACTCATTAAGGCTAATGAGCATTCAATGAGTAGATGCTCATGAGTTGTCAAAATTGTCATGTATGAGAGAAGGGTGTAAGGGGTGTCATTAAAAGGTTGACTTTTTTGATTCCCACTTACTTTTTTTGGGAAAATGCCCATACCCCTTTCATTTTAAATTCAAATATATTTTCCTCCAAAAAGGAAAATTCGTAGTTCCCACTAGACTCCAAAAAAAAGAAAAATCCGACCGTGAATGGAAATCTGGCCGTGAAAGTTGAGACGTAAAAAAAAATCGAATTTAGTATTCCGTGGAGTCCAGTTCACGGCGTGAACCATTTTCTACACTTTCACGAAACTAGGTTTCACGTTAAAAAAAAAACAAATTTAATATTCCATGGAGTTTGGTTCACGGCGTTTTTCTGCATGTTCATGGAACTAGGTTTCACGTGGAAAAAAAATCAAATTTAATATTCCGTGGAGTTTAGTTCATGACGTGAACCATTTTTCTACACTTTCACGGAACTAGGTTTCACGTGAAAAAATAATCAAATTTAATATTCCATGGAGTCCAGTTTACAATGTGAACCATTTTTTGTACTTTCATGGAACTAGGTTTCACACGAAAAAGAAATCGAATTTAATATTCCATAGAGTCCAGTTCATGGCGTGAAAAGGGGTCCGTCGGTTTTTTTTTAAAAGAAAAAAAAGAAAAAAAGAGAGAGACTCTGGAAACCACTCCTGTTTAGAGGCCCGTATCTCCTAAACCATATATTCGATGAAGGCGCTCTAGGGTCCATCGGATAGCTGACATCGAGCTCTTCAACTTTGGACTTGGTCGTTCGAAGTAAAAATCGACCATTTTGGCCTCCGACCAGCAACCTCAAAATTCAACCCGGACATCGAGGTAAAAAACAGTCCAAAAACCATGAAAAAATGTTTAAAAAAAATAGCGTAAAAATGATGACAAGCCGTATTCGGGCTACTTTTTAAGGGTCTAAACGACAAAATCACGGATGACTCAGGGAAACAAAGTTGGAGCACTCCAAAAATACTACAACTCCCTCATACAGAGTTTTTCAAAATTCTTTTTGGAGCACCCTCAAGAACGTGCTGTGAAACAAGGTTTGTTGTTCCATCGTATTTACTCATACAGAAATACGACCGTTCAAATTTCCAAATTATGGGCAAATACAACGTAACAACAATAGACCCTATTCAATTCATTCAAATATTTGAACAGAGATGTGAAGCCTTTGGAAATCCCAACTGCCCCACTAAGGTACATGCGTTGAACTTATGCTTATAGAGAAAAGCTAGTCGATGGCTCATCGCATTGATGCGGATGCGGACGATCAAGACCAACTTCAAAACCTTGAAATCAACCTTTAATATGACTTTTCTAGATAAGGTGATCGGTGGAGTGCAACAATAGAACTCTATTCAATTGAGTGTTAATCCAATGAATCCATTAGAGATTTTATTCTTAGGATAAAACTCTTGAACTCACGTTGTGAGTCATGGGAAAAATTAAACGATGTTCAATTGAGGAGATGTTTCATGATGGGCTTGAAGAATAACAGCTTACACAACTTGATCATTGTATCCAATCTGGAAACATTCGATCAATGTTGCAAAGAAGCAATACGTTTAGATGACAACATGCTAGAAGATAAGCATGCTACGAGGTGTTCCTCATCTAAACCAAGTGAAGCAACGATAAAAGAAAGATCAATCTCGGAATTAACAGTCTCCGAATTTTATAAAGCCTTGCTTACCTTACAGCAAACATCTCTAAGAGAGAATGAAAACCTTCAAAACCAGACATCTTAATGCCTCTAAAAGTGAGAAACGAAATGCCTTGTGTTAAGTGCAATCACTACGATCATCCTAATCGTCAGCATACAAGGCACATGTTCTTTTATACTGCATATATTGTAAAACCTTTGACCATGATACTAAAAAGTGTCCTACTTCATCCAAGATTGCCCAAGATGAGTTGCATCAATGCAACTTGTCTCATAAAATATAACTCTTAACATCTTAAGTGTACAAAATGGGCAACTAGCCACAGTGCCATTGAATGTGCTTACATGTCATAAGCTAAGGCACGACAAACAATCAAAAAGAATGTAAAAGACAATACCTCAACATGGGTAGAAGAACATGCTTTAAAACAGAACCCAAAAGAGAATACAAAACCTTCTAAACCCAAGAAAAACACAGGACAACAAACTATCGAAAACCAATGTCAAATTAAAAGACAAGGAAAAGGAGACTGTAAAGGACATAAACCCAAAAGGGGACATAAACACAAAAGAGCCAAAAGCTATACATGATGCAAAATCATCCATCTTAAAGATCGCCACACAAACCTCAACACCCATATGTGTGACACAAGATACAAAAACCTAAAAGAAAATTTGATCTCGTCTCGCATAAGTAAACATAATGGAAAACTGACAAACCAAAGAAAGTCAGAGAATGAAACAAGTTCTAGTACATCACTCAGTGAGGAGGATGAAACAAGTTCTTACTCTTCGCTCAGTGCACCACATAAACTAATCAAGAAACTAGAACCCACCCAACCACCCCAAATGGATAATAATGATCACATGACATATGCAGAATGCAAAAAGCAAGCTCAAGAGAGCATGCTTAGCTTGGTTGAATGTCTTACAGGGTCACCGGTTATGATTGAACCTCATAATGCCAAACCTAAAACAGCAACCAAGATACAAAGCCTAGATGAGTACCGCGTTCCCTTTCAAGAGGAAGACATTTTCTACAGAAGAGTCATTTGAAAACAAACTATACAAACAAGGAATTTGATAATTCCCTTACAAGATTAAAACAGTCTCTCAAAACCTCATTCGGAGGAATGCTCTTCTCACATGATAAAGCCAGCATCACATCAGCACTTGCACCTTTAATGGTTCAACCTGAGTTATACAAGGATATAACGAACTCCATAAAATAGGGTTGTCAGGATTCACAAGTTTCCAAACAGACATCATTAAGAATTGTCAGAGGGCGAAGTGTGCCAGTGTTGTACGCATTGGGTACTCTTTAAAAAGCTAAAAGCCAAAATGAGGATGAAAGTGAATGGGAGTATGAAATAGAAAAGCGATCAGAAGCTGAAACAATAACCAAAACACCCATGGTTCCTTTGGAAGATTCTATCATGGTATGATTGGATTTCCCTACAGGCAATGATGTTCAGTGCAAATGCGCATTGATTAGCCCTCGAGCAATTTATAACATCATGACAATAAACACTTGGGTGTCATTGTTGGGACAACCTAAACTCATCCCTACAAGAAATAGTCTTATAAAAGGAACCAATGAACAAAACATTGAAGTTCCAGGTTACTTTAGATACACTACTCAAACAATATATGGAATTTACATTTCATGTTACCCTAGATTCCCTTGAGTATGATGTCATCTTGGTGGACATTGGATAAGTGAATCGTTGTATTCACTAGATGAATCCTGCAAACAGTCACCTTGAACACTCCTGCAGGCAATGTACAATTACTATTTACGGGAGGAAGAAACCTTGCAGTAGGAGCTAGAACTTCTAACATATCTTACTGAAAAGATCCCTAGGATTTTCGTTGGATTGGAAATTGCAAATAAAGTCACCACAGCTCAAGCACGGCTTTATCCAACACGAGAACACAATCTCATGACCCTTGAGCTATGGGATTTGTTAGGTCAACCAACACTTATGGCACATTTTGAAAGGATTACCTTTACACAAGACTTGAACATGCCATGTTTGGGGTACTTTGAACATACAATGTAGATTGAAACTAACCCCCTCACTTGCAAGTTTTTTGTGGTTGAGTATGTGTTAGAAGGAGATTTGATCTTGGGACATAAATGGACTGTTCCTGCCCAAGCACCATTGTGCTTTGCTAGCGGTAGAGTCATCATGATGGTCAACGATAAAAAGTTGACAATACCATACTACCAGGAAGAGGATCCAACTTTAATGGATATATATGATGCTGAACGCAAAAGGATACAAGCCTCTTCCACAAAAGCCCCTGTACACAATGACCTACCATCTGCATCAACAACCAACTCCAATAGCCTCTACTCCTTCAATCCCATCCTCACCTACGAAGTTCAATGTAAAAACCTACAATCAACAGCTATTCCTAAAGAAGTTCTCAGAGCCCACCAACCATCTATCTCTAATAGGGAACTCAAAGAAAAGTCCCCGGATCCTATGGAAAGTCCCCGGATCCTATGCATCTTCATGACAAACCTCATCAAAGGAGACAACCACATGCTCAAAGGCCTCGTTCATAACAGCCACTCCGCAAGAGACTCTAACCTACGAAAGCACTCCAAGAGGGAATGAAGGCTAAGAGATCCCCCAAAATTTTACATATGTACCCAAGGAGAGAGCTTCAATGGTGCTCAACCTGCCAACAAGGACATTCGACCAATGAGTGTCATGAGGCTTCACAGTGCTACACATGTTTGCAAACCTTTGCTAATGCTTCTAGGCCTCAACAGTTGGCTTTATCGGCCCCATCATAGCCACAAGCCATAATGCCTACGGCAACATCTCAACCCAATGCTAATCAAATGACACAACAACCTATTGCAAGGGGGATTTACAATGCACAAAATGTGTCGTTACCTTGACCAATTTTGGGACCTCAACCTCCACACCCATGGATCACACCATTGACTCAAATAGGTTTTGAGGAAACTTTTGAGTGTCCAAATGACAAGGTTTACTTGGATAGTGCCTCACATGTCACTGAGGACTCCACACAGCTTTATCCAAACTACTATGTAGTCAATGATGCAAGAGGCAAAGTCAAACCATTATACTAGCTAGCCATAGTAGGAAGAGGTTGAGACACCAGTTCTACTCTCAAGAGAATGCCTCTTCAATGCTATCATTGTTAGGGACCACACTGAATCTCTGAGTGTCCCCTTAGAAACCAACCAATCACCCAAGTTGCATCTTCTAACATGCTACCTGTAACCCATAAGCGTTGTGGCATAGATCATTGGATCAAAGATTGCCTAATGAAAGTGGTGGTCATAAATCAGCAGAATGGTCCTACCATCACACCTCTCAACATGATTGGAGTGGGTGGACAAACTTAGAGATCAATTTTGAGAAATCCTAACCCATCTGTGAATGTAATAGTGAGACTCATGGCTTAAAACATGCTTGTTGTAGAAAAGAAAGTAGACAACCAAGCTACTTCAGCAGAGCGGGATTCAAAGGGGCCATAGAAGAAAGAAATCTATAAAGGGGAGAAAACAAAGAAAACAAAACAAGTGAACTTGGGAACACATGATGAACCAGTCTACATGAATGATATTGATGAGGATTCTGAGTTTGAGTCCCATCTGTACTCGCACTTTTCGTAAGGTGTACACACTTTTTGTCAAGTGACCATGTTGGACCAGTGGTCAATGCAAGCTTATTTGTTTTTTTACTAAAAACAAAGCACAAGTAGGTCATCCTACTTTGGA